>NC_045769.1:92935304-93247397 GCF_008692025.1 Phocoena sinus
AGAGACAGGTGTCTTAATGTGACACATTCTCACAGGCTTGTATTCAGAACCTTAGCACACAGGTTTTTCTGAAGATAGGACATTTCATTTTCCAAGTATAAATGCATCTTGCAGCATTTCATGGAAGCCAATTGCATGGCTTCTGGGTTCTTTTGAGTATGTGAATTCACAGACACAAAACAGATACTCACTCCGTATTATCCCAGCCTCTCAGTCGGATAGCTCTTTCTTTAAGTTCCTACACACTTTCCTTCATATTCATATTCATTTCCTTGGAATAAGAAAATAATATATACTTCCCTGTCTTTTTACAATGTTTTAAAAAAGAATACCTTAGGACATGGGGCTGGTCCTCACTACCCCCCTGTGAAACCCTGGCATATAGATGGGATTATCCAGGGACTAAAACCTCTTCTCTTTCGATAATAACCTTTGTACTTTAACATCGCCATTGCTGGTCACCTTCCAGTGTTGACTTAGCTCAGCAGTGCCACCAACGCACTGGTTATCAATAACCACTAGCTAACCCTGCTAACTGTGCTGGTTTTCAGCCTCAAATGCAGTGACCAATTTAAATTCCACGTATATGAAAAATATGTGGAAATATCAAGCCAAAGGCGATATCAAATAAAATGTCTCTCCCATCAATTTGGTACTCAACACAAGAGAGCGACACATTGAGGGAACTTCTGCGTCTAACCTGAGTGCTCCTGGGGAGACAGTTGATTCCTTTCTCCTGGATCCTTCTCGAGTCTCATCAGGCCATCAGGAAAGCTTCAGCTCCATTTTGGGCTTTTCGGTATCATAACGACATACTCCTTAATTAAGCTCACAGCTTGTTATTGGGGTAAAATGTGGGCTGTTTCCCTTGGATACAATCTGAAATGGAGGCATCGGGCCTGGTCCCCAGGTTCAGCCAACTAATGTGCAAAAATAGTTTTCACAATTCCTTAATAACAGGCCAATTAGCTAAAAGCAATAGGCCAGTGAGTTATTTGACTGAGCAACCCTGTTAATTGACTGAACTTAGCAGCCTGTTTAGTTAAAATAAGTAACCTGGAAATATCAAGTTAATTAAGTGGGGTCCCTTCTTTCTAGTATGTTAGAAACTACTAGCAGTCTCTATGGCCTGACTGGATGGATTGTTGTAGCACTTTCTAAATTCGATGACACAACCAGTGGGAGAGGAAACAGTGATTTTATGATTAATTTTGCTCTTGCATCCTCCTTCCCATCTCCAGAGTGATTTTGGAAGCCCCTGTGAAGGCCAGAGAGGCCGCTAGAGGCTACGAATGTCAGATACTTTTATTTTGGCAAGTTTTAGTTTTACTCCATGGACCTGAATGCCTGGAGGGTATGGGAGGGTACAGGGCTGCAGCTTCAGACTGCCTTTGGGTCTCAGGTAGAAAAAGTATCCTGAAACAAGATTTCAAGGGCAGAAAAAGAAGAGCACAGTAGAAGCTTCTGTGGGTGACAGGGAAGAAGTACAGTGCAGAAAGCAGAGGACGTAATGACCTGGCGTGACTGGGCATCACCCCAGTCACCCCCAAAAGTGACACAGCTGAATTGGTTGGGAGGGATTAGAGCACCTTCATGGGCTGGGGCAGCAGAGTGAAGTGCCTATTTAATAATCAGATCAGGGGCTTCCCTGGTGGCGCAGTGGTTGAGAGTCCGCCTGCCGATGCAGGGGACACGGGTTCGTGCCCCGCTCCGGGAAGATCCCACATGCCGCGGAGCGGCTAGGCCCGTGAGCCATGGCCGCTGAGCCTGCGCAACGGGAGAGGCCACAGCAGTGAGAGGCCCGCGTATTGCAAAAAAAAAAAAAAAATCAGATCATTAGCCGCCTGTGCACTGCGATAAGGAAATGCAAATGTGACACGGTTCAAGTAGGGGGCATAACGCACCATGTCTTCAATTGACAAGTTCTAATTGTCCTGCAGGGCAGGGAAAGGCTCAGCTTTCTAAGGAATGCACTTCTAAAAATACCGGGCAGAAACCTCAGGCCTTTCAGGCTGCTTGGAAATCTGCGTGCCCTTTCGGTATCTCTCATTTAAGGGAGCACGCAGCCTTGCAGCGTTCAGCTGGTGTTAAAGCCACCGAAGGGCAGGAGCTGAACAAATGGGCGTATAGCAGGCTGAATTTCCAGGTCAGCATTTTGGAAGCCAGGGTTAAGACTGGTTTTGTTTTTTTGTTTTGTTTTTCCTTAAAGCAGTATTGGTAACTGTTCAGAAGAAAAGTTCTGGAGTCATATGGATTCACATTCTAAGAGCTCTGCCACCTGCTCCGCGACCCTGAGTCGCTCAATTTCTCTACCTTGCTTTACTCAACCTGTAAAATGAGGAGGCTCATGTTGTTGGGAGGATAAAAGGGACGATGGGTATGGAGGGCTTTGAGGAACTTGGCACAAAAGGATTGATCAACCAGTGTTCGCTGTGATTTCTCTTGGAGCCCACATCCTGTATGTGCCTCGGCTGAAAGAAAGCCTTTAGAATTCTATGCCTATCTATGAAACAGAATCATGGACGTAGAGAACAGATTGGTGGTTGCCAAGGGGGCGAGGGTTGGGGGAGGGATGGAGTGGGAGGCTGGGGTTAGCAGATGTAAGCTTTTTTATATAGAATGGATAAACCAGGTCCTACTGTATAGCACAGAGAACTATATTCAATATCCTATGATAAACCATGATAAACCATAATAGAAAAAAAATAGAACTCCATGCTTTCTCTTGACAATGAGAATGTGCATGGTGGCGTGGTCCCTTTCTGTGTGCCTTTTTAAGGGAGGGATTTGGGTGGTGATTAAAGGAAGGAAGCTGACAAAGAGACCTCCAGGGAATGGGGGTCTCCCTCAGAAGTCTGCTCAGAGGAGAGTGCCAGGCTCCCACACACAGACAGGATTGGGGGGTCATTGCTGTTTTTGTCTTCTTTTCTTTCCATATTTAACTGAAGCAACAAAGCTTCTTCATGTCCATTCTTGGCATTTTCATCACATGCCTTTATCTGGCCCCTGGTTTCACAGTGGGATAGCTTGGTGGTGCTAAGCTATTTCCAAAAATCTGCTGGAAAACAGCTTTTGAAAGAAAGAGGCCAAGCACCTTACCCAGCTAAACTACATCACATACTGTGAGGAACCAAAACCGTTTGCTCAGTTATTGAAATAACAGTCTCTCACCTACGGCTTACATCACCTTGTCAGTTCAATTTACCTTCTTGCCCATTTTCCCTTCAGAATGCAAGGCTTTCGGAACTGAGCTTCGTTTCTTTTTGTGGAGGTACTTTTTATATTCATTTAGTTACTGTGTGGCATTTTTCTGTCAGAATGACCGCATTTGCTGTCATGAAATGACCCTAACATAATAAACCATGAATTATCTTTAAACCTGGTAAAGGATTTTGAAGTTATAAACAAGTAATAAAATAATTTGCAGGTACTGTTATTTCCCCGCCAGATTTCCCTAAAGAGACTATTTTGTGGCAAGATCGATTTATTATACAAATCATTGTAATGCTGGTTAATGGCTGTTCCGATTTTCATTTACTTTCAAATTGAGAGAGAGCTGCGGGTGGAAGGTGTGAGGGAAAGTTCCAGTATCAGGTTCATTGAAGAATTAGAGAAAGAATTTTAAAGTGAGTAAGCACTTTTAAGGTCTCACATCATGTTTAATGTAAGTATAAGAAAGGGGGGAAGTTGCTTTGAATCTGGTATGGAATAAAATTTTAAATGTTCTTGTATATGCATACACACTGACATTTTATGACAGCAAGTGGTATGTCATGCTATGAAAATTGCTAGGATCAAAGATGTAGCAAGAGGACTTCTATTTTTCTTTTTTTTTTGCCAGTAACGTGTTATTTTATAACAAAAACTCTCTCCAAAGAACACTGACCAAGTGTGTGTATAACACACGTGTGTGTGTGTGTGTGTGTGTAGCTAGTTCACTGACACTGTTAGTCATTGTGTTTGCCTGTCTCCTCTTTTTATTTTCCAAGATTTCAGTACCGCAGGCATTTGGGACGGTGAGAGAGAGAGAGAGAATCAAATATTAACTGATTTTTCACAGCTGTATATTTTAAAATGCATAAAATGGAAAAATAGATTAAAGAAGAAGAGAAATGGAGGTGAGGAAGAAAAGATAAGAGAAAAAAGGCAAAGGAGAAAGGTAGAACAAGAAGGAAAGTGATGGGATATTGAAGAAAAAGAACTGGAAATCAGGGAAAGGAAGTGAAAAAGAAAGAACGCGGAGACACTGTCTCTCAATTATCCACAAGTAAGAGGCTCAGAAATAGTTCCTTGAGGGAAGAACAGCTTTATTAAAGAATGGGAGACAAAGACAAGGAAATGACTACTGCCTGTCTCATGATTGAAGGGATGATGGGAAAAGGAAATCTTGCCAACCGTATACTAAAAGGACAGAAAGCAGACCTGAAAACAGTTTTGAAAAATCATCATCTCTTATACTCCACCTCCTCAAATACACATAATTCGCTCCCTTTTTATTTATTTTTCCCTGAGCCCTGTAACTATTAGGGGTTGAATTTGTTTGCCTGGCTTCCTGTCATTTAAACAAATTGGGGATTTATAGTCCACTCACACAAGAAGTCTGAAGCCAGGTACTTGCAGACATTGGTCCTGCTGCTAAAAGGTCTCCACACCAGGTTTCTGTGTCTCTCTTGGCTTTTCATGAATAGTTTTAAGAGGACTATTGCAGCACCAGCTCTCATTCTGGCAGCAGGCAGGAGGGAAGGTGATGGCAAAGGGTAAAAGGGTGTGAATCCATTGAGACTATTCCCTTTAAAGAGACTTTTAAGGAAGATCTGTTAATTACTTGGACTTAGATCTCGTTGGTCAGAATTGCTCACTTGGCCATCACTGTTTGAGAGAGGGACAAGCTAAAGCAGGGGTTTTGGTTGTCTGTTTAAGCTTAGCCCTTTGTTGCTGCCCTTAAAATTGGGATGCCAGTAAAGAAGGAAGGAATGAAAGCTAGGTAGACAGCTCTTTTCAAACTACATACATTAACTATACTGATGTTAAAATAATGGATGGGACTGGCCTTACCATTTTGTTGCTGATGATATAAAAGTGTTGTATATTTCAGTGACTACTTATGTCTTAGAAAAAATGATTCGTCCTAAAACAGAACTAAATGTTTACCAGTGGCTGCATTTTCTTTCCTTTTTAATATACTCCGGATAATCACTGGGTGAAGTTGAAAAATTGACTTAAATAAATGTAAAGAATGAACTATCTACATGAATGAAATCAACAGGAATAAAAACTATGAAAGTACTTGTGTCCATGACATGGATGTCCACAAATCTCCGGAAACACTTGGGAATCGTTTGTAAGCAAGATTTCCTTATTTTAAAAATAATAACAAGCATGTTTGGCACTTTCTCATGGGGTTTTATGATAAAATAAGTTAGGATTAGTTTGTCTGCATGAAAGAAAAAAAATAACAATGAGATAAAAACACGTAAAAGGAAGCTAATCCAGTCTCATCTGATGATTTCACGAATGACTCAGCCACCTCCTAGTTTTCTGCTCAAATATCTTCACTACAGGGCTTCTATTTTCAAGTTTGCTTCCTGAACAAAGATGACTTCTAGGGTTAAGTCATCTTTATCTTCAATACAGACAATACACAAGTAGAAGGAAGGACAGAGAGGCTGTGGAGCTGAGTCAACTCCCCCCTAAGTAACTTTAGTGGATGTCCCACACCGCACTGCTGTATATGTCTTCCGGGCTGTAATGTAGTCTCATGCCCACACCTTGTGGAAAAGAAGGCTGGAAAAAGTAGTAGAAGGTTGATTATACTGTCACTCTAAATAAAAATTGAGTTCTGTTTTTATGGAAGAAGTAGAGAATGGATATTGGGTGGCAATTATCAGCATCTCTGCTTCCAGCAGCTAGCAGGGTTCTTGACACACTGTGTACCTCAGTAAATAGGGCAGTGGCCACCCAGCCCAATGCATGCTTAGAAATAGCAACTTCATGGCATACATAATGCAACAATTACAGCAAAGCCAAAAGGTTTTGGTTGCTAGCGGTAACGTGTACCTTTGCAGTCTCTGCCCCGCTTGTGTTCATGGCCAGGCTAGTCTTAGCTTTTGATAGCCAAACCCCCAAATCCCAAATATCCGACCTTGAAAGCTTTGCTAAATAATAAAGATATCAAGGAAGCTTTGTGTGGGGAAAGAGATATTGATCACTGCACGTCTCGCAGGAAATGTCCCTGGATGACACTTTAAACCAGTTGGTCTTCCTTTCATGGGTGTTTCCCTCTGGTAACATCTCCCCTCTCTTCCAATCCTTTCTTCAGAAGTTTCTCCTGCCTTCTGTTCGGGCCAAACTCTTACTCAAATTCCCAAAGCCTTCGTATTTCATTTATGGTAACACCAACAGCCCGGAAGTCCTTCAAACAAGGACCAGTGTCCCTTATTTAACCTTATTACTTATTAAGCAGTTGTTAGCTAATAGATACGACAGGGTTCTGGATTCTTAGCAGAGTACAAACGTGTATAAAGCATGGTCACAGGGCTCCAGAAGTTTGAACTTTGGTATAATGTAGAATGTCAGTTCCATGGGGACAAAGCTTGCTCTGATTGGTTACCAGTGAGTGCTGTGAGCATCAGTGAGAAAACTCGTCAACAAGGCTTCATTTCTAATGGGGCCCAACGTACCTTTTCTGCAGCTCCTTGATTCGAGAGATTTGATTTATTTGTAACAGTAGAAGAAGGTGTCTTCCCCACAGGGCTAATAAACATAGCTATACTTATTACACTTTAATGTGTGCCAAGCACAGTGCTAGGTACCTTACAGGTGTAATTTCATTTCATCCTCTAAACAGTACATTGAGCTAAGTATTTCAAGCAGAGCATAACTAAAATACTTGAGGGAGACAGGGGTCTTGACTAAAATTGGGTAGTGTTTTCACCAATACAGAAAAAAACTATAAATTGTGTTTCATAATTTATGTGGATGCTGTTTTCTACTTTTGACGGTTTTATTATAATCTCAGTGATTAAGATATTTCCTACCCAGCAATCCCTGACCTGCATTTTGGAGGTTGAGAGCAAGGTACCTGTCTCTGTTCTCTGTACCTGGACCACATATACCTTACCTAAAATAATTAACATATCTATGAAGTATAGGTGAAGAAGCTGAAGCCTAGAGACATGAAATAACTTGCCCAAGGTTATGTAACTAGTAGCAGGACAGGCATTTAAAGCAAGAAGTGATCAACCAGAAAGTTCATTCTCTTAACCATTATGCTGTTCAGTTTTTTAGGTTCTTAATATTAGGGGGAGGCTTTCCCATAAACAAAGAATTAAACTTATGGGGGTCAAACTTTGAATGACCAGATCTCTCATTAAAAAGAATATCCTGGTAAATGTTTAATGACTGGCTGTCAAAGAAAGAAAACCAGCCCCGATTTTTAGCATTTGCCAATTCTGTGCCATAAATACCCCTCTCCTGGCTGATTTCAAGCAACCAAGGTGACAACATCCAAAGAGGGGCTGGGGAAAGATGTACGCAAGAGGCTCTTGTTGGCCAGTGTGAGCCCACATGTCACTGATCTATGATCATTAGTAACAATATCTGTGCTCTGCATTCACAGTTAATTAGATCATTAACCAATCTGTGAACTAACAAAGGTAGTATGTTGTGTGGCAAAGGCTTAAACGGTTTAGCCAAGTCAGTCAGAAGTGAATCCTGGCCACACTACCAAATAGCTACGTGCCCATGTGATTGTGGACAATTTACCCACCCTTTTGGAGCTTCAATTGCTTTATCTCTTACATGGAGGTAACACCACCTACCTCAGGAGATTTGGTGAGTTTTTAATGTAATAACATATGGAAATTGCCTGATACAGGGTGAATGTCAAGTATATTTAGTTGCCTGTATACTAACACTTATTTCTCTTCACTCATTTCATTGACAAGCACTGATTACTAAAAATAAAAGAATAATATTTACTGGCTTTATGAAATATTTGTTTTCTTAATCATATGAAATCTTATACCTTTTATTTTCCAACTTTTCAAAGCGATGCTAATGTAAGAAGTATTTTACTTTCCTCTAATGCTACTATTAAACAACAAACAAAACGACACACAAAACCAGCACAGGTTAAATGGTGACTATTACCTTGGTCTCAGTAGGGAGTAGTGGGGTTTGCTCCATCTAAATAAAGCAGCAAATACTCAGATCCTGCCAATTTTTCAGTACTATGAGACGGGCTTCCCTGGTGGCGCAGTGGTTAAGAATCTGCCTGCCAATGCAGGGGACACGGGTTCAAACCCTGGTCCAGGAAGATCCCACGTGCTGCAGAGCAACTAAGTCTGTGTGCCACAACTACTGAGCCTGTGCTCTAGAGCCCGTGAGCCACATGCTGAGACCTCACGCCGCAGCTGCTGAAGCCCACGTGCCTAGAGCCCATGCTCCACAACAAGAGAAGCCACTGCAATGAGAAGCCCGTGTCGCGCAACGAAGAGTAGCCCCCCGTTCACGGCAGCTAGAGAAAGCCCACGTGCAGCAACGAAGACCCAACACAGCCACAAATAAAATAAATAAATTTAAAGAAACTACCATGAGACAACATGCAGGCTCAGTGTTGCCAGATCGTTCCATTTTGCTGAAGAACCAGGACTCAATCTTTTGGTGAAACCTCCTAATTTTTAAACACCTTCTTTTAAGATACTATAAACCCAGTACTCCAAGCCAGATCTGACAGATCAGCTACCAGTTTGCAGCTTCTGAATTAATGGATAAGGAGGGCTTGGGTAGTAGAAAAAGTGGAGAGAGAAGCCTGAACTAGGCAGAGAGGCAGGAATGATGAAGGGAGGGGCATACTCCAGGCAGAGTAGGGAGCCTGCCATGCTGGAGAGAAGCACTCTTGCGTAGATAAGCTTGGACCAGTACCTTTGGGAGAAATTGAGCCTAGTCTATCTAGTAGTCCGAGAAATAGGATTTTTCTTCCATTAAAAAATGGAGAATTTTTTTTGTCATGGAAAATGATATAATGAATCTGATAGTAGTTGGAGATGAATTCAAGAATGGGAAGCAGAACGTGTGTTTTCAGAGCCTCATCCTTGGTGCCAAACTTGGTGCCAAGTTTATATCTGGCTTAGCACTTTATACTTCTGCTGTAAATGGGGAAGATATTTTATCCCTCTGGGTCTCACAGTAATAGACTGTTGTGAAGATCAAATGAATTACTGATTCTGAAGTGTTGAGGCAGTGCCTAACACATAGGAAGCATTCAGAACAAACTTAGCTGTTATCGTCAGTGTTCAAATAAAGGAAATGAGCAGCGTGAACGTTAGTTAAGAGGTTGCTATAAATTGCAGGTGTAAATGGTTCGATGAAAGGAAGTCATTTATGGCCATAGATAAAGAAATGGAAGTGTAAAAGTAAAGACAGTGTTTTTACATTTTTAAAAACATGGCTAACAGGAAAAATGTCCTACCTTGACAAATATAAGGACTTGTTAAAGAGGAATCTTATGATCATGGGAAGGTGAGTTCAACTTGAGATGTGAGTAGAATTCGAGCTAAAATATATATCATGTGCTGTCATCAGTTGTGTAGAGCAAGACAGATTGCACTTTAGATACGACACATTTACTGAAAAGGGAATGGTGTGCAGCACCTTGTGTTCAGTGCTTTAGAAGAAAACCAGATATGTGAAATGCAATCTACACCCTTCATCAAACGATATGCATTTTATTTAACATGGCAAAGTAGACAAGGACACACATGGCCATTCCACCAGTAAACGCTGGACAAATGGCGGCTCTGAGTGTTCACAGGACAGAAGGATAAAGTAAGTTGGAGATGGAGGAGCGTGGGGGACTAAGTCTTCCTATGGAATGTGTGACAATGCGGTGCAGAATCTGGAGGGAAGAAAGTAAGCTTGAGAAAAGATACACTGGGGAGTATATAGGTACGTCGGTTGGGGATCAAGAATAAAGTTAGTTTGGCTGGAATGTGGAGTTTTTTGGGTATGTGTACACGTTGTTGAAGCAGGAAAGATTGGGTAGGGGCCTATTAAAGAGGGTTCTACTGTCAGGATGAGGACTTTCCCTGTATAAGGTGAGGAGTTCGTACTGTGCATTTTGGCAATGCAGTAATACAAGGAATCTCTGCTTTTGAAACATGGCCATTTGTCTACGGGACTGAGTCGACAGATGAGGCAAGTACATGAGGTGCGATCTGCGTGATTTTGTTCTATATGAGGGTACTTGGAGGAGGAGATTAGATATGCCTTTAAGAAAAGCAGCAAAATTCTGCAAAGCAGCTGGTGCCCAGGAAAACATCTGTAATTCAGGAAAGAGAATGGGATTTAAATTGCAAATTTAATAATCACCTAGAAAGCATTGTTGAAAGCAGAAAGTAAACGAGATTTTCAAAGGAGCATATTCAGAATAAAAGAGATTCTGTGTTAGAGCCTTGGGTGATACCCATATGGGAGGAATGGGAAGAAGAAGAAGACTTAGTTTTCTACGTTTTCTAAGGACAGAGAAAAAGGGTCATTGAGGTGGAGGAAAAGCTGAGACAGGGCCCTGTTGTGGAAAACAAAGATGCCAGAGTGCTGGGCAGCAGAGAGCCAAAATCATGCTTGGAGGTGAGTTCCTGGGGCACCTCCACTCTTTTCCTCCAAAGAAAAGAGGACCTGTGGAAAAAGGATAAGGGACCCCTGAGCTCAGCCAAGTCTGCAGAAGTCCGTAGTATTCCAAATTATAACTACAACTGCAATTGGATTTATTGGAAATTCATCTATGTGATATATGCCTATATAAATTAAACTATTTAGATTTTATAAAGTTGCTTACTTTTAATGGAAGTGTCTGGTTCTATGTAGACATATCTTGATAATGAAACTCCATAGCACTAAGGTAATAATTCTGTAGTTCAAGATTTATCAAACTTGGCACTAGTGACATTTTGGACTGGATATTTTGTGGTGTAAGACTGTCCTGGGACTTGTAGGATGTTTAGCAGTATCCCTAGCCTCTGCCCACTAGATGCTAGAAGCACCTCTCAACAGTTGTGACAACCCAAAATTTCTTCAGTAGCCAAATATCCTTGGGAGAGCAAGATTGTCTCTTCCCCCTGCATTGGGAAGCACTGCTATGGTGTAACAGTAGCCAAGGAAAGGTTTTTTTCTTTCTTTCCTTCTGCAAGGGGAGAGAAAACATACCTAGGCAATGAAGTTCTTGGAGTAATAAAATTATAGTTACCATATTTGTGACATCAAGATCTTTATGTATATGACATAGACATATACATATTCATATATTTGCAAAGAGAAAGTTACACTTTTGACCATGAGGAGGAAGAGGCTGAAGTTATAAAACCACAAAATAAATTATTATATCTAAACAGATATGCCAGAGGGTAGTATTTTCATTTAGTGGCAAATACAATTAAACAGGCATTCAGTTTGAAGCAAATAAAATCCTCCACGTATCTGGTGGCATCTTTATACTGATATAAATTGCAGTGAGAAGCAATTTGTATAAATCACTATTATTCCAGAGAGAGAGATATAGACCAAGCAAATCTAATGGGACAGATGTTATAAATGTCATCATTATGGTTTTTCATTTCAATTCAAACAGTTCATAGACTTCTGATGGTATTAAATAGGGGACTGGAGCTTCTACTGTCAAAAAAGACAGTAGGCTTGTCACATAGCAACTTTGCGCACGTTGAGCATTTTTACCTTTTTGTGGATAAAATGGGCTCCGTTATATGGTCTTCAAAGCAAGTATCTTAGAGTCTCAGCCTATTCCTGATCCATCTGAAATAACAGATTAAGACAGAACAAGAAAGAAAATAATTTAGTCAGTATGTAAACAATTTTTGATGTCTATGTAAAACAATAATGGATTTTATTTTTTTCATATCAAAAAATATTAAAATGCACGATACAGGGCCATACCAATAGTTCACAGAGGTCTCAGTTCTCATATGCAGAGAACATAAAACTGTCTTGGGCAGAAGTTGGCAATTTCTTTTTACTCCCTCAAATGCAGTGGATGATGTAGAGCAGAATTTATGTGTCTATAAATGTAGGTTTGTAAGGCTATTTCATGAGAAATATTTCCCCTGAAGATCTTTCCTAAAACAGCGATATATGGCTATCTACTGGCTAGAGAGTCCATCTTCCATATTTGTGGGTTTCTCATCTGCTGATTCAACCAACGGCAGATCCAAACGTGGTTAGTTGAACTTGTAAAACCAGTGGATACAGAGGGCTGAGGGTCAAGCGTATTCTTTGCACTGTACCATTTTATGTAAGGGACTTGAGCATCAGGAGATTTTGGTATCCAGAGGGACTCCTGGAACCAATCGTCTGTGGATACAGAGGGAGGACTGTATATTCTTTTTTTTTTTTTTTTTGTGGGGAAAGTTTAAGGAGTTTACTTTAGGTTAATACTATTTAAAATATGTGACAGCATGATTTACTATTCTTTTTTTAAATTAACTGTAGTTGACTTACAATATTATATTAGTTTCAGGTGTACAACAATGATTTGATATTTTTATACATTACAAAATAATCACTAGTGATTTAGTTACTCTGAGTCTAGTCACCACCTAGCAGCAAAATTATTACATTAGTATTGACTACATTGCCTATGCTGTACATTATATCACAGTGACTTATTTATTTTGTAACTGGAGGTTTGTATCTCTTATCCTCCTTAACCTATTTCACTTATCCCTCTGCCCCTCTCCCCTTTAGCAACCCCTAGTTTGTTCTCTGTATTTATGAGTCTGTTTATGTTTTGTTATGTTTGTTCAATTGTTTTGTGGATTCCACATATAAGTGATATCATACAGTATTTGTCTTTCTCTTTCTGACTTACTTCATTAGCATAATGCCCTATAAGTCCATCCATCCCTTATTGGACATATCATGTGCAAATATCTTCTTCCATTCAGTAGGTGGCCTTTTCATTTTGTTGATGGTTTCCTTTGCTGTGTAAAAGCTTTTAGTTGAATGTGGTTCCATTTGTTTATTTTTGCTTTTGTTGCCCTTGTCTGAGGAGACAGATCCAAAAATTACTGCTAAGACTGATGTCAAAGAGCATACTGCTTATGTTTTCTTCTAGGGGTTAATGGTTTCAGATGTTACATTTGAGTCTTTAATCCATTTTGAGTTTATTTTTGCATACAGTGTAAGAAAGTGGTCTAGTGGCCATATTTTTACATGTCCAGTTTTGCCATAAACATTTATAAAAGACTGTCTTTTCCCCATGGTATATTCCTGCCACCTTTGCCATAGAATAACTGACCATATAAGCATGAGTTTCCTTCTGGGCTCTCTATTCTGTTTCATTGATCTATGTGTCTGTTTTTCTGCCAGTGCCATACTGCTTTGATTACTATATCTTGGTAGTATAGTTTGAAATTAAGAAGCATGATACCTCCCGTTGTGTTCTTCTTTCTCAAGATTGTGTTGACTTTTCAGGGTCTTTCATAGTTCAGTACAAATTTTAAGACTATTTGTTTTCATTCTGTGAAAAATCCCATGAGTATTTTGGTAAGAGTTGCACTGAAACTGTACTTTGTTTTGGATAGTATGGACATTTTAACAATATTCTTCTAATCCATGAACACATTACATCTTTCCATTTATTTGTGTCATCTTTGGTTTCTTTAACATCTTGTAGTTTTCAGAGTACATGTCTTTCACCTACCTGGTTAAATTTATTCTTATGTATTTTATTATGTTTGATGCAATTGTAAATGGGATTTTCTTAATTTCTTATTCTGATAGTTCATTATTAGTCTATAGAAATGAAACAGATTTCTTCACATTTATTTTGTATCCTGCAACTTCACTGAACTAATTTATTCTAATAGTTTTGGGGTGGAGTCTTTAGGGTTTTCTAGGTATAGTATCATGTCATCTGAAAATGGTTGACAGTTTTACTTCTTCCCTTCCAATTTAAATGCCTTTTATTTCTTGTCTGATTGCTGTGACTGGACTTCTAATACTATTGTACGTTGATTAAAAGTGATAAGAGTGGACATCCTTGTCTTGTTCCTGATCTTAGAGGTAAAACGTTCAGGTTTACTGCTGAGTATGATCTTAGCTGTTGGCTTGTCATATATGGCCTTTATTATATTGAGGTGTGTTCCCTCTATACCCACTTTGTTGAGAGTTTTTTTTTTTTGAAACCATAAATGGAGGTTGAATTTTGTCAAATGCTTTCTTTGCATCTATTGAGATGACTGATCACGTGATTTTTATCCTTCATTTTGTTAATGTGGTATATCATATTGATTGATTTGTGGTTATTGAACCATCCATGTATCCCTGGAATAAATCCCACATGATCATGGTGTATGTTCCTTTTAATGTATAGTTGCATTCAGTTTGCTAATATTTTGTTGAGAAGTTTTGCATCCATGTTCATTAAAGATATTGGACTGTAATTTTCTTCTTTTGTAGTGTCTTTGTCTGGTTTTGATATCAGGTTAAGGCAGGTCTTGTAGAATAAGTTCAGAAGCTTTCCTTCCTCTTCAATTTTTTGGAATAATTTGAGAGAAACAGATACTAAATTTTCTTTAAATGTTTGGTAGAATTCACCAGTGAAACTTTCTGGTCATGGGCTTTTATTTTGGGGGGAGTTTTTTTGATTACTGAATCAATTTTACTGATAATTGGTCTGTTCAGATTTTTAATTTCTTCCCAATTCAGTCTTGGAAGATTGTATGTTTCTAGGAATTTATTCATTTCTTTCTACAAGGGCTATCCAATATTTTGATGTATAATTTGTATTTTTGTGGTATTGATTGTAAATTCTTTCATTTCTGATTTATTTGAGGCCCTTTCTCTATCTTTTTTTCTTTGATGAGTCTGACTAAAGGTTTGTCAATTTTGTCTTTACAGAGAATCAGCCCTTAGTTTCATTGATCTTTTCTATTTTTTTAGACTTTATTTCATTTTTTCTGCTCTAATTTTTTTCTTTTACTAATCTTAAGCTTTGTTTTTTTCTTCTTTTTTTTAGTACCTTTAGATATAATGTTAGGTTGTTTGAGATTTTTCTTGTTTCTTGAGGTAGGCCTGTATTTCTATAAACTTCCCTCTTAGAACTGCTGTTCCTGCAGCCCATTGATTTTGGAACATTATGTTTCCATTTTCACTTGTTTCCAGGTATTTTTGGATTTTCTCTTTGATTTATTTGTTGATACTTTGGTTTTCAGTCACATGTTGTTTAGTCTCCACATGCTTATATTTTTTCCAGTTTCTTCGTATAATTCATTTCTAGCATACTGTTGGAGCCAGAAAAGATGATTAATATGACTTCAATCTTCTTACATTTACTAAGACTTGTTTTGTAGCCTAGCACGTGATCTATGCTGCAGAATGTTCTATGTGCACTTGATAAAAATGTGTATTCACAGTTTTGGGGTAGAATGTTTTGTAGATATCTATTAGGTCATCTAGTTTAATGGTGTCATTGAAGGCCAGTGTTTCCTTATTGATTTTCTGTCTGGATGATCTATCTATTCATGTAAATGGAGTATTAAAACCACCCCTACGATCATTGTATTGGTGTCTGTTTCTCTCTTTAAGTCTATTAATATTTGCTTTATATATTTAGGTGCTTCTATGTTGAGTGTATATATCCTTACAAATATTATGCCATCTTCTTCGATTGGCTCTTTTATCATTATTTAATGCTCTTTGTTCTAGTCTTTGTTTTAAAGTCTATTTTGTCTGATATGCATATTGCTACCCCAGTTTTTTTTTTTTTTTTAACCTCTTTATTGGGAGTATAATTGCTTTACAATGGTGTGTGTTAGTTTCTGCTTTATAACAAAGTGAATCAGTTCTACATATACATATGTTCCCATATCTCTTCCCTCTTAAGTCTCCCTCCCTCCCATCCTCCCTACCCCCCCCCTCTAGGTGGTCACAAAGCACTGAGCTGATCCCCCTGTGCTGTGCGGCTGCTTCCCACTAGCTATCTATTTTACGTTTGGTAGTGTATATATGTCCATGCCACTCTCTTACTTTGTCACAGCTTACCCTTCCTCCTCCCCATATCCTCAAGTCCATTCTCTAGTAGGTCTGTGTCTTTATTCCCATCTTACCCCTAGGTTCTTCATGACCTTTTTTTTTTCCTTAGATTCCATATATATGTGTTAGCATATGGTATTTGTTTTTCTCTTTCTGACTTACTTCACTCTGTATGACAGACTCTAGGTCCATCCCACCTCATTACAAATATCTCAATTTCGTTTCTTTTTATGGCACTACCCCAGTTTTTTTGTTGTTTTGTTTCCATTTCCATGAAATATCTTTTCCCATCCTTCACTTTTAGTCTTGGTGTGTTTTTTAGATCAGGAAGTGAGTCTCTTGTAGGAGGCCTATACAAGGGTCTCATTTTTAAAATCCATTCAGCTACCATATGTGTATGTATGTATGTGAGTGTGTGTGTGTGTATATTTTAATTGAAGTACAGTTGATTTATAATGTTGTGTTAACTTCTGCTTTACAGCAAAGTGATTCAGTTATACATATACATACATTCTTTTCCATTGTGGTTTATCTCAGCATACTGAATATAGTTCCCTGTTCTACACGGTAGGACCTTGTTGTTGATTCTGTATGTAATAGTTTGCATCTACTAACCCCAAACTCCCAGTCCATCCCAACCGCACCCCCCACTTGGCAACCACAAGTCCGTTCTCTATGTCTGGAACTCTGTTTCTGTTTTGTAGATAGAATTCATTTTTGTCACATTTTAGGTTTCACATATAAGTGATATCATATTGTTTTTCTCTTTCTGACTGACTTCACTTAGTATGATAATCTCTAGTTGCATCCATGTTGCTGCATATGGCATTATTTCGTTCTTTTTTATGGCTGAGTAGTATTCCATTGTATATACGTACCACATCTTCTTTATCCATTCATCTGTTGATGGACATTTAGGTTGTTTCCATGTCTTGGCTATTGTGAATAGTGCTGCTGTGAACATATGGGTGCATGTATCTTTTTGAATTTTAGTTTTGTCCAGGAGTGGGATTGCTGGATCGTATGGTAATTCTATTTTTAGTTTTCTGAGGAACCACCATACTGTTTTCCATGGTGGCTGTACCAGCTTACATTCCCACCAACAGTATAGGAGGGTTCCCATTTCTCCACACCCTCTCCAGCATTTGTTATTTGTAGGCTTTTTTTTTTTTTTTTTTTTTTTTGCGCGGTACATGGGCCTCTCACTGCTGTGGCCTCTCCCGTTGTGGAGCACAGGCTGTGGACGTGCAGGCCCAGAAGCCATGGCTCACAGGCCCAGCCGCTCCATGGCACGTGAGATCTCCCCGGACCGGTGCACAAACCCATGTCCCCTGCATCGGCAGGCGGACTCTCAACCACTGCGCCACCAGGGAAGCCCATTTGTAGGCTTTTTAATAATGGTCATTCTGACTGGTACCTCATGGTACTTTTGATTTTCATTTCTCTAATAATTAGTGATGCTGAGCGTCTTTTCATGTGCCTATTGGCCATCTGTATGTCTTCTCTGGATAAGTGTCTATATAGGTCTTCTGTTCATTTTTGTATTGGGTTGTTTTTTGTTTCCAGCTTTCTAATTGTTGCCTCTGCACTTGGACTTGGAGTGAGTTTGTGCATGAGCCCTTTAAGAGCAGAGTCTCAATTTAGTACAGCCCTCTGGCTCTCCCAGACTGAAGCCCCATTGGATTTCAAAGCCAGTTATGGGAACTTACCTTCCATGTGCCATTGTCAGACCTGGGGTGTTTGATGTAGGGGTTCAAACCCCTTGCTCCTTGGGGAGGACCTCGATGGTTGTGATGTCCCCTCCTGTTTGTAGGTCACCACACTGGGGTTTGGGTCCTGACTCGGTGGTGTCTCTGCTCCCTTTATCTATCTCAATGTGTTTTTTTCCTTTATATCCTTAATTGTAGAGGAGACGTTTGGCTACTCTTTAGGTTGTTCTGAGAGTGAGTTGCTCTATATATTGTGGCCTTTGTGTGTTCGTGCAGGAGGTGAGCTTAGGATCTTCCTACTTCACCATCTTTTGTTTTTAATTTAATTTTTATTTTTTATTGGAGTATAGTTGATTTACAATATTGTATTAGTTGCAAGTGTACAGCAGTGATTCAGTAATACATATACATACATCAATTCTTTTTCAGATTCTTTTCCCGTATATAGAATACTGAGTAGAGTTCCCTGTGCTATACAGTAAGTCCTTGTTGAATATTTATTTTATATGTAGTAGTGTGTATATGTTAATTCCAAACTCCTATTTAATCCCCTGCCTCAACGTTTCCCCTTTGGTAACCATACGTTTGTTTTTGAAGTCTGTGAGTCTGTTTGTGTTTTGTAAATAAGTTCATTTGTATCATATTTTTAGATTCCACATATATGACATCATATATTTGTCTTTCTCTGTGTAACTCACTTAGTATGATAATCTCTAGATCCATTCATGTTGCTGCAGATGGCATTATTTCACTTGCTTTATGGCTGAGTAATATTATTGGGTTGACCAAAAAATTCATTTGGTTTTAAGTAACAATAAAAGACACATTTTTCATTTTCACAAAGAACTTTATTGAACAGCGTATTCACTAACCAAACAAACTTTTTGGCCAACCGAAAACATTGTATATATGTACCACATCTTTATCCATTCCTCTGTTGATGGGCATTTAAGTTGCTTCTATGTCTTGGCTCTTGGGAACGGTGCTGGGATGAGCATAGAGGTGCATGTATCTTTTCGAATTACAGTTTTCTCTAGATATGTGCCCAGGAGTAGGATTGCTGGGTCGCACTGATAGTTCTATTTTTAGTTTTTTAAGAAACCTCCATACTTTTCTCCATAGTGGTGGTACCAGTTTACATTCCACCCAACATTGTAGGAGGATTCCCTTTGCTCCACACCCTCTCCAGCATTTATTGTTTATAGACATTTTGATGATGGCCATTCTGACCAGTGTGAGGTGATACCTCATGGTAGTTTTGATTTGCCTTTTTCTAATAATTAGCGATGTTGAGCATCTTTTCATGCTATCTCACTGTCTTGATCCCATCTCTTGACCATGTAATCTTAACAGCAAAATGAAGACTTTATTTTGAGAATCTTTTCAGAATTTTAAGTGCAATACTCTATATGCATAAATATGTATTATATAATAATCTTTATATGATGTTTTATATCAGAATGCAGCAACATTAAAGATTATTCCTTTGACAGGGCAGATACCCATGATATCCAAGAATCCCGAGTTTTATTAGATCTTATGGGCTGGATTGTGTCCCTCCCAAAAGCCCCCACTGTGACTGTATTTGGATATAGGGCCTATAAGGAATTAATTAAGGTTAAATGATGTCCTAAGGGTGATGCCCTGATTCAATATAATTAGTGTCCTTAGGAAGTGACATCAGGGTTGCACATGCTCAGAGAAATGGCCATGTGAGCACACAGTGAGAAGTTGCCATCTGGAAGCTGGAAAGAGAGGCCTCTGGAGAAACTTAATCTTTTGACACCTTGATCTTGGACTTCCAGCCTCCAGAAATGTGAGAAAAGTAAATTTTTGTTGTTTAAGACACTCAGTTTGTGACTGTGATATTTTGTTATGGCAGTCGTAGCAGACAAATACACCGAAGAAGGTCACCTTTGCCTGAATTTCCCAAAAGTCCTATGCTCACTGCTATCATCTCTTAGACTTACAGGAACATACAGACTTTGAAAGATTCTGCCTCTTCAAACATCTCCAAAATTCCCTAGGAATGCATATGTTTATATCCACAACTGAGAATTTAGTGAGACTTGCTATTCTCTCCCAGTAGAATAGCAATGTATGTGTGCCTTTCAAGAGAGGATTCTACAAACCTTTGACTTAATGATGTTACCCAGGAAAATTTGGACCACTACCATCTTGTCCATTGCTCCACGAAGATAATCATATAAAATCTGACAAAATGCTACTGTTCTTGACAGATTATCCTGGAAATTTCATTGCTGCCATGATATTCTAGATGTCATTTCTACAGAAGTGAATGGGGCTGCTGCTACCACCTCTGTGGTATTTTGTGGGCACAGATTTAAGAGCAGCAAGGGCAAAGCCCCTAGTCACATGAAGCTTGTAATACTGTGGGAGAAGCAGCAATTAAGTTATCTTGTAATTAAAATGAGAGCATTTTCATGTAACTGAAGTACCTAATCTTGGAAGTTGGGGAAATTTTCTCTGAAGAAGCACCTTTAAGGCTGAGGCCAGAATGATGAATAGGGGTCAGCTACTTGAAGAGTTAACCAATGAAGAGAATTAATGAAGACCTGAAGAAGCACAGAGCTGGGGGAACCCAGGCAACAGAATACCCATATGCTAGATCATAGTGAGCGTGCTCAATGGGGATGGGTTGGTAGTGGGAGAAAAGCCTGGTAAGAATACACACTAGAGGAGGATGGGGAGAGCCCATGTGACATGATATCTTGGAAACCACATTTTGTGTCTGGCAAAAAGTGAAATCTACTTTGTAATACTTCCAGGTGATTAATTTTACTACGCCAAGTAATCATAAAACAAATTACCTTGAAGTGATGATTTAACATGTGTATTGGCAGTAACTGAGTGGTCAAGTGAGATTAATTCAATTGATTTCGTTATGTGAGAGTATTTCTTTGGAGCTGGTGCAGAGACTACCTGTGTTGGATCTGTTGCTTGAAATATATTCCTGTGGGAAGTATTTAAGGTGTTGGAGACAGAGCTAGAGAGTGTGTTCACAGTATGTAAAAACTCTGACTCTTGATAAGAGTCTCCGCTTGCCCAAAAAAGAATGGGGTTGTCTCTTAGTTTGTGGCAGCCCCAGAAGTCATCTGCCTGAAGACCTCTGAGACTAATTGTTTGCCAAACCAGAGAGTTGCCCAGACTCTGATAATTGATACTGCTAGGACCAGAACTCCACCTTTCTGCCATATGCTGTGTCTCCAGTAGGAAGGCAGAAGAGCGGGTTCCTCCTGCTGCGTTAAATGCCTCACTTAGTCTTAGATACAAGAACATTATCTTTTATGACAGAGCTAGTAAGTTTATCCTCAGTTTACAGTGTTAGTAGAGAAATACTCCTGCTTACTTTAGAAATCATTTCTAAGTCAAAGTAGTTTTTGAAAGTCTTAAGCAGCAGGTGCCTCAGCCACAATCTGTTATAACACAGCCTGATAATTTTCAGCAAATGAGTCTTAAATGCAAATGGCTCAACAATGCCTTTAGCTTATAATTTATTTCTAAGACACTTACTATTGTCTACCCCAGAGCTGTTGAAATTGTTTAAGCTAGAAAAG
Organism: Phocoena sinus; assembly: GCF_008692025.1. Lineage (NCBI taxonomy): Eukaryota > Metazoa > Chordata > Mammalia > Artiodactyla > Phocoenidae > Phocoena > Phocoena sinus. Next base: position 92,956,639 of record NC_045769.1, read on the forward strand.
TAGTGATGCCTTTAAAAATGAAAACTAAGTAATTAGGGATGGCCTCACAATATCCCCTGGGTAATCACTGATCCATAAAGCAAAGATAATTGGTGAATAAGACTTTGTTTTAAGTGTGTATCATTGTGAAACTAGTTGGTAGTCTATACAGTAAAGATTGGGACATTGTAGGTAAAAGAAATCTTGGTTTGCCCAAACTTTATTTTCACCTATTTCTCATTCAACGACGCACTGAATTCTTTTTTTTTAATCAATTGCTCCTGGGTCACATGGAGGCACAACCTAGCAACTTATTACTGAGCACTGGCTGTACATCAGACATGTACTAGGGGCTGCCTGGGTATGGTGGGGAAGATGAAGATAAATAAGAGCAACACTTTTTTTCCTCAGGAGAATAACACTTAATGGAAGACAGAGAAAGATACATTAATAAATATAATACTGTGAAATGACAGGTACTAAAAGTGAAGAATGAAACGTGCCATCAGACCAGGGCTTTGGTGCCAGTTGATCATGAAATAAGGAAAATGTATAGAAATTTTTCATAAAGTTAAATATTTAATTGAAAGGACTTAGTTCTAAGGTAAATGTCCTTCCTGATTTTTTTGAGGTGAACATGATTCTTTATTTTATGAAAAGATGGTGATATAGATGGTAACATGGGAAATTCTGTGATGGACTCAGTCTCTTTCCTTTAATGGATAGAACAGCTAAATATCTGAGATCCACTGTTTCGAGAGCTGAAGAGGAACCATTCTGTGCCTGTATTTAAGGATGTCTTCAGGAAGGAGGTAGCTTTGAGGTGGGTCTGCCTTGAATGAACTACTTAGCATTCTATCTGATTTTGTTCTCTGCTGCCCACAATTCAAAACTAAAATGTTGTTGATAGAAGAATAAATGTTGAACAGATCAATCTAGTCACCTTAGTATTCTGAAAATAGTGAAATGTCTTTACAATCAAGAGATGTAACTCATACATATTGTATTAGTAAAGTCTCTTTCATTGAAAGAAAAATAAATCAGGTCAAGGAAAATGTAAACACTAAATATAAAAACCCATAAGTATTCTCTAAAAGTCAAGAGATAACTACAGCTGGGCCTCAACAACAACAACAAAATTAAGCATAGCCACAACCACAACTCCTAAGTTCACTTGTTCCAATTCAAGTTATGAACAGACACTAACCTGTTCTCTCAGTATAAATTCCATATTCCCAGGAGATTGTCTGCTTAACTTGGCATGAAACAGTCAAATTAATTTCATCCTGGGGTGAAGATGGGGAAATGGACCCATGGGTTTCTGTAAAGTAATAATCATATGTCAGATACTCTCTTAAAAGCAGTACTTGTATCAATATTATTTAGTTACATTAGGGAATCAGTATTGTATTTATTATTTAGTCCACCCAGCAATTCAGTGAGGAAGTATTATATTCATCATCCTCAATTTGGAGAAAGGGAACTAAGGCCCAGTAAGGTTAAGATCTTTGTTCAAGATCATATAACACTTAAGTAGAAGAGCTGGTATGAAAACTTATGTATCTTGGCTGTGGAGCCAGAGATTATGTGACATAACCCCTAGGCTCTCATGCCTGTGGATGAGAGAGCAATTCCCTCAAAAATGAGGATCATTGTGAGCTGCAGGGTAAATATATGAGAGCTATTCTAACTGCAATCACTGAAGGATTCAATCATTCAAATTGCAGGAAGAGCTTTATTTTTTAAGACAACTACAAATGGAAAGTTAATTTTTAGAATGTGCAGTTAGGATATGACCACAGATATAGCATATTATTAATCTTGTTCTCATTTTGATACAGTTATGTAAATATGTTCTACCTGACAGAGAAAACTCTATTTCTCTGTATTAAAATAGGAGTAAGATAATTGTCATGCTGAATTCTTTCTTATTGAAATTACAATATTATATAATCTTAAAATTAAGAGAGAGAAGAACAACATATGGATATTTTAGTATCCACACATTAATGAATATGCTGCTTTGGACATTAGAATATATCTTGACCATAACAGTTATAAATATCAAGTCATTTTAAGTACCATAAGACAATGCAGGGTTATCATTGTGATAAAACATAACATCCAAGATGAGATGGGGAAATGTTATTTAAAAGATAAATTTGTGCAGTCCCTCCCATTAGGAAACTTGCACAAGCCTCTTAGATAGCCTCATCCACCAGAGGGCAGATAGCAGAAGCAAGAAGAACTACAATTCTGCAGCTGTGGAACAAAAACCACATTCAAGAAAGACAGATAAGATGCAAGGCAGAAGGCTAGGTACCAGATGAAGGAACAAGATAAAACCCAGAAAGACAACTAAATGAAGTGGAGATAGGCAACATTCCAGAAAAAGAATTCAGAATAATGATAGGGAAGATGGTCCAAGACCTCGGAAAAAGAATGGAGGCAAAGATTGAGAAGATTAAAGAAATGTTTAACAAAGACCTAGAAGAATTAAAGAACAAACAGGGGCTTCCCTGGTGGTGCAGTGGTTGAGAATCTGCCTGCTAATGCAGGGGACACGGGTTTGAGCCCTGGCCTGGGAGGATCCACATGCCGCAGAGCAACTAGGCCGTGAGCCACAAGTACTGAGCCTGCGCGTCTGGAGCCTGTGCTCCGCAACAAGAGAGGCTGCGACAGTGACAGGCCCGCGCACCACAACTAGAGAAAGCCCTCACACAGAAATGAAGACTCAACACAGCCAAAAATAAATAAATTAATTAATAAACTCCTACCCCCAACATCTTCTAAAAAAATAAAAAAATAACAAACAAACAGATGAACAATACAATAACTAAAATGAAAAATACACAAGGAGGAATCAATAGCAGAATAATTGAGGCAGAAGAACAGATAAGTGAACTGGAAGACAGAATGGTAGAATTCACTGCCACGGAAGAGAATAAACAAAAAGGAATGAAGAGAAATGAAAACAGCCTAAGAGACCTCTGGGACACATTAAATGCAACAACATTCACATTATAGGGGTCCAAGAAGAAGAAGAAGAGAGACAGAAAGGATCCATGAAAATACTTGAAGAGATTATAGTCGAAAACTTCCCTAACATGGGAAAGGAAATAGTCCCTAAGTCAAGAAAGTACAGAGTGTCCCGGGCAGGATAAACCCAAGAGGAAACACGCTGAGACACATAGTAATCAAATTGGCAAAAATTAAAGACAAGGAAAAATTATTGAAAGCAACAAGGGAAAAACAATGAATAATATAAAAGGGAACTCCCATAAGATTAACAGCTGATTTCTCAGCAGAAACTCTAAAACCCTGAAGGGAGTGGCATGATACATTTAAAGTGATGAAAGGGAAGAAGCTAAAATCAAGATTCCCCTACCCGGCAAGGATCTCATTCAGATTCGATGGAGAAATCAAAAGCCTTACAGACAAGCAAAAGGTAAGAGGATTCCACACCACCAAACCAGCTCTACAACAAATGCTAAGGGAACTTCGCTAAGTGGGAAACACAAGAGAAGAAAAGGACCTACGAAAACAAATACAAAACAATTTAAAAAATGGTAATAGGAACATACATATCGATAATTACCTTAAACATAAATGGATTAAATGCTCCAACCAAAAGACACAGGCTCGCTGAATGGATACAAAAACGAGACCTATATGTATGCTATCTAAAGAGACTCACTTCAGACTTAGGGACACATACAAACTGAAAGGGGATGGAAAAAGATATTCCATGCAAGTGGACATCAGAAGAAAGCTGGAGTAGCAATACTCATATCAGATAAAATAGAATTTAAAATAAAGAATGTTACAAGAGATAAGGACGCTACATAATGATCAAGGGATCAATCCAAGAAAAAGACATAACGATTATAATATATATGCACCCCAACATAGGAACACCTCAATACATAAGGAAATGGCTAACAGCTATAAAAGAGGAAATCGACAGTAACACACAAATAGTGGGGGACTTTAACACCTCACCTACACCAATGGACAGATCATCCATACAGAAAATCAATAAAGAAACACAAGCTTTAAATGACACAAGAGACCAGAAAGATTTAATTGATATTTATAGGATATTCCATCCAAAAACAGCTGATTACACTTTTCTTCTCAAGTTCACATGGAACATTCTCCAAGATAGGTCACATCTTGGGTCAGAAATCAAGCCTCAGTAGATTTAAGAAAATTGAAATCATATCGAGCATGTTTTCTGACCACAGTGCTATGAAATTAGAAATCAATTAGAAGGAAAAAATGTAAAAAACACCAACATATGGAGCCTAAACAATACACTACTAAATAACCAAGAGATCACTAAAGAAATCAAAGAGGAAATAAAAAAATACCTAGGGACAAATGACTCTGAAAACACGACGATCCAAAACATATTGGATGCAGCAAAAGCAGTTCTAAGAGGGAAGTTTATAGCAATAAAGCCTACTTCAAGAAACAAGAAAAATCTCAAACAATCTAACCTTACACCTAAAGGAACTAGAGAAAGAAAAACAAAACCCAAAGTTAGTAGAAGGAAAGAATTCATAAAGATCAGAGCAGAAATACATGAAATAGAAACAAAGAAAACAATAGCAAAGATCAATAAAACTAAAAGCTGGTTCTTTGAGAAGATAAACAAAATTCATAACCATTAGCCAGACTCATCAAGAAAAAGAGGGAGAGGGCTCAATTCAATAAAATTAGAAATGAAAAAGGAGAACTTACAACAGACATCACAGAAATACAAAGCATCCTAAGAAACTACTACAAGCAATGCTATGCCAATAAAATGGACAACCTGGAAGAAATGGACAAAGTCTTAGAAAGGTATAGCCTTCCAAGAATGAACCAGGAAGAAATAGAAAATATAAACAGACCAATCACAAGTAATGAAACTGTGATTAAACATCTTCCAACAAACAAAAGTCTAGGACCAAATGGCTTCACAGGTGAATTCTATCAAACATTTAGAGAAGAGCTACACCCATCCTTCTCAAACTCTTCCAAAAAATTGCAGGGGAAGGAACACTCCCAAACTCATTCTATGAGGCTACCATCACCCTGATAACAAAACCAGACAAAGATACTACAAAAAAAGAAAATTACAGAACAATATCACTGATGAATATAGATGCAAATATCATCAACAAAATACTAGCAAACAGAATCTGACAACACATTAGAAGGATCATACACCATTATCAAATGGGATTTATCCCAGGAATGCAAGGATTCTTCAATATATGCAAATCAATCAATGTGATGCACCGTATTAACAAATAGAAGAAAAAAACCATATGATCATCTCAATAGATGCAGAAAAAGCTTTTGACAATATTCAAAACCCATTTATGGTAAAAACTCTCCAGTAAGTGGGCATAGAGGGAAACTACCTCAACATAATAAAGACCATATACGACAAACCCACAGCAAACATCATTCTCAATGGTGAAAAACTGAAAGTATTTCCTCTAAGATCAGGAACAAGATATGGATGTCCACTCTCACCACTATTATTCAACATAGTTTTGGAAGTTCTAGCCAAGGCAATCAGAGAAGAAAAAAACCTAAAAGGAACACAAATTGGAAAAGAAGAAGTAAAACTGTCACTGTTTGCAGATGACATGATACTATACATAGAGAATCCTAACGATGCCACCAGAAAACTACTAGAGCTAATCAATGAATTTGGTAAAGTTGCAGGATACAAAGTTAATGCACAGAAATCTCTTGCATTTCTATACACTAATGATGAAAAATCTGAAAGAGAAGTTTAGGAAACACTCCCATTTACCATTGCAACAATAAGCATAAAATACCTAGGAATAAACCTACGTATGGAGGCAAAATACTTGTATGCAGAAAACTGTAAAACACTGATGAAAGAAATTAAAGATGATACAAACAGATGGAAAGATATACCATGTTCCTAGATTGGAAGAATCAATATTGTGAAAATGACTATACTACCCAAAGCAATCTACACATTGAATGCAATCCCTATCAAATCACCAATGGCATTTTTTACAGAACCTGGAAAACAAAAATTAAAATTTGTATAGAGACACAAAAGACCCCCAATAGCCAAAGCAGTCTTGTAGAGGAAAAAACGGGGCTGGAGGAATCAGACTCCCTGACTTCAGACTATACTATAGAGCTACAGTAATAAAGATAGTATGGCAACTGGCACAAAAACAGAAATATAGATCAATGGAACAGGATAGAAAGCCCAGAGGTAAACCCACGCACCTGTGGTCAACTAATCTATGACAGAGGAGGCAAGGGTATACAATGGAGAAAAGACAGTCTTTTCAATAAGTCGTGCTGGGAAAACTGGACAGCTACATGTGAAAGAATGAAAGTAGAACACTCCGTAACACCATATACAAGGATAAACTCAAAATGGATTAGAGATCTAAATGCAAGACTGGATACTATAAAACTCTTAGAGGAAAACATAGGAAGAACACTCTTTGACATAAATCACAGCAAGATCTTTTTTGATCCACCTATAGAGTAATTGAAATAAAAACAAAAATAAACAAATGGGACCTAGTGAAACTTATAAGCTTTTGCACAGCAAAGGAAACCATAAACAAGACAAAAAGACAACCCTCAAAATAGGAGAAAATATTTGCAAATGAATCAATGGACAAAGGATTAATCTCCAAAATATATAAACAGCTCATGCAGCTCAATATTAAGAAAAGAAACAACCCAATCAAAGAATGGGCAGAAGACCTAAATAGACATCCCCAAAGAAGACATACAGGTGGCCAAGAGGCACATGAAAAGCTGCTCAACATCATTAATTATTAGAGAAATGCAAATCAAAACTACCATGAGGTTATCACCTCACACCAGTTAGAATGGGCATCATCAGAAAACCTACAAACAACAAATGCTGGAGAGGGTGTGGAGAAAAGGGAACCCTCTTGTACTGTTGGTGGGAATGTTAAATTGATATAGCCACTATGGAGAACAGTATGGAGGTTCCTTAAAAAACTAAAAATATAATTACTATATGATCCAGCAGTCCCACTACTGGGCATATATCCAGAGGAAACCATAATTCAAAAAGACACAGGCACCCCAATGTTCATTGCAGCACTATTTACAATAGCCAGGTCATGGAAGTAACCTAAATGCCCATCGACAGATGAATGGATAAAGATGTTGTACCTATATACAATGGAATATTACTCAGCCATAAAAAGGAATGAAACTGGGTCATTTGCAAAGACGTGGGTGGATCTAAAGACTGTCCTACAGAGTGAAGTAAGTCAGAAGGAGAAAAACAAATATCGTATATTAACGTATATATGAGGAACCTAGAAATATGGTACAGATGAACTGGTTTGCAGGGCAGAAATAGAGACACAGATGTAGAGAACAAACGTATGGACACCAAGGGGGGAAGTGGTGGGCAGGGCATGTTGGTGGAATGAATTGGGAGATTGGGATTTACATATATACACTAATATGTATAAAATGGATAAGTAATAAGAACCTGCTGTATAAAATAAATACATTTCAAAAATCCAAAAAAATTTTAAAAACAGAATAAATAAAAATAAAAAGATAAATTTGTGTGTGTGTGTGTGGTAAACTTTCTTGATCCAGGAAAATAATATGATAAACTAGAATTTGCTATGGAAGAACTATGATGTATCTCAATGTCTTAAAGGAATATCCAGAAAAATTAATAAATCAACTGAAGGGTGGAAGAGGCCAATTATTCTTTTATATAAACATAAAAGTAGGTTGAAAAGTAGATTAAATATACATGAATCATATAAAACAGCAATTTTTGTTGTTAAATATTTGCCATAAAAGGATGAAGAAGAATAAAAATCATAAGGAAGAAAAAATCAACATTAGAAAAGAGAAGCGTGGAATCCTCTATGTAATTATTAACTATTCAAATAAACATATATTGAGTATTTCAGATGCAAGGTAGCTGAATGGAAAATACAATTTCATTAAATTAGTAGGTAAATGTTTTGGTTTAAAAATTCTATCATGAAAAAAAAAATTCTATCATGAAAATGCTATTTTTATAAATGTATTAAAAGTCTTGTGTAAACAAACAGTATGAAAAGTACACTTATTTTTAGTCAATCTAAAGTGAACACGAAGATGTTTTTAACCCTTAGGAAGCTGGAAATAGGAAAAAAACAGCCCTATCTTTTCAGCCTAAAAAAGAGCTGGATTCCCCCTTTCCTGTATTGCAGGTCTAAAATCTAGGCCAGCTGATCCTACGGGTACCTCAGATTAGATGTGTCCCCAGATCATCTCATCATGTTTTTCCTCAAACAAGACGCACATAACTTTCAGTTCATCTCCTTTTCATTTCCGTAGCAACTTCCTCCTTGCCTCTATTACCCTGCCCCTATTCCATGTTACTAAAATACAGATCAGAGTTGTGTTCTGCTTAAGTATACTGAATGGATCTCCAGGCCTTTGGATAATTTGCACGCTGCTTATTATGTTATGGATAACTCTCTAGAATTCAACTCTTCTCTACTTCTCAAGAATTCATTCCGTATTCCCACTTATATCTATGCTCCTGTAATTATGGTCTAATTATAGTTTCTAAATATTTCAGGTATCCTATACCTCCATGATATCCTGCCTCTGTTTTATTTGCCTGGAATGCCGTACCCCAATCTATCCCAAAACTTAGTTCTAAATCCTTTGAGAAGACTTCTCCTGATCATTCCAGGCAAATTTAGCATCTTTGGGCCTCTAATATATTCTGAACATGCTTTTTATAATGCTAAATATTTTATTGCTAAATGTTTTATTGTACCATACCATTCATGAGTCTTTCTTCCCCATAATAAACCATAAGTTTCTTGAGCATAGCATGCATATCTATTACATCTTTCTGTCCCCCAACCCCTAATGTTGAGTAGGTGTGGTTACATACTAGTATCCTAGCAGTCGTGGCTACACAATGTCCTAGATAAACTAGAAAAGACAAAGACATCCTGGATTGTAATGACTTATGAGATTTTATTATCTTTCTGAAATCAGGACTATCAAAGCAGGTAGCAAACAGAACTCCCATGCCTATCTCAAAGGCATATATTTGACATATGTTTATATCAGAAAAAATATTTCTTCTCTCTTTTTAGTTATGATTTGCTTATGGATTTTGGCCTTTATATGTTAACAGTGGCGTCATTTTGAATAATGACAGTGCCTTTCCATTATTTGTCTTACCTTACCACACGTGATAGGATGTTTAAAATAATATTGAATAGTAGCAGTCATACTGTGCACCCTTGAGTTACTCCTAATTTTCAGAAGAATACCTCTGACATCTCCATTAGCAATGATAAGTCATGTAGATGACTCACATTAGGCTACGGGAGTTCCCATTTATTGTTAGTTTGCTAGAAGTTTTTATCATTAATGAGTATTGAATTTAATCAAATGCTTTTCATAATTTTGTTCTCTTTAATTTCTAAATGTAGATAGTTACACGTATAAATTCATTTTTAAATGTTCACCGTCATTCTTGGGAAAAACTGATAGAGTCATGACATTTAAAAAAAATTTTATTTTGTATTGGAGTATAGTTGATTAACAATATTGTGCTCGTTTCAGGTGTACAGCCAAGTGATTCAGTTATACATATACATGTATCTATTCTTTTTCAAATTCTTTTCCATTTAGGTTATTACAGAATATTGAGCAGAGTTCCCTGTCCTATACAGTAGGTCCTTGATGGTTAATTTTTAAAATATAGTAGTGTGTATATGTCAATCCCAAACTCCCAATTTATCCATCCCTCCCCACCTTTCCCCTTTGGTAACCATAAGTTTGTTGTCAAAGTCTGTGAGTCTATTTCTGTTTTGTAAGTAAGTTCATTTGTATCATTTTTTTTAGATACTGCATATAAGCAGTATCATATATTTGTCTTTCTCTGCCTGACTTACTTCACTTAGTATGATATTCTCCAGGTCCATCCATGTTGCTACAAATGGCATTATTTCATTCTTTTTAATGGCTGAGTAATAGTCCATTGTATGTATGTATCATATCTTCTTTATTCATTCATCTGTTGATGGACATTTAAGTTGCTTCTCTGTCTTGGCTGTTGTAAACAGTGCTGCAATGAACACTGGGTGCATGCACGTTTTGAACCATGGTTTTCTCCAGATTTACACCCAAGAGTTGGATTGCAGGGTCATATGGTAGTTCTACTTTTAGTTTCTTAAGGAACCTCCATACTGTTCTCCATAGTAGCTGTACCAATGTACATTCCCACCAACAGTGTAGGAGGGTTCCCTTTTCTCCACACTCTTGTCAGCATTTATTGTTTGTAGACTTTTATGATTGCCATTCTGACTGGTGTGAAGTGGTATCTCATTGAACTTTTGATTTGCATTTCTCTAATAATTAGTGATGTTAAGTATATTTCTATGTGCTCTTGGCCATCTGTATGTCTTCTTTGAAGAAATGTCTATTTAGGTCTTCTGTGCATGTTTTGATTGGGTTGTTTTTTGATATTGAGCTGCATTGGCTGTTTGTAGATTTTGGAGATTAATCTTTTGTCGGTCGCACTGTTTGCAAATATTTCCTCCCATTCTGTGGGTTGTCTTTTCATTTTGTTTATGATTTCCTTTGGTGTGCAAAAGTTTTTGAGTTTAATTAGGTCCCATTTGTTTATTTTTGTTTTTATATTCATTACTCCAGGAAGTGGATCAAAAAAGATACTGTTGCGATTTATGTCAAAGAGTGTTCTGCCTATGTTTTCCTCTAAGAGTTTTATAATATCCAGTCTTAGGTGTTGAACCCAGTTTGAGTTTATTTTTGTGTATGGTGTTTTAAAATGTTCTAATTTCATTCTTTTACATGTAGCTGTCCAGTTTTCCCAGCACTACTTATTGAAGATAAGTGCTTTTCTCCATTGTATAGTCTTGCTTCTTTGTCACAGATTAGTTGACCACAGGTGTGTGGATATATTTCTGAGCTTTCTTTCCTATTCCATGATCTGTATTTCTGTTTTTGTGCCAGTACTGTGTTGTTTTGTTGACTGTAGCTTTGTAGAATAGTCTGAAGTCAGGGAGCCTGATTCCTCCGGCTCATTTTTTCTTGCTCAAGATTGCTTTGGCTATTGGGGGTCTTTTGTGTCTCCATACAAATTTTAAGGTTTTTTTTTTCTGGTTCTGTAAAAAATGCCATTGGTAATTTGATAGGGATTGCATCAAATCTGTAGATTTCCTTGGGTAGTATAGTCATTTTGACAATATTGGTTCTTCCAATCCAAGAACATCTTATAACTTTCCATCTGTTTGTGTCATCTTTGACTTCTTTTATCAGTGTCTTACAGTTTTCTGGGTACAGGTCTTTTGCCTCCTTAGCTAGGTTTATTCCTAGGTGTTTTATGCTTTTTGATGCAATGGTAAATGGAATTGTTTCCTTAATTTCTGTTTCTGATCTTTCATTTTTAGTATATAGAAATGCAAGTGATTTCTGTGTATTAATTTTGTGTCCTGCAACTTTACCAAATTCATTGATGAGTTCTAGTAGTTTTCTGGTAGCCTCCGTAGGGTTTTCTATGTAAACAGTGACAGTTTTACTTCTTGTTTTCCAATTTGGATTCCTTTTATTTCTTTTTCTTCTTTGATTGCCATAACTAGGACTTACAAAATTATGCTGAATAAAAGTGATGAGAATGGAAATCCTTGTCTTCTTCCTGATCTTAGAGGAAATGCTTTCAGTTTTTCACCCTTGAGTATGATGTTAACTGTAGGTTTCTCATATATGTCCTTTATTATGTTGAGGTGGGTTCCCTCTGTGCTCACTTTCTGGAGAGTTGTTTTTTTTTTTATCATAAATGGGTATTGACTTTTTTCAAAAGCTTTATTTGCATCTATTGAGATGATCGTATGGTTTTCATTTTTCAATTTGTTGTGGTGGTGTATCATACTGATTGATTTGCAAATATTGAAAAATCCTTGCATCCCTGGGATAAATCCTGATCTAGTCATGACATATCTTTTTAAAGTAAATGTTTGGATTTGGTATGCTAATATTTTTAAAAAGATTTTTGCATCTATGGTCAAAGTTGGCCTGTAATTTTCACTTTACTTATTTTTGGTCTTTTATACTTTCTTTTAGGGCTTTAATAATTACATTTTCTATTGTTTATCTTGTATTTACACTACTGTTCATTAACTGTAAATGTGGTCATATTATTAGGGTTGTATTTTTCTTTTTAAATGTGCCTAATTCTGTTGTTCTCATCTTTCCTTGTGTATCAATTCTAACCTTCTATCTAAGAATGTAAGCACTATTGAGAATTTCTCCAAGATCTCACAATAATGTATAAATAGGAATATGAATATAAAAGATATATTAATATGCATTCAAACATATAGAAAATTTTATAAAAATTGAAAACCCTACACCATTTTCTTACTTTTCAGCACTTTGCTTTATTCACTTGATATTTCACAGAAATATTTCCAAGTTAAATGATAACTCTAATTTCTTCTAATGGCTGCATAATATCCACTATGTGCACATATCATTACTTATTAAACAGTCCTTACTGAAGGCCATTTACCTCTATTTTTTTTACTATGAAAAATGCTGCAATTAACATTATTGTATACATGTTATACACTGGTGGTCTAATTTTATTATATCCTAGGAAATAGATTCCTGTAAACATGTGAATGTATATTTGATTCTTTCTCAGTAAACTTTTAATAACATACACCATACGTACTGAATGGTGCACAAATCATAAATGCACACCACATAGTTTAAGATATAGAAGATTAGTAGTACTCTATAGTTGAACATTACATAGACTCAGACAGTATACACTCTCTTTTTTTTTTCCTCTGAGTATTTGGTTTTTTTTTGTTTTTAATTTTTTTTTGCCTATCTTTAATATTTTATTTTAACGAACATTTAAATGTATACATTTATTGGCAAATCTTTTAATGTGGAGCCAAGGCCTTTCATTTGACTAGGATCCAGTGATGGAGCTTCTCACTGTCTTCTAGGCATAAATAACACCCATGATACAATGTCAAAGATTCCCAGGTTTGTTTTCTTTAACGAAGAGTGAAAATTTAAAGACACTTGTGAAGCAGTATGAAAACAGAATCTGGAAGCTGCCCATATTTTTATGATTTTCTCTAATCTTTTATAATTGACTCATCTTTATCCATCTGATAGTAATTAGTCTTTATGGAGTCTTTCCAAAGGTTTTCATGGAAATGACGGCTTTCTCTATTTTAGCACACACATTTCATCAGTTTTCATTCCATTTAATTAAATTATGCCAATCACAGTAACAAGAAGACCACATATAAACATATTTGGGAACAGAGTGCCTCTTGGTAAGCATTTAACTCAGTGAGTGGGCATCTTCCCCTTTATTTAATTTTTATACAGCAGGTTCTTATTAGTTATCTATTTTATACATATTAGAGTATACATGTCAATCCCAATCTTCCAATTCATCACGCCACCCCCACCCCCACCCCTTTCCCCCCTTGGCGTCCATACATTTGTTTTCTACATCTGGGTCTCTATTTCTACCCTGCAAACCAGTTCATCTGTACCATTTTTCTAGGTTCCACGTATGTGCATTAATTTACAATATTTGTTTTTCTCTTTCTGACTTACTTCACTCTGTATGACAGTCTCTGCATTCATCCACATCTCTACAAACGACCCAATTTCGTTCCTTTTTATGGCTGAGTAATATTCCATTGTATATATTTACCACATCTTCTTTATCCATTCATTTGTCGAAAGGCATTTAGGTTGCTTCCATGACCTGGCTGTTGTAAATAGTGCTGCAATGAACATTGGGGTGCATGTGTCTTTTTGAACTATGGTTTTCTCTGGGTATATGCCCAGTAGTGGGATTGCTGGGTTGCATGGTAGTTCTATTTTTAGTTTTTTAAGGAACCTCCATACTGTTCTCCGTAGTGGCTATATCAATTTACATTCCCACCAACAGTGCAAGAGGGTTCCCTTTTCTCCAGCATTTGTTGTTTGTAGATTTTCTGATGATGACCATTCTAACTGGTGTGAGGTGATACCTCATTGTAGATTTGATTTGCATTTCTCTAATAATTAGTGATGTTGAGCAGCTTTTCATGTGCTTCTTGGCCATCTGTATGTCTTCTTTGGATAAATGTCTATTTAGGTCTTCTGCCCATTTTTGGATTGGGTTGTTTTTTTTAATATTGAGCTGCATGAGCTGTTTATATATTTTGGAGATCAGTCCTTTGTCCTTTGATTCATTTGCAAATATTTTCTCCCATTCTGAGGATTGTCTTTTTGTTTTGTTTATGGTTTCCTTTGCTGTGCAAAAGCTTTTAAGTTTCATTAGGTTCCATTTGTTTATTTTTATTCCCATTACTCCAGAAGGTGGATCAAAAAAGATCTTGCTGTGATTTATGTCAAAGAGTGTTCTTCCTATGTTTTCCTCTAAGAGTTTTATAGTGTCCGGTCTTACATTTAGGTCTTTAGTCCATTTTGAGTTTATTCTTGTGTATGGTGTTACAGAGTGTTCTACTTTCATTCTTTTACATGTAGCTGTCCAGTATTCCCAGCACCACTTATTGAAGAGACTGTCTTTTCTCCATTGTATATGCTTGCCTCCTCTGTCATAGATTAGTTGACCATAGGTGTGTGGGTTTATCTCTCGGTTTTCTATCCTGTTTCATTGATCTGTATTTCTGTTTTGTGCCAGTACCATATTGTCTTGATTACTGTAGCTTTGTAGTATAGTCTGAAGTCAGAGAGTCTGATTCCGCCAGCTCCGTTTTTTCCCTCAAGGTTGCTTTGGCTATTTGGGCTCTTCTGTGTTTCCATACGAATTTTAAGATTTTTTGTTTTAGTTCTGTGAAAAATGCCATTGGTAATTTGATAGGGATTGCATTGAATCTGTAGATTGTCTTGGGTAGTATAGTCATTTTCACAGTATTGATTCTTCCAATCCAAGAACATGGTATATCTCTCCACCTGTTTGTGTCATCTTTGATTTCTTTCATGAGTGTCTTATACTTTTCTGGGTACCGGTCTTTTGCCTCCTTAGGTAGATTTATTCCTAGATATTTTATTCTTTTGTGGCAGTGGTGAATGGGAGTGTTTCCTTAATTTCTCTTTCTGATCTTTCATTGTTAGTGTACAGGAATGCAAAAAATTTCTTAGCATTAATTTTAAATCCTGCAACTTTACCAAATTCATTGATTAGCTCTAGTAATTTTCTGGTGGCATCTTTAGGATTCTCTCTATATATTATCATGTCATCTGTGAATAGTTACAGTTTTACTTCTTTCCAATTTGTATTCCTTTTATTTCTTTTTCATCTCTCATTGCCATGGCTAATACTTACAATACTATGTTGAATAATTGTGGTGAGAGTGGACCTCCTTGTCTCCTTCCTGATCTTAGAGGAAATGCTTTCAGTTTTTCATCTTTGAGAATGATGTTCGCTGTGGGTTTGTCATATATGCCCTTTATTATGTTGAGGTAGGTTCCCCCTATGCCCACTTTCTGGAGAGTTTTTATCATAAATGCATTTTGAATTTTGTCAAACACTTTTTCTGAATCTATTGAGATGATCATATGGTTTTTATTCTTCAGTTTGTTAATATGGTGTATCACACTGATTGATTTGCATATTTTGAAGAGTGTTGAAGAATCCTTGCATCCCTGGGATAAATCCCACTTGATCGTGGTGTATGATCCTTTTAACGTGTTGTTGGATTCTGTTTGCTAGTATTTTGTCGATGATATTTGCATCTATATTCATCAGTGATATTTTGTAATTTTCTTTTTTTGTAGTATCTTTGGTTTTGTTTTCAGGGTGATGGTGGCCTCCTAGAATGAGTTTGGGAGTGTTCCTACCTCTGCAGTTTTTTGGAAGGGTTTGTCAAGGATGGGTGTAAGCTCTTCTCTAAATGTTTGATGGAATTCATCTGTGAAGCCATCTTGTCCTGGTCTTTTGTTTGTTGGAAAATTTTGAATCAGAGTTTCAATTTCATTACTTGTGATTGGTCTGTTCATATTTTCTTTTTCTTCCTGGTTCAGTCTTGGAAGGTTATACCCTTCTAAGTATTTGTTTCTAAGTTTCTTCCAGGTTGTCCATTTTATTGGCATAGAGTTGCTTGTAGTAGTCTCTTATGATGCTTTGTATTTCTGCAGTGTTTGTTGTAAGTTCTTTTTTCATTTCTAATTTTATTGATTTGAGTCCTCTCCCTCTTTTTCTTGTTGAGTCGGGCTAAATGTTTATCAATTTTGTCTTCTCAAAGAACCAGCTGTTCATTTTACTGATCTTTGCTATTGCTTTCTTTGTTTCTATTTCATTTATTTTTTCTCTGATCTTTATGATTTCTTTCCTTCTACTAACTTTGCGTTTTGTTTGTTCTTTTTTTTCTGGTTCCTTTAGGTGTAAGGTTAGATTGTTTATTTGAGATTTTTCTTGTTTCTTGAGGTAGGATTGTATTCCTTTAAACTTCCCTCTTAGAATTACTTTTACTGCATACCATAGCTTTTGGATTGTCCTGTATTTGTTGTCATTTGTCTCTAGGTATTTTTTGATTTCTTCTTTGATTTCTTCAGTGATGTCTTGCTTATTTAGTAACATATTGTCTAGCCTCTATGTGTCTGTTTTTTTATGTTTTTTCCCATGTAACTTATTTCTAATCTCATAGCATTGTGGTCGGTAAAGATATTTGATATGAGTTCAATTTTCTTAAATTTACTGAGGCTTGATTTGTGACCCGATATGGGATCTATCCTGGAGACTGTTCTATGTGCACTTGAGAAGAATGTGTAATCTGCGGTTTTCAGATGGAATGTCCCATAAATATCAATTAGATCTGTCTGGTCTCTTGTGTCATTTAAAGCTTGTGTTTCCATATTAATTTTCTGCCTGGTTAATTTGTCCATTGGTGTAAGTGAGGTGTTAAAGTCCCCCACTGTTATTGTGTTACCGTCAATTTCCTCTTTTAGAGCTGTTAGCATTTGCCTTATATATTGAGGTGCTCTTATGTTGGGTTGATATATATTTATAAAATTGTTATATCTTTTTCTTGGATTGATCCCTTGATCATTATGTAGTGTCCTTCCTTGTCTCTTGTAACATTCTTCATTTTAAAGTCTATTTTATCTGATATGAGTATTGCTACTCCAGCTTTCTTTTGATGTCCATTTGCATGGAATATCTTTTTCCATACCCTCACTTTCAGTCTGTATTTGTCCCTAGATCTGAAGTGGGTCTCTTGTCGACAGTATATGTATGGGTCTTGGTTTTGTATCCATTCAGTGAGCCTGTGTCTTTTGGTTGGAGCAATTAATCCATTCACATTTAAGGTAATTATCAATATGTATGTTCCTATGACCATTTTCTTAATTGTTTTGGGTTTGTTTTGTAAGTCCTTTTCTTCTCTTGTGTTTCCCTCTTAGAGAAGTTCCTTTAGCATTTGCTGTAGAGCTGGTTTGCTGGTGCTGAATTCTCTTAGCTTTTGCTTGACTGTAAAGCTTTTGATTTCTTTGTCAAATATAAATGAAATCCTTGCCTGGTAGAGGAATCTTGGTTGTAGGTTCTTCCCTTTCATCACTTTAAGTATATCATTCCACTCCTTTCTGGCTTGTAGAGTTTCTGCTGAGAAATCAGCTGTTAACCATATGGGGAGTTCCCTTGTATATTATTTGTCATTTTTCCCTTGTTGCTTTTAATAATTTGTCTTTGTCTTTAATTTTTGTCAGTTTGATTACCATGTGTCTTGGCATGTTTCTTCTTGGGTTTATCCTGCCTGGTACTCTCTGCCCTTCCTGGAGTTGGGTGTCTGTTTCCCTCCCCATGTTAGGGAAGTTTTCAACTATAATTCTTCAAATATTTTCTCAGGTCCTTTCTCTCTCTCTTCTCCCTCTGGGACCCCTGCAATGTGAATGTTGTTGCATTTAATGTTTTCCCAGAGGTCTCTTAGGCTGTCTTCATTTCATTTCATTCTTTTTTCTTTGTTCTGTGGCAGTGAAGTCCACCATTCTGTCTTCCAGGTCACTTATCTGTTCTTCTGTCTCAGTTATTCTGCTACTGATTCCTTCTAGTGTATTTTTCATTTCAGTTATTGTATTGTTCATCTCTCTTTGTTCTTTAATTCTTCTAGGTGTTTGTTCTTTAATTGTTCTAGGTCTTTGTTAAACATTTCTTGCATCTTCTTGATCCTTGCCTCCATTCTTTTTTCTGAGGTCCTGGATCATCTTCACTGTCATTATTATGAATTCTTTTTCTGGAAGGTTGCCTATCTCCACTTCATTTAATTGTTTTTCTGGGGTTTTATTTTGTTGCTTCATCTGGTACATGGTCCTCTGCATTTTCATTTTCTCTATCTTTCTGTGAAGGTGCTTTTCATTCCACAGGCTGCAGGATTGTAGCTCTTCTTGCTTCTGCTGTGTGCCCTCTGGTGGATGAAGCTATCTAATTGGCTTGTGGAAGCTTCCTGATGGGAGGGACTGGTGTTGGCTAGTGCTGGGTGTTGCTCTGTGGGGACAGAGCCCAGTAAAACTTTAATCTGCTTGTCTACTGATGGGTGGGGTTAAGTTCCTTCCCTGTTGGTTGTTGGGCTTGAGGCAACCCAGTACTGGAGCCCGTAGGCTCTTTGGTGGGGCTAATGGCGGACTCCAGGAGGGCTCATGCCAAGGAGTACTTCCCAGAACTTCTGCTGCCAGTGTCCTTGTCCCTGCGGTGAGCCACAGCTGCCCCCCGCCTCTCCAGGAGACCTTCCAACACTAGCAGGGAGGTCTGGTTCAGTCTCCTGTGGGGTCACTGCTCCTTCCCCCTGAGTCCTGATGCACACATTGCTTTGTGTGTGCCCTCCAAGAGTGGAGTCTCTGTTTCCTCCAGTCCTGTCAAAGTCTGGTAATCAAATCCCACTAACCTTAAAAGTCTGATTTTCTGGGAATTCCTCCTGCAGTTGCCAGACCCCCAGGTCGGGAAGCCTGACATGGGGCACAGAACCTTCACTCTAGTTGGTGGACTTCTGTGGTATAACTTTTCTTTTTGTTTGTCACCCACCCAGTGGTTATAGGGTTTGATTTTATTGTGATTGTGCCCCTCCTACTGTCTTGTTGTGGCTTCTTCTTTGTGTTTGGATGTGGGCTATATTTTTTGGTGAGGTCCAGTGTCTTCCTGTCAGTGACTGTTCAGCAGTTAGTTGTGATTCCAGTGCTCTTGCAAGACGGAGTGAGCTCATGTCCTTCTACTCCGCCATCTTGAACCAATCTCTACATTCTTGTGTGTATAACTGCTTTTGATTAATCTGTGTGTGAAATTAATCATTGTTGCAAGTAAAACTGTTTGCATCCTTCTCATTGTATAGTATTGATTGTGTTACCACATTTTATCCAGTTCACAGTTTAACATTTAAGTTGTTTCTAGTTTAGGGTTATTAATAACAGTGAGGTTATACATTCCTCTGCATATCTTTTGGTGCACATAGGTCCACACATACCTATAAATGGAATCCATATGTCACAGGATGTGCTTTTATTCCACTTCATTGAAGTTTATCTAAACTTGCTGTATCAATGTACACTCCCAATTGTATTAATAGTATATGAGGGTTTTTATTGTGCTACATTTTTACCAACATCTGGTACTATCTTTTTCTTTTAATTTTTTTTTGTGTGTGTGTGAAGAGAGCAATGAGGCCTTGGGGCTTAGAGTCTTCTTTTATCAGCTTAATGCCCTGGAAGACCTCTTTACTTATAAGGTATTGATTAATTCTAGGGAGAGGCTTTGAAGGGTCAATTTGGATCTTAACAGGAGGTGCACTGTGGATTCTGCCAATATCACTTGAGAATATTGCCCATAAGGAGGGTGGCAGCTGATCCAAGAGGGACAAATGATTGGTGTCTTTGGAATTTACTTTAGCATCTTCAGAGACAGAGCAAACAAAAGATGCTGAAGGATCATTTGATTCACCTGATTGGCTATTTTGATTGCTGCTGTCAAATCCTGAAATTATTTTTCTTTTTTAGGATAAAGTAATTCCAGCATAACATTTTTCTAAGATATCTCAGCCCAATAAACGAATAGTGACAGAGTGACTAAGGAGCAATGGGTGGGTATCTCTTAGAGGGCCTAAACACAAGGGGATAGTTTGGAGATAGGAACTCATTGAGGTTTGTTTGAGATTCCCACTATTTGAATCATTTTAGAACTCCAAGGCAGGAGTTGTTTAATGACAGTGGATTTCAGCACAGAGAGTGTAGCTCTGGTGTCATTAAAGAGAGAGAGAAATTTATTCCCAATCTAAATAGGAATTCCCAATTTCTCCAAGTTAATTATGGGGAAGGACTGGGCAAAGCCCCTGTAGTTCCTGAAAGTCCCATCATTGGGAGATAGGAGAGCATTGGAAAGACTGGTCAGAAAACTAAAGGCACCTGGAGGGCTTAAGATTGTAATTGCCTCTTTCAACGTCCTGCTTTTTGTAATAACGGCTAGAGGATTTTGGTTTTGTTTAGGGTTTCCACCTGTTGGAGTTGGAAATTAAGGATTTCAGTGGGTTTCCTTTTTTTTTTTTTACATCTTTACTGAAGTATAATTGCTTTACAGTGGTGTGTTAGTTTCTGCTTTATAACAAAGTGAATCAGTTATACATATACATATGTTCCCATATCTGTTCACTCTTGCATCTTCCTCCCTCCCACCCTCCCTATCTCACCCCTCTAGGTGGTCACAAAACTTTTTTTTTTTTAATTTTTATTTTTATTTTAGCCATTTGGCAAATGTGTAGTGACATCTATTTGTGGTTTTAATTTCAATGTGTTGAGGACTAATGAAATTTAGCACTATTTCATTAATTGGCCATTTAGATATTCTCTTCTATAAATTGGTTTTTCAGGTCTTTTGTTTATTTTCCTGTTGTGTTGTCTTCCTTTTATGGACTCATAATAGTTCTTCATATATTCTGGATACATATATATCTTCTACTTCTTGTTTTACATTTTCTCTCTCTGTAATGGTGGCTTTTGATGAATAGGTATTTTAAATTTTTATGTAGTTCATCAACCAGTCTTTCATTTCATGGTTTATGTTTTTATGTCCAGTTTAAAAAATCTTTCCTAATCCCAAGCTTATTAATATATTCTAACATATCTTCTTCCAGAAGTTTTATTGCTTTATCTAATTACATTTTATAGCCCTTCTGGATTTGATTTTTGCATATGATGTGAGGTACGTGTCAAAACTAAATATTTTTCTATATGTATATCCAATTGACTGAGCATCAATTATTGAAAAGACAGTACTTTCCACACTGTATTAGAGTCAACTTTGATATAAATCAAGTGATTATACATATATAACATATATAATAATATAACATCATAATTAATATAATTTATATTAATTATATTATTAATGTAATATATTATAATAATTAATATATAAATATTATAATATATGATAATATATAAATCAAGTGATTATATATATAGTTTTTTATTTTATTCCTTTGATTTATTAGTCTGTCTTGAACCAATACCTTAATTGGTGTAGCTTTATAATATGTTTTGATATCTGGTAATAAAAATTCCTCCAACTTTGTTTTTCTCCTACAGATTTGTCTTGTTTATTCTTGGCCCATTGCATTCTCACATATGTTTAAGAACCAGCTCATGATTCTCCACACACACACACACACACACACACACACACACACACATATTCTGAGATTTCACTTAATTTATGGATCAATTTGGATAGAATTGTTATCTTTACATCTCAAGATTGCAATTAATAAAGCTCCATTTTCTTAGGCAGACCACCTTTAATTTAAGCATAGTGGAGAAAGGTGAAGTTTAGATATTCAGGGACATAAGCTAAACATGCATCCTTTTTCTTCATCAGACTTAACTTTCCTCTTTTGTTCCCATATGAAGTCCCAACAGATAGCGATTCAGTCATACTTCTTTCTGAAATCTAAAACACTACTCTTTGCTGTTTTTTGTGTGACTATCTATGACTTAATTGAGATAGCAAGAAAAAATGTACATTGCAGTTTTGATATCAGTTAAGTCATAGATAGTCACAACATCAATTGATCACTCTTGTAACATTAAGAAAAAACAGATGGACTTTAAAAATATATACTTTTTATGCTACAGTAATCAAGACAGTATGGTACTGGCACAAAAACAGAAATATAGATCAGTGGAACAGGTTAGAAAGCCCAGAGATAAACTGACGCACATATGGTCACCTTATCTTTGATAAAGGAGGCAAGAATATACAGTGGAGAAAAGACAGCCTCTTCAGTAAGTGGTGCTGGGAAAACTGGACAGGTACATGTAAAAGTATGAAATTACAACACTCCCTAACACCATACACAAAAATAAACTCAAAATGGATTAAAGACCTAAATGTAAGGCCAGACACTATCAAACTCTTAGAGGAAAACATAGGCAGAACACTCTATGATATAAATCACAGCAAGATCCTTTTTGACTCACCTCCTAGAGAAATGGAAATAAAAACAAAAATAACCAAATGGAACCTAGTGAAACTTAAAAGCTTTTGCACAGCGAAGGAAACCATAAACAAGACAAAAAGACTACCCTCAGAATAGGAGAAAATATTTGCAAGCGAAGCAACTGACAGAGGATTAATCTCCAAAATATACATGCAGCTCAATATCAAAAAACCAAACAACCCAATGGAAAAATGCGCAGAAGACCTAAATAGACGATTCTCCGAAGAAGATATACAGATTGCCAACAAACACATGAAAGGATGCTCAGCATCACTAATCATTAGAGAAATGCAAATCAGAACTACAATGAGATATCACCTCACACCAGTCAGAATGGCCATCATCAATAAATCTGCAAACAGTAAATGCTGGAGAGGGTGTGGAGAAAGTGCACCTGCTTGTACTGTTGGTGGGAATGTAAATTGATACAGCCACTATGGAGAACAGTATGGAGGTTCCTTAAAAAACGAAAAGTAGAACTACCATATGACCCAGCAATCCCACTACTGGGCATATGCCCTGAGAAAACCATAATTCAAAAAGACACATGCACCCCAATGTTCATTGCTGCACTATTTACAACAGCCAGGTCATGGAAGCAACCTAAATGCCCATCGACAGATGAATGGATAAAGAAGATGTGGCACATATATACATTGGAATATTACTCAGCCATAAAAAGAAATGAAATTGAGTTATTTGTAGTGTAGTGAGGTAGATGGACGTAGAGTCATACAGAGTCAAGTAAGTCTGAAAGAGAAAAATAAATACTGTATGCTAACACATATATATGCAGTCTTAAAAAAAAGGTTCTGAAAAACCTAGGGGCAGGATAAGAATAAAGATGCAGATGTAGAGAATAGACTTGAGGACACGGGGAGGGGGAAGGGTAAGCTGGGATGAAGTGAGAGACTGGCATGGACATATATACACTACCAAATGTAGAAGAGACAGCTAGTGGGAAGCAGCCACATAGCACAGGGAGATCGGCTTCATGCTTTGTGACCACCTAGAGGGGTGGGATAGGGAGGGTGGGAGCGAGACGCAAGCGGGAGGAGATATGGGGATATATATATATGTATAGCTGATTCACTTTGTTATAAAGCATGAAAGTAACATACCACTGTAAAGCAATTATACTCCTATAAAGATGTTAAATAAATAAATAAATAAATAAATAAATACACTTTTTAAAGTCATCAGAGAGCTATGGGCACAAAGAAGTCTAAATAAAATAATTTATAAAGATGGTAGCCCTTCAGAAATGAGCAAAGTCCAGCAGCATTCTTTATTTCCCAGTGCTGTTGCCAAGTGTATATAAACAACTGGATGGGAAAATAAGACTGTTCTATAATGGTCTTACGTTAATGAGAAGAGATTTGCTGAGATTTTACCACTGGAAAATGACTTACATGGCTGCTTACCAATTCTCCACATAAAGAATTTCTAGTGTTCCTAGAAAATAGTTGGAAAATAAAGAGAAGTTGCTTAATTTCTCTTTGATTAAATTTCAAAGTCCTGCTGGAAGCCAGGGCTTGACCTCACTGCGGAGAACCAGAACACGAATCACATAAACTACTAATTAAATTGAAGTTATAAGCACCTAGCTGAATAACAAAGGAACAAAGCAAGTCCTTTCTGGAAGAATTTATTATCCACATGAGTCTCTACTGCTATTTTATACCCTAAGTACAGTGTATACACAAAAATCTAGAAGACATGAAAAGTAGCAGAACAGTGTGACTCAGAATAAAAAGTCAAAAGAAGCAGACCATAGATGACACAAATGCAGGAAGTAGTAGGCTAAAAAATAAGAAAAAGATGGATGAAATGGTGTAAAGATGAAGAATTTCAGCAGAAAAACTAAAAAATTGTAAATTCTAGAACTGAAAAATGTTACATTTGAAATGAGTAATTCATTTGATTGGCTTGCAAGTAGGCTGGACACAAGAAAAAAGGATTATTAACTTTAGAGAAGGGCATTTGGAATTATCTGAAATGAATCACAGAAAAAGAAATAATAATTTATAAACGGGTTAGAAACTCTTTAAGAGACTGTAAAATGTTCTTACATAGTTTATTAACAAGTACAATTGTAAAACGATACAATTGCAGCCCTCCAACATATAAAATACTTAATAATTTTAAAGACCTATGTGTAAGACCTATATATTAAAAATTGTTAAAAGAAATTAAAGATCTAAATAAATAGATATACTATGGTCATAGATTACAAGTCTGAGTATTAAGATGCCATTTCTCCTGAAGTTGATCTATAGATTCATATTTATCCCATCCCATTCCTATTCAAATTCTTTTTTAGAACTGGAAAGTTTATTTTTAATAAAAGAATTATAAAATTATCATATATAATTATACATTAATATATAATTAATGTAATAATTGTAATGTATATGTTATACATTATATAATTATAAAACAATGCATATGTAAGTTTATAACATATACATTAATGCAGAGAAAGAAGAACCAAGGCAATCTTGAAAAAGAAAAAAAAAGATGGAGGACTGACTAACCATACTTCAAGACTTAGAATAAAGCTACATTAATTGAGCCAATGAGATATTAGTAGAGACAAACAGATCAAAGAAACCAAAAAGAGAGTCTATAAATAAACCTCTATATACAATTACTTGATTTTGACAAAGGCATCAGTGTGATTCAATAGCTTAAGGAAGGGTTATTTTAAAAATTATTAGGGTTCTTCAGAGTACTAGAACCAATAGGAGAGATGATAGCTAGCTACCTGGATAGATAAATAGGAAGATAGGAAGAAAGAATTATGATAGGAACTTTCACACAGTTATGGAGGCTGTGTCCCATAATGTCCATCTGCAAGCTGGAGGACCAGGAAAGCCAGTGATATAATTCAGTCTGAGACTGGGGCCTGGGGCTGGGCAGGACTTGTGTATGTCTCTGGGTCCAAAAGACCCAGAACCAGGAACTCCAAGGTCTGAGGACAGGAAAAGATGGATGTCCGAGCTCTAGGGGAGAGAGAGAGAGCACGCGAGAGCGAGAGAGAGAGCGAGCAAGAGTGAGAGAGAGCGAGCGAGAGAGAGGAAAGAGAGGAAGGAGAGGGGGAATCCACTCTTCCTTCACTCTTTGTTCTATTCTGGCCCTCAGTGGGTTGGATAATGCCCGCCCTCTTTGGTGAGGGTTGATGTCTTTACTCACTCTACTGAAACAAGCGCTAATCTCTTCTAGAAACATGCTCATAGATAAACCCAGAAATAGTGTTTTGTCAGCTATCTGGGTCTTTCTAAACCCAGTCAAACTGATACATTAGGTTAATCATCACCACAAGTATTGATGGATATCCAAATGGCAGAGTGTTTACAAAATCAGTTACAATTGACCCCCGCATTCTTACTCCTTACACCAAAATTAATTTTAAAATGTATCATAAACCTAAACGTCAAAGCTAACATTTGAAAGCTTCTTGAGGGAAACATAGACAAATCTCCTGGTCTAGGCAAATATCAGTATTTCTTAATTAGAATGAAAAAGGCACTGCCCATAACACTTTTTAAAAATCGGGCTTAAAATTGAAATCTTCTGAACACCAAAGATAAAGAAAAGGAAGTAAAGAGACAAACCACAGACTCGGAAAGTATATTCATAAAACATATATCTGGCAAAGGATTCATATCCAGAATAGATAAATCCTACAAATCAATAATAAAATGACAAGCAACTCTGTTTCTTCAAATGAGCAAAATATTTGGATGAACACTTCAGAAAATGAGATACTGAATGACGACGAAGCATATGAAAAGGTTCTCAATGCCATGGCTAATGCAAATCACACTCACAGTGAGATTTTAGAATTAAAAACAAGTAAAAACAAAAACTACACCTATCGGATCAGCTAACCTTAGAAAGACTGAAAACTCCAAGGATTTGTGAGAATGTAGAGCAACTTAAACTCTTGTGTTGAGAGTCTAACATTGTACAACCACTTTGGAAAACTATCTGCTAGTCTTTCATAAAGATTACCAAACTTTGATCATATAACAAGCATTTCTGCTCTAAGACTGACTTGCACAAGGTGTTCATTAAAATTCAACTTATGAAAGCTCATAACTAGAAACAACAAAAATTTTAAGCAATAATAGATTGGCTAAATGAATTGAGGGCTCCAAGACCTTCAAACACGTTAAATCCCCAGCTGCTATGAATAAGGAGGTAAAATTTCTTTGTTGGATGATTTGGTGGAATCCTAAGAGGAATCACTCCTACCCTGCAATGGACTGAATATGTGCCCCGCTCCCAAATTCATATGTTGAAGCCTAATCCCCAGTGTGATGGTCTCTGGGAGGTGATTAGGTCATGAGAGTGGAGCCCTCAGGAATGGGATTAGTGCCCTTATAAGAAACACCCCAGAGAGCTCCCTATTCCCATCATGTTGAGGTTAAAGCAAAAAGACTGATGTCTAGGAAGTGGGCTCTCACCATACATTGATTCTGCTAGTGCCTTTATCTTGGAATTTCTAGAACTACAAGTTCTTCTACTTCTGAACTGTAAGAAATAAATTTCTGTTGTTTATGAGCCATGCAGTCTATGATATTATGTTATAGAAGCCCAAACGAACTAACACACATCCCCCATTTTGATTTTACAACCTGTTCATGGGGGAGACCATGGCTGGTTTAAGACAACTTAAAGGGACTTACTGTATCCACAGTTTCCTAATTGATATCATCCATAAGCAATTCCACCATTTGAGCCCGCTTCTTATGGTTTATGGAAGCATGTGGTAAGTCTACTGAATTTAGTGAGCCTATTTTCACACCTCATGTGTCATACAATGAGTTCCATAGTTCAAGGTAATATTTTGTGGAACATTGGCAAATAAGAATACATTCTGTAAGTCCTTTAATGGAGGTGCTGAAAGAGGAAAGGGATACTAAATCTGACCCCAGAATGTATTTTAATCTCTGTAAGATCAACTCTTTGTTCCCCTTCTTTTTTTTCATTTTGAATTTTATTTTTTAATTTTTTTATTCAGCAGGTTCTTATTAGTTATCCATTTTATACATATAAGTGTATGTATGTCAATCCCAATCTCCCAATTCATTCCACAACCACCAACAACAACCCCCAACGCCACTTTCCCCCCTTGGTGTCCATATGTTTGTTCTTTACATCTGTGTCTCTATTTCTGCCCTGAAAACTGGTTCATCTGTACCATTTTTCTACGTTCCACATATATGTGTTAATATACAATATTTGTTTTTCTCTTTCTGACTTACTTCACTCTGTAGGACAGTCTCTAGATACATCCATGTCTCTACAAATGACCCAATTTCGTTCCTTTTTATGGCTGAGTAATATTCCATTGTATATGTGTACCACATCTTCTTTATCCATTCATCTGTCGATGGGCATTTAGGTTGCTTCCGTGACCTGGCTATTGTAAATAGTGCTGCAGTGAACATTGGGGTGCATGTGTCTTTTTGAATTATGGTTTTCTCTGGGTATATGCCCAGTAGTGGGATTGCTGGGTCATATAGTAATTCTATTTTTAGTTCTTTAAGGAACCTCCATACTGTTCTCCATAGTGGCTGTATCAATTTACATTCCCACCAACAGTGCAGGAGGGTTCCCTTTTCTCCACACCCTCTCCAGCATTTGTTGTTTGTAGACTTTGCTGATGATGCCTATTCTAACTGGTGTGAGGTGGTACCTCATTGGAGTTTTGATTTGCATTTCTCTAATAATTAGTGATGTTGAGCAGCTTTTCATGTGCCTCTTGGCCATCTGTATGTCTTCTTTGGAGAAATTTCTATTTAAGTCTTTTGCCCATTTTTTGATTGGGTTGTTTGTTTTTTTAATATTGAGCTGCATGAGCTGTTTGTATATTTTAGAGATTAATCCTTTGTCCGTTGATTCATTTGCAAATATTTTCTCCCATTCTGAGGGCTATCTTTTCCTCTTCTTTGTAGTTTCCTTTGCTTTGCAAAATCTTTTAAGTTTCACTAGGTCCTATTTGTTTATTTTTGTTTTTATTTCCATTACTCTAGGAGGTAGATTAAAAAAGATCTTGCTGTGATTTATGTCAAAGAGTGTTCTTCCTATGTTTTCCTCTAAGAGTTTTATAGTGTCTGGTCTTACATTTAGGTCTCTAATACACTTTGAGTTTATTTTTGTGTATGATGTTAAGGAGTGTTCTACTTTCATTCTTTTACATGTAGCTGTCCGGTTTGCCCAGCACCACTTATTGAAGAGACTGTCTTTTATCCATTGTATATTCTTGTCTCCTCTGTCATAGATTAGTTGACCATAGGTGCGTGGGTTTATCTCTGGGCTTTCTATCCTGTTTCATTGATCTATATTTCTGTTTTTGTGCCAGTACCATATTGTCTTGATTACTGTAGCATTGAGGTATAGTCTGAAGTCAGAGAGTCTGATTCCTCCAGCTCCGTTTTTTTTCCCTCAAGACTGCTTTGCTATTCGGGGTCTTTTGTGTCTCCGTACAAATTTTAAGATACTTTTGTTCTAGTTCTGTAAAAAATGCCATTGGTGATTTGATAGGGATTGCACTGAATCTGTAGATTGCTTTGGGTAGTATAGTCATTTTCACTATATTGATTCATCCAATCCAGGAACATGATATATCTCTCCATCTGTTTGTATCGTCTTTAATTTCTTTCATCAGTGTTTTATAGTTTTCTGCATAAAGGTATTTTGTCTCCCTAGATAGGTTTATTACTAGGTATTTTATTCTTTTTATTGCATGGTAAATGGGAGTGTTTCCTTAATTTCTCTTTCAGATTTTTCATCATTAGTGTATAGGAATGCAAGAGATTCCTGTGCAATAACTTTGTATCCTGCAACTTGACAAATTCATTGATTAGCTGTAGTAGTTTTCTGGTGGCATCTTTAGGATTCTCTATAGTATCATGTCATCTGGAAACAGTGACAGTTTTACTTCTTCTTTTCCAGTTTGGATTCCTTTTATTTCTTTTTCTTCTCTGATTGCCATGGCTCGGACTTCCACAACTATGTTGAATAATAGTGGTGAGAGTGGCCATCCATGTCTTGTTCCTGATCTTAGAGGAAATGCTTCCAGTGTTTCACCATTGAGAATGATGTTTGCTCTGGGTTTGTCATATATGGTCTTTATTATGTTGAGGTAGTTTCCCCCTATGCCTACTTTCTGGAGAATTTTTATCAAAGGCTTTTTCTGCATCTATTGAGATGATCATACGGGTTTTTTTCGTCTATTTGTTAATATGGTGTATCACATTGATTGATTTGTGTATATTGAAGAATCCTTGCATCCCTGGGTTAAATCCCACTTGATCATGGTGTATGATCCTTTTAATGTGTTGCTGGATTCTGTTTGTTAGTATTTTGTTGAGGATTTTTGCATCTATTTTCATCAGTGATATTTTTCTGTAATTTTCTTTTTTTGTAGTAACTTTGATTTTGGTATCAGGGTGATGGTGGCCTCATAGAATGAGTTTGGGAGTGTTCCTGCCTCTGCAATTTTCGGAAGAGTTGAGAAGGATAGGTCTTTGCTCTTCTCTAAATGTTTGATGGAATTCACCTGTGAAGCCATCTTGTCCTGGTCTTTTGTTTGTTGGAAGATTTTAAAACACAGTTTCAATTTCATTACTTATGATTGGTCTGTTCGTATTTTCTATTTCTTCCTGGTTCAGTCTTGGAAGTTTATACCCTTCTAAGTGTTTGTTTCTTCCAGGTTGTCCATTTTATTGGCATAGAGTTGCTTGTAGTAGTCTCTTAGGATGCTTTGTATTTCTGCAGTGTCTGTTATAACTTGTTTTTCATTTCTAATTTTATTGATTTGAGTCCTCTCCCTCTTATTCTTGCTGAGTCAGGCTAAATGTTTATCAATTTTATCTTCTCAAAGAACCAGCTGTTAGTTTTTCTGATATATGCTGTTTTTTTCTTTGTTTCTATTTCATTTATTTCTGCTATGATCGTTATGAATTCTTTCCTTCTACTAACTTTGGGTTTTGTTTGTTCTTCTTTCTCTAGTCCCTTTAGGTGTAAGGTTAGATTGTTTATTTGAGCTTTTTCTTGTTTCTTGAGGTAGGCTTCTATAGCTATAAACTTCCCTCTTAGAACTACTTTTGCTGCATCCCATAGGTTTTGGATCGTTGTGTTTTCATTGTCATTTATCGCTAAGTATTTTTTGATTTCCTCTTTTATTTCATCAGTGATCTCTTGGTTATGTAGTAATGTATTGTTTAGCCTCCATGTGTTTGTGTTTTTTACGTTGTTTTCCCTGTAATTGATCTCTAATATCATAGCATTATGGTCAGAAAAGATGCTTGATATGATTTCAGTTTTCTTGTATTTACTGAGGTTTGATTTTTGACCCAAGATGTGATCTGTCCTGGAGAATGTTCCGTGCGTACTTGAGAAGAAAGTGTAATCTGCTGTTTTTGGATGGAATGTCCTATAAATATCAATTATATCTATCTGGTCTATTGTGTCATTTAAAGCTTGTGTTTCCTTATTAATTTTCTGTTTGGATGATCTGTCCATTGGTGTAAGTGAGGTGTTAAAGTCCCCCACTATTATTGTGTTACTGTTGATTTCCTCTTTTAGAGCTGTTAGCAGTTGCCTTATGTATTGAGGTGCTCCTATGTTGGGTGCATATATATTTGTAATTGTTATATCTTCTTCTTGGATTGATCCCTTGATCATTACATAGTGTCCTTCCTTGTCTCTTGTAACATTCTTTATTTTAAAGTCTATTTTATCTGATATGAGTATTACTACTCCAGCTTTCTTTTGATTTCCATTTGCATGGAATATCTTTTCCATCCTCTCACTTTTAGTCTGTATGTGTCCCTAGGTCTGAAGTGGGTCTCTTGGAGATGGTATTTAAATGGGTCTTGGTTTTGTATCCATTCAGTGAGGCTGTGTCTTTTGGTTGGAGCATTTAATCCATTCACATTTAAGGTAATTATCAATATGTATGTTCGTATTACCATTTTCTTAATTGTCTTGGGTTTGTATTTCTAGGTCCTTTTCTTCTCTTGTGTTTCCCACTTAGAGAAGTTCCTTTAGCATTTGCTGTTGAGCTCTTTTGCTGGTGCTGAATTCTCTTACTTTTTGCTTGACTGTAAAGCTTTTGATTTCTCCGTCGAATCTGAATGAGATCCTTGCTGGGTAGAGTAATCTTGGTTGTAGGTTCTTCCCCTTCATCACTTTAAATATGTCATGCCACTCCCTTCTGGTTTGTAGAGTTTCTTCTGAGAAATCAGCTGTTAACCATATGGGAGTTCCCTCTATGTTATTTGTCGTTTTTCCCTTGCTGCTTTCAATAAATTTTCTTTGTCTCTACGTTTTGTCAATTTGATTCTATGTGTCTCGGCATATTTCTCCTTGGATTTATCCTGCCTAGGAGTCTCTATGCTTCCTGGACTGGGCGGCTATTTCCTTTCCCATGTTACAAAAGTTTTCGACTATAATCTCTTCACATATTTTCTCAGGTACTTTCTCTCTCTCTCCTTCTGGGATCTCTATAATGCGACCGTTGTTGCACTTAATGTTGTCCCAGAGGTCTCTTAGGCTGTCTTCATTTCTCTTCATTCTTTTTTCTTTGTTCTGTTCCATGGCAGTGAATTCCACCATTCTGTCTTCCAGATCACTTATCCATTCTTCTGCCTTAGTTATTCTGCTACTGATTCCTTCTAGTTTATTCTTTATTTCAGTTATTGTATTGTTCATCTCTGTTTGTTCTTGAATTCTTCTAGGTGTTTTTTCTTTAATTGTTTTAGGTCTTTGTTAAACATTTCTTTCATCTTCTCGATCTTTGCCTCCATTCTTTTTCTGAGGTCCTGGATCATCTTCACTGTCATTATTCTGAATTCTTTTTCTGGAAGGTTGCCTATCTCTACTTTATTTAGTTGTCTTTCTGGGGTTTTATCTTGTTCCTTCATCTGGTCCATAGCCCTCTGCCTTCCATCTTGTCTATCTTTCTTGAATGTGGTTTTTGTTCCTAGGCTGCAGGATTGTAATTCTTCTTCCTTCTTCTTTGTGCCCTCTGGTGGATGAGGCTATCTAAGAGGCTTGTACAAGCTTCCTGATGGGAGGGACTGGTGGTGGGTAGAGCTGGGTTTTGCTCTGGTGGCCAGAGCTCAGTAAAACTTTAATCCACTTGTCTACTGATGGGTGGGGCTGGGTTCCCTCCCTGTTGGTTTTTTGGCCTCAGGTGACCTAACACTGGAGCCTACCTGGTCTCTTTGGTGGGGCTAATGGCAGACTCTAGGAGGGCTCATGCCAAGGTGTACTTCCCAGAATTTCTGCTGCCAGTGTCCTTGTCCTCATGGTGAGCCACAGCCATCACCCCTCCCGCCTCTGCAGGAGACCCTCCAACACTGGCAGGTAGGTCTGGTTCAGTCTCCTATGGCGTGACTGCTCCTTCCCCTGGGCCCTGATGCACACACTACTTTGTGTGTGCCCTCTAAGAGTGGAGTCTCTGTTTCCTCCAGTCCTGTCGAAGTCCTGTAATCAAATCCCACTAGCCTTCAAAGTCTGATTCTCTGGGTATTCTTCCTCCCATTGCCAGACCCCCAGGTTGGGAAGCCTGACGTGGGGCTCAGAACCTTCACTCCAGTGGGTAGACTTCTGTGGTATAAGTGTTCTCCAGTGTGTGAGTCATCCACCTAGTAGTTATGGGATTTGATCTTGTTTTTGTTTTTTTTCTGTGGTACGCGGGCCTCTCACTGTTGTGGCCTCTCCCGTTGCAGAGCACAGGCCCTGGACACACAGGCTCAGCGGCAATGGCTCACGGGCCCAGCTGCTCTGCGGCACGTGGGATCTTCCCAGACCGGGGCATGAACCCATGTCCCCTGCATCGGCAGGTGGACTCTCAACCACTGCGCCACCAGGGAAGCCCTATGGGATTTGATTTTATTGTGATTGTGCCCCCTCCTACCATCTCATTGTGGCGTCTCCTTTGTATTTGGATGTGGGGTATCTTTTCTGGTGAGTTCCAGTGTCTTCCAGTTGATGCCTGTTCAGCAGTTAGTTCTTTGTTCCCCTTCTGATGAGAGGTCTGTTAGAGGCAATCAGCCATCTAGTGCCTAGCTGGTCTTCCTTGGAAATGGTGCCATTTGGATCTCAGTGTTGGTCTCTGTTATTAACAGGTTTTGCACACAATAAATTTGAGCTTCGTTGAGAGAAATTTCAGGCTGCTGAGCTCTGTATAGCCTCTACCCCTCTATCAGGGGCTCATTGAACATGAGCTCATTGAGAAAACATCAGAGTGCCTGGAGAGAGAGGCTGACTTCAGAGAATGAGTGTTGTGTATCTAATTCTTGAGAGCGTCTGATGTGGATAACCTCTGGTGGGTATTTATGTAGAACACTTTTATACTCTGTGCCAAGATATACATCAACTTACTTCACTCTCAGACCTCACTGTCAACTTTTTTCAAGTCTGTAATTTATCAGCCAGCATATAATGTCACCTAGGAATTGGTGTCAGTTTTT
This sequence comes from Phocoena sinus, assembly GCF_008692025.1. NCBI lineage: Eukaryota > Metazoa > Chordata > Mammalia > Artiodactyla > Phocoenidae > Phocoena > Phocoena sinus. Next base: position 92,990,663 of record NC_045769.1, read on the forward strand.
ACCATGAGCCATCTCCATCTTATGTAAAGTGGAAAACCAACCCACTGGGAAGATACCCCATCACCACTCTCTTTCTCTTTTCTCCATTTCCACCTAGGACAGAACACTGTGTATGTACAATTAATAATGCAGATCTTTCCTTTTTTCTTTTTCCATTAACGGGTCTTACAGTGTTTTCTGTGAGGCTGTAAGTCGGATGAGGAAGAGACAGTGAAGCAGAAGGTGTAGGCACTGAAATCTGAACCACTTTGTGCATTTTACCCATACACTCTGGATTGCTAGTGTTGGATTGTGTGCAGTTTCCACTTTACAGTGCAGTGACTGCTGAAAATGTCCCAATTTTATGATTGGTAAATGTACAACACCAAGTACATCATAAGTGATTTAGATTGCATAGGTACTTGGTACCCTGTAGTCATGTATTCAGTTTCTTCTTGTGCCCAGTCAGCAAAGCAGAGGCTGCTTTCCAACTGGAGTATAGTTGTCAGATAAAGAAGGCCAGCAGGACATAACCCAGCTCCAGAGTGCTCAGGGTCTGCACTGTGGTTCTTCTATGGGAGTTTGCTAGATGTTTTATTCAGCATCTCTCTAGCACAGGTATTTCCAGAACAGTATGTCTACAAGTCCCAAATGACAGGGCGGCATGCACTGCACTCTATACTTGCTGCAGAGCCTTTTTGCTTCAAGCCCTCACTCAAAATCAGGAGGCTTTCAGTTAACACAGTAAATACCTTGAAACAGTGTGCTGGAATAAATGATAGTTACCCCCAAATTTAGAGTACCACTGCCATTGGGTCTCTTTCTTCATTGGTGAGCCGCCATCCTATCCACAGGCTCTGCTCTCACAGAATCCTCTGTGAGAACCCATACAGAACCCATGGATACGGAGGGCTGACTGCACCACACCATTTTATATAAGGGACTTGAGCATCCACAGATCTCGGTATCTGTGGGGATCCTGGAACCAATCTCCCGCCCATATCGATGGACGGCTGTGTAGCAGGGGTTTTTTTGGTGGTGGTGGTGGTTGGGTTTTTGTTGTTATTGTTTTGTGGTGTTGTTTTTTGTTTGTTTATTTTATAGAAGATACTCCAGAGTGTTACAGGTCAGTGGGTCCAGAAGCCTCACTGTGGCAGGCCTCTAAATGTTCATGGGTATTTGGTGCCCACCTCTGGCACACATTTGTTAGTTCTTACTCATTAGGTTCAAAGGGGAAAATATTATCAATATAAGGAGCCAGAATAATATTTTTTTGGCTATCAGGAAAATCAAGCTCCCTTTGGAATATATTATGGACAGAGAAGAGGAGGTTAGTATAGTTCAGTGACAAGATAATAATAGCATAGTCTTGTCCCAAAGATGTGAGGACAAACAGCTTCTAACTAACTTTGCACATAGTAATAAGGGAAGAAGTCGTCAAGTTAATATCTGTATACTGGGTGCCAAGGAATGTGTTGTTTTGTTCCTGAAAACGACCGCATTCACGAAGACCACTGTAATTGACATCATTGCCTCACTAAGTTTGTGCTGATGTATATTAGAAAACATGATGGCTTTTGCACTGTTCAGACAAGATAAAAGGGAATGAATGGCTCTCATTACGAGGGTCAGAAGATCATTTTTTGAGGACTGCTGACTTAGAACACCAGTTGGTTACCTGAACCAAAGGACAAGGGCTATTATGATAGGTAGGGTTCTCAAAATATGATGCCCAGACTAGAAGCATTGCTATCACTTAGAAACTTAGACATGCAGATTGATGGGCTCCATCAAAGCCCTACTGAGGCAGAGACTTTGGAGGTGGTACCCAGCAATCTGTATTTTAACAAATCCTCCAGATGACTCTGGTGTATGATAATATTTGAAAACTACTGTTCTCTACTTCTTAAATCTATACCAAGTCTTAATTCTTGGACAGCGTAAATCATCACAGGATGTCTTTGAGCTTTTGAGATGGATTGGAGTCATCAGTCTACCTATGACCTGACCTCCGTAAGTCCCCTCTGTGATTTGTGAAACATATTAATATTTTCAGTACCTAGGGATTAGCATTAGTGACTAGCCAGTACCTAATTATATCCAGAAGGTCTGTGCATTTTCACTTGTGTAATGCACAGAAATGGTGGGAAATGGCCACAGGCATCTCTGGGTAAGGCTCGATCTGTGATTTTTAGTATACTGCTCTGGTTACATTGTAAGGTCTGCTTTTCTATCAAGGGATTCTAGGTCCCTTAAATTAGTTTAAGTCTGGGCATTTTATAAGAGGCCACAATTCTCTAGTTAGTCATATCTGTGCCACCAGACATAGACTCTTTCTCCCTATATATGTAAAGCACTGCCTTAATAAACTTTAGTCTATTTTTTAATTGAAGTATAGTTGATTTACAATATTTGTTCCAGGTATACAGCAGAGTGATTCAGTATTTTTACAGATTATATTATAGGTTATTACAAGATATTGGGTATAATTCCCTGTGCTATACAGTAAATCCTTGTTGCTAATCTATTTTATGTATAGTAATTTGTATCTGTTACTCCCATAGCCATACTTTGTCCACCCCGCCCTTTGGTAACCACAAGTTTGTTTTCTGTGTCTGTGAGTCTGTTTCATTTGTATATACATTCATTTGTATTGTTTTTTAGTTTCCACACATAAATTATATCATATAGTATTTGTCTTTATCTGACTTATTTCACTAAGCATAATATTCTCTAGATCCATACACATTGCTGAAATTGACAATATTTCATTCTTTATTATGACTGAGTAATAATTTATGGAGATTTTATATACATATAGAAAATCTCCACATCTTCTTAAGCCAATAACTTGTTGATGGGCACTTGAGTTGCTTCCGTGTCTTGGCTGTTGTAAATAGTGCTGCTATGAACATTGAGGTGCATGTATCTTTTTGAATTAGTGTTTTCATTTTTCCAGGATATACACCCAGGAGTGGAATTGCTGGATCATATGGTAGTTCTATTTTTAGTTTTTGTGAAGAACCTCCATACTCTTTTCCACAGTGGCTGCACCAATTTACATTCCCACCAACAATGTATGAGGTTCACTTTTCTCCACATCCTCTCCAACATTTGTTATTTGTAGAATTTGATTCTGACAGGTGTAAGGTGATATCTCATTGTGGTTTTGATTTGCATTTCTCTAATAAATAGCAATGTTGAGCTTTTTCTGTGTGTGCCTGTTACTCATCTGGATGTCTTCTCTGGAGAGATGTCTATTCAGGTCTTCTGTGCATTTTCTGATCGGGTTATTTTTTTGATACTGTGTTGTATGTATATGTTGGTTGCATTGTTTGCAAGTATTTTCTTTCATTCCATAGGTTGTCTTTTTATTTTGTTAATGGCTTCCTTTGCTGTGCAAAAGCTTTTAAGTTTAATTAGTTCTCATTAGTTTATTTTTGCTTTTATTTCCTTTGTCTTAGGAGACTGATCCAAGAAAACATTACTATGATTTATGTCAAAGAGTGTTCCACCTGTGTTCTCTTCTAGGAGTTTTATGATTTCAGGTCTTACATTTAGGTCTTTAATCCATTGTGAGTTTATTTTTGTATATGGTGTGAGGGAATGTTCTAATCTCATTGGTTTACAAGTGGCTGTCTAGCTTTCCCAGAACCACTTGTTGAAGGGACTGTCTTTTCTCCATTGTATAATCTTGCTTCCTTTGTCATAAATTAATTGACCTTAGGTGCACACGTATATTTCTGGGCTCTCTATTCTGTTCCATTGATCTGTGTGTCTGCTTTTAGCCAACATCATGCTGTTTTGATTACTGTAGCTTTGTAATATAGTCTGAAGTCTGGGAGGGTTAAACCTCCAGCTTTTTTCTTTTTTCTCAGATTACTTTGGCAATCCAGGGTCTTTCATGGGTCCATATACATTTTAGGATTCTTTGTTCTAATTCTGTGAAAAATGTCCTGGGTATTTTGATAGGGATTACACTAAATCTGTAGATTGTTTTGGGTAGGTTGACCATTTTATTGATAATAATATTGATTTTTTCCAATCGAAGAGCATGGGATATCTTTCCATTTCTTTGAATCATCTTCATTTTCCTTCATCAGTATTTTCCAGTTTTCAGAGTATAGGTCTTCACCACCCTAGTTAAGTTTATTCCTAGGCTTTTTTATTCTTTTTGATGTAATTTTAAAGAGGATTTTTAAAAACTTCCTCTTTCCTATAGTTCATTATTAGTGTATAGAAATGCAACAGATTTTTGTATGTTAATCTTTTTTTTTTTTTTTGCGGTGTGCAGGCCTCTCACTGTTGTGGCCTCTCCCGTTGTGGAGCACAGGCTCTGGACGCATAGGTTTAGCGGCCATGGCTCACGGGCCTAGCCGCTCCACGGTATTTGGGATCTTCCCAGACCGGGGCACGAACCCATGTCCCCTGCATCTGCAGGCGGACTCTCAACCACTGTGCCACCAGGGAAGCCCTGTATGTTAATCTTATATGTTGTAACTTTGCTGAATTCATTTATTAATTCTAATAGGTTTTAGGTGGAGATTTTAGCGTTCTCTATACACAGTATCATGTCATCTGCAAAGAGTGACTGTTTTACCTCTTCCTTTTCCATTTGGATACAGTCTATTTCTTTTTCTTGCCTGATTGCTGGGGCTAGGACTTCCAAAAATATGTTAAATAGAAGCAGCAGGAATGGGTATCCTTGTTCCTGGTTTGGAGTGCTAAAGCCTGTGCAGGGCTTAAGGCAGGACTTCCTCTCTGCACCAGGGCTGTCAGGGGCAGGGTCTTCTCCCCAGGTGCTGGAGCAGAAGCCCTGAGGGTCAAGTTTGAGCAGGCTCTGTTCCCTTAGAGTGCATGTTTTGCCCCAAAGGAGGGGAGTGCTGAAATAAGTGAGGGTTGTGCACTCCCTAAGGTTCAACATGCTGCCTGTGTAGCTGTTCACTGCTCTGCTTTGACGAAGGCCAAGGTTGTGTCCCTTCCCCTGTTGTGGTTGTCCCATATCTAGTACCAGACTGTGGCATAGGGTAGGTGGAGCTGACACATTCGCTAGGCTGGGGCTGGGGTTCGGGCCATCGTGGCTGAAGGAATTGAAGGGGTGGCACTGTTAGCAGTAGTTTATGTTGCTTCTGTGGTGCTGGTTGAGTATCAACACTGGCTGCTGCTGGCCCTCCTGGAACACACCTCAGGCCCCTGAGCCTCCTGTGCATCCCTGGATCAAGTCTTCTCCCAGGACCTGTCTGCCCCAGATCCCTCACTAAGCAGTGGTGTGGAGTGAGTAGAGCAGGGCTGTTCACCCAGCTTGGACTGGGGAGTGCAGCAAGGTGACAGCTGCCAGTGCAGAACTCTTTCTGCCCTATTTGCTAGATGGCACCCACACACTCCTTGCAAGTGGAGTCTAGGCTTCTCCACCCCTTTTATCTATCCTAGTGGTTCTCCCAGCAGCCAAGGGGGCTTGTCTCCTGTGCAGGGGACCCCAGGACTGGGACTCCCAGTTTGAGGCTCAACCTGCTGACTCCCCAGGGTGAGTATCTGCCCTTGCTTTCCTTCTTTTCCTTTCATATCCCTCCCAGGGTCACTGGTCCCAACCTGATACCCCTTTTCCATCTACCTGGTTATGTGGAAATCCCTTGATTATATAGGAGTTCTGCTGGCTTCCAGTTAGTTTTCTGTAAGAATTGTTCTACATGTAGATGTATTTTTGATGAGTCTGTGGGGAAAGGTGTGCTCCATGTCCTCCCATTCCACCATCTTGGTCCGACTTCTCAATCTATTTTATTTCTAGGGAACTTGTGATCAATTAACAATCACCACAGACCCCTATGGGTCAGAATATTCTGATTATCATACTGTTCCTGTGAATTTTGGTGAAAATTGTGCCGAAGTTTTGTTGCTGACTTTTCAGTATAACAACCTGCCCCTTCCCATGTAGAGTCTTATTATTCTCTTTAAAAGCAGGGATCTCAATTCCATTGCAGCATCCTCCAGCATTATCTCTGACCTGCAGAAGTTAGCTACCAGAGAACTTGTTTTGGAAGCTGGTGCTCTTTTGTCAATGTATTTTTTTAAATTTTTCTTTCAGTTTTATTGAGATATAATTGACATAGAACACTGTATAAGGTTAAGGTGTACAGTATAACGACTTGACTTACATATATTGTGAAATGATTACCACAATAAGTTTAGTTAACAGCCAGCTGGGGGAGCCAGATGTCCACCCCGGGTTCTCTTTATCCCACCGGAGGAACTACCTGTAGGCTCAGGGAAGTCCTCTAGGTTTGGTGCTGTTCCAGCCCTGGGGAAGGGCGAGGGTGGTCAGTGTGTAGCCATTACTGTTACCCTTCTAATGCCGTCCATCTCTGTCTCTGAGGTGCAGGGTGTGCTTCAGCCACACCCCCATGTGCTAGGATTTTCAGTGTCCATAAATAGTTCTTAGTTGTTCTTGGAAGGGGAAGTGAGGTCAGGAACAACCTCTGACACCATCTTGGTGACATCACTCTCCCAATTTGCCAATGTATTTCTTAATGCATTTCTGAGCCTTCCATGAAGATAAACTGAGTGGGTGGCTGAGCAACTTCAAAGTAGTTCCATTCAGACATCTCCATCTCCTTGAGCTTTTGTTCTCTTCTTCTAGAGAAGGTTTAATCCACCATTGAATCCAGGCTTAAATTAGCCAGCCTAGATGTCTATTAATATGACTCCTAGATGCTCAAGGTAACACATTAAATCATGAATTCTGGGTGACAATATAAACTCAGGTTAATAAAGTCTTATATTGTTTTGCATTTTTGGTCTAACATCCCTAGAATCTACTCACATGAATGCTCCTCAGATTCCTGCCTAAACAAATTTGATGAATATTTTCATTTTTTCTCACCAGGTCTATACTTGATATTGTGATCTAATTCTCCTGTGAGCCTCTAGGAAGTAAGTAGTGATGGTAATTGGTCCTGAGAAGAGTTGGCATCTTCTGTGATAACAACTTTCAAATGTTTCTATGCAAGGAGAAAGCTAGTTCCATTCAAAAAAATAAAATGGGGAGAGGAGGTGTCTGTTTGGTAAAGGAGTCCTAGGGATATTTGATGGTTTAAAGCAGCAGTCCCCAACCTTTTTGGCACCAGGGACCGGTTTCATGGAAGACAGTTTTTCCATGGATTGGGGGGATGGTTCAGGTGGTAATGTGAGCAATGGGGAGTGGCAGAGGAAGCTTCGCTTGCTCCCCCACTACTCACCTCCTGCTGTGTGGCAGGGGTTGAGGACCCTGGTTTAAAGTTCACAAGATTATTTGTGTCTGCTTAAATGCCCTGTCCCCATATCTCAGAGTCCCATGATTATAATCAAGACTTGGGCTTATGTTTCAGCCATAATTGTCTGGATTCACCAGCTGGCATATAGGTGTTCTAATTTTTCACCTAAGTTCTAAATTGGCATTCAGGGCCTTTGATTTCTTTCTTTTCCTTGTTTGCACTCTCCTGCATCTTTTTAATCACCTTTGTCATCATAACAATGAAGAGTCATACATGATCTCTCAACGTGTTACATTTTATTTTCATTCCATGACACTTTACCACAAATGTTAATCTGGGTATTTGTGAATCCATTACATTGTCATCAATTACTAGAGCAAGAAAGTAATTTGTGTTCTTCTTAAACATATGAGCAATGCAATACTAGAGTCCCATTTCCTAGGGTCACTTGTACAAATTACTTGATCCCTCAGAATTTAAGCAGAAAAGAAGTAACTTACTCAGTTGATTAATTTGAGTTTAATAAAAATATTTTAAAGTAAGTGAGCAGGATTAAGGGAAACCAACAGTCACGGGCAAGTATCTCTCTTATGTCTGAAGGGGCAAAGGACAGGAGAAAGAGTGAGTGGGAACCAGAACCAGGAGGGAGAATCTCTAGTCTTATGAGAGAGTCACTTGACAGAAGCTGTAACCTTCACTAGAGGGATGTAATCAATCCATTGCAATCCAGCAGGGAGGTGGGTGGATGAATAAATACTCTCTCTTTGCTCTCTGATCTCCTGCAATTACCTCTTATTGGCTGATGTCTAACAGAATCCAGAGTTCAAGGGAGCCCATTATGTAGTCCATAAATTCAGTCTTCCAGAATTGGAGAAGAATTGAGAGTAGGTCTGGAGAAGTCATGGAAAGCATCTAAGATACACTCCCATTTATTTGAGTTTTCTTTATTGCCTCTAAATAAACTGTTATCCTACAGAAAGGTCTTATTTGGAGGGGCTTACTATTTAAAATGGCATTTTAAAAATTGCATTTCTAACTATATTTCTGTTGGTATAAGGAACGGCAGTGGACGTCGATATATTTTTGGTTTCAGGTATACAACATAATGATTTGATATTTGTACGTATTACAAGATTATCACCACAATAAGTCTACTTGACATCTGCCACCATACATAGTTACAAATTTTTTCTTATGATGGGAACATTTAAGATTTACTCTATTAGTAACTTTTAAATATACAATAATGTATTATTAACTATAGTCACCATGCTGTACATTACATCCCCAGATCTTATTTATTTTATAACTGTAAGTTTTTACCTTTTGACTTCTTCCTTCATGCATTTTACACACCCCCGAAACCCTACCTCTGACAACCACCAAACTATTCTCAGAAGCTATGAGCTTGTTTATATTTTATTTTGTTTTTAAGATTCCATATATGAGAGATCATTGGTATTTGTCCTCTGTCTGACTTATTTCACTTAGCATAATGCCCTCAAGTTCCACCCATGTTATCACAAATAGCAAGATTTTATTCTTTTCTATGGCCAAATAATATTCCATTACATAGATATACCACAATTTCTTTACCCATTCATTCATGGATGGACATCTAGGTTGTTTCCATTTCTTGGCTATTATAAATAATGCTACAATGAACATGGGGGTGCAGATATGTTTTCAACTTAGTGTTTTCCTTTTCTTTGAATAAATGCTCAGTAGTGGATTGCTGGAATATGGCAGTTTTAGTTTAAATTTTTTGAGGAACCTCCATACTGTTTTCCATAGTGGCTGCATCAATTTACATTCCCACCAACAGTGCACAAGTGTTCCCTTTTATCCATGTCCTTGCAAACACTTGTTATTATTGTTTTATTGAAAATGGTTATTCTAGTGGGTATGTGATATCTCATTGTGGTTTTGATTTGCATTTCCCAGATGATTAGTGATGTTGAGCATCTTTTCACATACCTGTTGGCCATCTGTAGGTGATCTTTGGGAAAAAAGATCTAGTCAGATGTTCTGCCTAATTTTTAATTGGACTTTGTTTGTTATTCAGTTATATCTATTCTTTATGTGTTTGGATGTTAGCTCATTATCAGTTATATGATTTGCAACTATTTTGTCCCATTTGGTAGGTTGTCTTTACACTTTGTTGATGGCTTCCTTTGTTGTTCGGAAGCTTTTTAGTTTGATATGGTCCCCCTTGTTTATTTTTGCTTCTATTTCTTTTGCTTTGATGAAAGATCCAAAAAAATCATCAGCAAGACCAATGTCAAGGAGCTTACCGCCTATATTTTCTTCTAGGGGTTTCATGGTTTTAGAGTTCCATGGCTACATTCAAGACTTTAATCCATTTTGACTTGATTTTTGTGTAAGGTGTAAGATAGGGATCCAGTTTCATCATTTTGCATGTAGCTATCTGGTTTTCCCAACCCACTTATTGAAGAGACTTTCCCCATTGTATATTCTTGGCTCCTTTGTCATAAATTAATTTGTCATATAGGCATGGGTTTACTTCTGGTCCCATTGATCTATGTGTATGTTTTTATGCCAATATCATACTGTTGTGATTACTATAACCTTGTAATATAGTTTGAAATCAGGGAGCATGATGCCTCCAGCTTTGTTCTTCTTTATCAAGATCGCTTTGGTTTTTTGGGTCTTTTTTGGTTCCATACAAATTTTGAGATTGTTTGTTCTGTTTCTGTGAGAAATGCCATTGGAATTTTGATAGGAATTGCATTGAATCTGTAGATTGCTTTGAGTAGTATGGGCAATTTAACAATACTAATTTTTCCCATCTATGAGCATAGAATATCTTTCCATTTGCTTGTGTCTTCATCAATTTCTTTCATTAATGTTTTATAGATTTCAGTATACAGGTCTTTTACCTCCTTAATTCAATTTATTCCTAGGTTGTGTTTTTTTTTTTTTTTTTTTTTGATTAAACTGTGGGACATATGTTTGGCTATAATTTTTTTTAACATCTTTATTGGAGTATAATTGATTTACAATGTTGTGTTAGTTTCTGCTGTATAACAAAGTGAATCAGCTATACATATACATATATCCCCATATCCCCTCCCTCTTGCGTCTCCCTCCCACCCTCCCTATTCCACCCCTCTAGGTGGTCACAAAGCACTGAGCTGATCTCCCTGTGCTACATGGCTGCTTCCCACTAGCTCTTCCTAGGTATTTTATTCTTTTTGATGCAGTTGTAAATGGGATTGTTTTCTTAATTTGTCTTTCTGGTTATTCCTTGTTAGTGTATTGAAATGCAGCTAATTTTTGTATATTGATTTTGTGTCCTGTAACTTTACTGAATTATTTTGTTAGTTCTAACAGTTATTTTGGTGGAGACTTTAGGGTGTTTTATATATAATATGTCATCCGCAAATAATGAAAGTTTTACTTCTCTTTCCAATTTGGATGACTTTTATTTCTTTTTCTTGTCTAATTATTTTGGATAGAACTTCCAATATTATGTTGAATAAAACTGATGAGAGTGGGCATCCTTGTCTTGTTCCTGATCTTAAAGGAAAAGCTTTCAGCTTTTCACTGCTGATAATGAAATGATGCTAGCTGTAGCCTTGTTATATATGGCCTTTATTATGTTGAGTTATGTTCCCTCAATACCCAGTTTGTTGAGAGTTTTAGTCATAAATGGATATTGAATTTTGACAAATGCTTTTCCTCCCTCTATTGAGATGATGATATAATTTTTTTATCCTTCATTTTGCTAATGTGGTGCATCACATTTATTGATTTTGTAGATGTTGAATCATCCTTGCATCTCTAGAATAAATCCAGCTTGATCATACTGTGAATTTGGGTTGCTAATATTTTGTTGAGGATTTTTGTATTATGTTAATCAGGGATATTGGACAGTAATTTTTTTTTCTTTTGAATTCCTTGTCTGATTTGATATGAGGGTAATGCTGGCCTTGTAAAATGAGTTAGGAAGTGTTCCCTTCTTTTCTAATTTTTTGGAGACTTTGAGAAGGGGATGGTATTAATTCTTTGAATGCTAGGTAAAATTCACCAGTGAAGCCATCTTGTCCTGGACTTTTCTTTGTTGGGAGGTATTTGTTTACTGATTTGCTCTCCTTACTAGTAATCAGTCTGTTTAAATTTTCTATTTCTTCATGAATCAGTCTTGGTGGGTTGTATATGTTTCTAGAAACTGATCCATTTCTTCTAGATTGTTGAATTTATTGACATATAATTGTTCATAGTAGTCTCTTATCCTTTATATTTCTGTGGCATCAGTGATAACATCTGTTTCATTTCTGATTTTATTTATTTGGGCCCTCTTTTTTTCTTCGTGAGTCTGGACAAAGGTTTGTTGATTTTGCTTATCTTTTCAAAGAACCAGCTCTTAGTTTCATTGATCTTTTCTATTTTTTTAATCTCAATTTTATTTATTTCTCCTCTGATCTTTATTGTTTTCTTTCTTCTACAAACTTTGGTCTTTGTTTGTTCTTCTGTTTCCCTGAGATGTCATATTAGATTGATTATTTGAGGTTTTTCATGTTTACTGTTGTAAGCATGTTTTCCTATAAACTTCCCTCTTAGAACTGCTTTTGCTGCATTCCCTGTTTTGGTATGTTGTATTTCCATTATTATTTCTCTCAAGGTATTTTTTTAAATTTCTCTTTTGATTTCTACTTTGACCCATTGGTTGTTTAGTAGCATGTTATTTAATCTTCACAATTTGTGAATTTTTTCAGTTTGCTTCTTGTAATTGATCTCTAGTTTCTTGCCATTGTGGTTGGAACAGATATTTTATATGATTTCAGTCTTCTTAAATTCATTAAGACTTCTCTTGTGGCCTAATATATGATCTATCCTGGAGAATGTTCCATGTGCACTTGAAAAGAATGTGCTTTTGATGGAATGTTCTGTATACGTCAGGTTCATCTGGTCTAACCTGTCATTTAAGGCCAATGTTTCCTTATTGATTTTCTGTTTGGATGATCTAGCCATTGATGTAAGTGGCACATTAAAGTCCTTTACTATTATTGTATTGCTGTCTGTTTCTCTCTTTAGGTCTGGTAAATTTTGCTTTATATATTTAGGTGTTCCTGTGCTGGGTGCATAAATATTGATAAATGTTATACGTTTGATCCTTGAACAATGCAGGAGTTAGTGGTGTTGACATCCCATGAAATCAGAAATTTGCATATAACTTTATAGTCAGCCCCTTGTATAGATGGTTCCACATCTGTGAATTCAACCATGGATTGTGGAGTACTATAGTATTTTTTTGAAAAAATCAACATAAAAATGGACCTTTGCAGCTCTCTCTCTCTCTCCCCCTTTCTCTCTTTCTCCCCCCCCCCCTCCCTCTCTCTCTCCTTTTGGGATCCCTATAATGTGAATGTTAGTCTGCTTGATATTTTCTCATTAGTCTCTTAAGCTATCTTTACTTTTATTTTTAATCTTTTTTATTTTTTCTGCTCTGATTGGATGAGTTCAAATACCACGTCTTTAAGTTCACTGATTCTTCTGCTTCATCTAGTCTGTTGAACCCCTTTGGTGTAATTTTAGTTTGGTAGTTACATTTTCTGTCTCATTGTTGAAGTTCTCACCATATTTATCTATTCTTCTCCTGAGTTCAGTGAGCATCCTTATGACCATTACTTTTAACTCTTTATCAGGTGAATTACTTATCTATGTCTCATTACATTTTTTCTTTTGTTTCTTTCTGAGTTTTATCTTGTCATTTTGTTTGGAACATTTCCTTTGTTTCTTCATTTTACTTGACTCTTTGTGTTAGTTTCTATGTATTAGATGAAACAGTCAACTCTCCCAGCCTTGAAGAAGTGGCCTTGCGTAGGAGATTAACCTTATTGTTCAACCCTTCCCTAGCTCTTGGTTATCTTTCAAACCTTTATGATTGTCCCAGCAGCCTATTTTATTTCTAATAGCTTCCAGTAGTTGAGTATTTGCCAGGACCTGTCAGTATCCCACAGCGGAGGGTCTCAGTCAGCACCTAGATTCAGGCTGATGCAAGCCAGATCCTAAGGCAGCAGCTTTTAAAATGATCAAATATATATAGTCCTGTGGGAACACAAGTGTATGACCTACTGGCCACCAGAGCCAGGCCATCTGGAGTCGTCACCTGGGTGTCAGTTGCAAAACTCCATGCTCCAAGCAGGTGTATAAACTCCTATCTGGGTGATACTGGGGAACTGTAGCAAGGCAGAGGGAGAGTGCAAACATAGCATCCATTGGCCTACATTCCCTGAGAGCACCTCCATAGGCCTCTCAATGTGTGCCAAAACCTGAAGCCTGGCCCTCGGGCTGAAACTCCAGAACAAGCAAATAGGCCTCTTTCATAGAAAGACTTGGGGTGTGTTTCATTCTGCTATCTGTGCAGTGCCCTGGGAGTGCAGCTTGCCGAGAACTGCAGGGGTGTTGCAGTCCCTGGGACCCAGTAATGCAAGCCACTTGACCACCAGGGCCAGGGGCTCAAGGGGTGTCCCCTGGGTGGCAGTCATAGAAACTGGGGTGCCAGATGTGTGTCAGAGCTCCCCTCTGGGAGACACTGGCACTCAAGAGCACTGCAGAGGGAGAGCACACATATAATGCTGACCCTCCAAGGTCTCTGGAAAGCGTTATAGTCAGCCGTTAGATGTGTGTTTAATTAGAATTCTGCTCCTCAGGCGGAAGCTATGATGAGAAACTAATAGGCCTCTTTCACAGAAAGACTGAGCTCCTGGGTCTGTTGCCTTTTGCTGAGCCCTAGGAGTGGTTGCTCTTTAAGAATTATTTGTCGGTTGCTTTTAGTCCTGTGGGACCTGTGAGCATAAACCCCGCTGGCCACCAGGGCCAGGTGATGTAGAGCTGTCCCCTGGTAGCAGCCACTAAAATGGGGGCACCAGACAAGGGTATAAGTTCCTTTCTAGGGAACACTGGCAAGCTAGAGTAAGGCAGAGGGAGAGTGCAAAGATTGTCTCTACTGGCCTCTGTTTTCCGACAGCCCCTATGCATGCCCCTAGGTGTGTGCCAAACCAAAAGCCTGACCCTCAGACCAAAGCTCCAGGATAAGCAAATAGGCCTCTTTCTCAGAAAGATTGGGAGTGTGTTTCATTCTGCTGTCTGTGCAGTGCCCTGGGGTTGGTAAACTGCCAAGAGCCATCCCTCCGATCGTTCTAGTCCCGCAGGACTGTCGTCCCCCTGACCTCCGGAGCCAGGTGATCAAGGCACATGCCCAGGGTGGGTCCCACAAAAACCAGAGAAGAAACCCAGGGCACCAGACACATGTAAAACTTCCCCTCTGAGAGATCCTGGCACACTGGAGTGTGGCAGAGGGAGAGCGTGCAGGTGGTAACTGCTGGCTGGAGTGAGGTAGAGGGGGAGAATAAGGATAGTGCCGCTGGAAGGAAAAAGAAGATGGTAAGTGAAGATGGTGCCCACCAGCCCCTGACCCCAGAGATGATCCCAGCAGACTTCTAGGTATGTGGTAATGTAGATGCCTGCCCCTCAGGCTGATGCTTTAAGAGTAGCAAGTGAGCTTCTTTCATATAAAATCTGGGCAAGATCAGCTGTTTCCCCGGGGCGAGTGAGTACTGAGTGTGTGAGCCCTTTAAAAGCTGTTTCTCAGATTGCTATTGCCTTGTGGGTCTCGTGGTCATGACCCCCAGTGGTTTTCAAAGCTAGGTGTTTGGAGGCTCATATCTCAGGTGCAAGTCTTAAAAGTTGGGGTGCCCAATGTGGGGCTCAAACCCTTCACTCTACAGGGAGAAGCTCCTGATGGGGGGTCATTACTCCAGGGGCGGGCTTTATGGCAAGATTGTGTCTCAGCTTCTCCTACCCACTTCATTGTGGGGTTTTTTGTAGTTCACTTGATGTGTAGTCATTGTTTAGCTAGTTTTTAGGTTTTTCTCAGAGGAAATTGTTCCATATGTAGCTGTAGATCCAGTGTGTCTGTGAGAGGAGGTGAGTTCAGGATCTTTCTATGTTGCCGTCTTGAACCAATGACGTCAATATTTTGATTTCCTATCTGTCTAACTTACTAAATTCTCTTACTTACAATTTTTTAATTTTTTTTTTTTTTTTTGCGGTACGCGGGCCTCGCACTGTTGCGGCCTCTTCCGCTGCGGAGCACAGGCTCCGGACGCGCAGGCTCAGCAGCCATGGCTCACGGGCCCAGCCGCTCCACGCCATGTGGGATCTTCCCAGACCCGGGGCACGAACCCGTGACCCCTGCGTCGGCAGGCGGACTCCCAACCACTGCGCCACCAGGGAAGCCCTTACTTACAATTTTAAGTGTGTCTGTATATTCCTTTGCATTATCTATTGAGACAGCTTTTTATCTGTAAAGAATTTTTTTTTTTTCTGATTTCACAATCTTTGTAACTTTTCCTCCCATCTGTTTTGGTTTGTTTCTCACTGCCTCTTTGATCAGATCTTTATTCGAAATGAGCTGTCCAAAATGATTTGACCTTTTGATGGAATAAATAAATTTAAGTTTATGCAGCAGTCTTCTTCTGCGGATTTCTTTTCTGCTGGCTTTTCAGCTGGTGGTTTCTTGGTAGCAATCGCCTTTTTTTCTTTCCCTCCAAAGCTTTCAAGCACCAACAGTCTTTTCTTTCTACACTACCACTGGCTTCTTGCCTGGAAACCCCTTCTCATCTGATCCGGCTTCTAGTGCTGTGTTGTCTCCCTGGACTTTGTGATTCTTGGCCTGCTGAGGAATGTTCCAGTGCATGGTTTTTGCATATGGGTTTAGCTTCAACGTGATTCTCAGATTTTTAAGTGGATTCTTCTGTAGGAGTCTGTGATGAATCTTCTTGCGTGGTTCTTGGATCTTTGGATCTCTGGGCTTTTCAAGATTCTGCTAAGGTCTGTATTGAGCATCTTATGCATGGGAAGGTTGCAGTCATTCTTGAGGGAGGCAGCTTCACATCAAGCGCCACGCACATCACATCCTTTTGTGGAAAGCACTTTCAGTCCAAATGCAGAAACGTCCCACATGCCCACCAGGAGCAAGTTTCAACATGTTCGCTTTGCTTATTTTAAGCAGAGTGATCGTAGGAATGTTTCTGAAGTCCTTGATAATGCAGGGCTCCCTGTGCCGGATACAATTATAGCTTCTCATTTTGCTTTGCCAGCTCTCATTTGCTGAGAGGCATAGACCTTTTTGATATCATTCCAGGCCCTAAGCTTCTTAAGAAGCAAGATAACCTCCTTGGTCTTCTGGTAGCCTTCAGCTTTATCTCCAGCCACCAAAGGAAGTTCAGAAACTTCCTCAGTATGATGAGCTTTAGACAGGACCAGCACAGGCAAGGCTGAGACAGGGCACAGCAAATGGCACATCACTTCTGTGTTTTTGGTTGATGCCAACATGCAGCGCACAATACATATTTCCAAAAGCACCCTAGCCATAATCATGGGCTAAATACTCACTACCTCGTAAATAAAACTGTAGGTCACTTTGAAACTTTGTGGCATCCCTTGTGTTTTCTTTCTAAGACACACACGCTTAGTGGACATCTTACTCTTCAAAGCAAGGAACGGACTTACTGGGTGCGGATTGTGGAGGTACCAGCAAGGTCATGCTAGTCTAAAGAAGAGTGAATTTGTTGGCAGTTCCAACCCAGAATTCTTGATGGCTATCAGGGGGACAGGTACCAACACTAGAACAAAAACAAACAAAGGTTTCTCAAAATTTGGGAACTGGACCAATGACCAGATGAAAAGCAAGCTGGATGTGCACATGTTCTGGGATGGCTGCCTGAAGCCCAGAGGATTTCTGATGCATTGTCTTTACGTACAGGCATTGCTTGCTGTGTGTATTGAGCTGGCATGAAAGTATAGCAGCAACTGGGACACACTGGCTTTTGTCTCTTAATCTGCAAGCCCGTGGGTTTCTAGTGGGCAGAATGGTGACAGTGTGATGATGATTCTCAGCTCATATGAAAAAGCTAATTCTTTATGGTAATATAAATCCATCAACCACGAGCTGAGTATAGCTGTGAAGAAAATTTGTCAGGTTAAGCAATTATAGCACCTTGGTGACACAATATTTGACAGAAACCACATTTCTGTTACATTAAGGCATCCAAGTTGATCTTTTAAAGCATGACTTTCTCTTATTTTTTAAACTGTATTATTATAACACGTCACTTTTGAGCATCTAGCAATATACCATCCTGCCCTATTTCTCTTGAATTTGATATGAGTGAATGTCTGCCTTAAAATGCTCACAGTGACACGTTCTTTGCTCCCCAGCCCCCAGGGAACAATGTGTTTTAATTAACATATACATTATACAGATACCTGCTCATCTTGGTTTTCTGCGTGAAAGGGATTGAGACTTATTCCACCAAAGAAGCAAAATCAACACACTCAAAGGCTGGGTACAGGTATATTAGCATTTCAGAGGCTCAAGTGTCATAACTGGTTTAACTAAACAAAGCCGTAATGTACATTTCAGAAAACTGCCAGGAAGGAAGATCAATTCTGTATTTGAATTGAATTCAAATAAATCCAGCACCATGTATCTGCACTCAGCATATCCCTACTAGGGTTTCTATAGATTATTTGCAATCAAAACCTTAAACTTGTTTGAAAAGAGACGAAACTGAAAGGTTTGTCCTCACAGAGTTATGGAAATATTTTGTGTCCTTAAGAGTGGTTAATGGTGACAAGCTACTTTTCAATTTCTACCTTGGTATAATTAGTAACATTTTAGACTTTACTAATAAATGTATTCATTTTGTTTGGGAGATGGACTGAGTGAATAGATGGTATATAATGCCTAGAGTCAGATTGATCAAATGGTAGTGAAGAACGCATACCAGCTATTATGTGTACATTTATATGTTTCTGCAAATTGATGTACATTTATATGTTTCTGCAGATTGACAGGAAATTGGTCTTTTAAAGGAAATCTAGGAAGCTGAGGAATTGGGATTACTCTTTAGTACTTAAACAATTATTTTTCATCTATTCTGAATCTTAGGATGAGGCAAGATGCTGGTGTAGTGTTATAATATTTCAAAGATACGGTGCAGCTGGAAAGCTGACAACTTTAAGATCTGTTTAAAGAATAAAATCAACAGAACACAGTTTTTCAGGTTAAAAATAAATTTATAGGATTTCTTTTTTCCTTCAAGTCTCTGTTTATTTGGCGCTCTAGTTTGTGTGAAACATTGTACCTTATTCTTCAGTTAAAATATGAAATATGATACGTTTCTTTTAGAAATGCTAATATTAGAGGCAATTATTCCACATCATGAAGCCCACCAGAGCTGCAGGATTGCACAGCTGCAGTTGGAATTGTTCATATAGAAAATGGCAGCCCCACTATGCAACTACTTGTGAATGGAGCTTGCCGGTGCTGAGCAATGCCCGGCAGCCTCCGTGAGGGCTGTGAATGTTTCTCATCTTTTGTATCAAGTACATAAAGAGGAGGACTTGAAACTCTTCACTAGTTTTCCACTCTCTGTGTCTCCCCCACTACTGACAGCTCTTTAAATTACCTGAGTATCTTCTCCATTCCCCTGGAGGTGATTAGCCTCATTGGCTTGTCCTGTTATTGTGTCCAAGGGAGATGCAATACAGAGCCCTTAAGAGAGTACTAGCTTCTTTTTCTGTTAAAGATAAAAGAATGGGAACAATAAACCAGGATTCTTCAGTGACCCTATGTAGAGCACAGCCACACGTTCTTGCTTGACATCACAGACAAATCTGTATAAAGATCTTAGTTTGCAACGTGATACCCCGCCGTTCTTAACATTGGTTAGGCTAGGAGCTTGCAGATCATAGCCTGTCTTGGTTAAAAGATGAATACCCTAAGTACTTGCAGGCCTATTCTAGTGGATTCGTTACAACTTATTGATGGAATCGTGTTTCAAAGTACTTACCTCATCTGTAAAATGAGGATAATTCTTTCTTGGCTAATGTAGTGACTCTACAATGTATTAATATATTAACTCTTGAATGGTCTCAGATCTCCTCTTGTTGGTCTTAAATTTGGGTCCCCCGAGGAAATGCGTACACACCTATGTATCTGTGTGTGTGTGTGTGTATATATGTATATACATACATGTGTATCTATGTATACACATCTCTATATGTATTCTCAGACAATTTTAGTTATGAACAAACTTTCATAAGTTGTTTCTTGTGGCAATGGCTTTGGATCCTTTCAATTTATGATGCAGTATTTAGTGATTGAAGATTTCTGTACATTTTTACCTCTTTTTATTCAATATCTCTGCCACATTTTGCTGTCTCCTGCCTGTGTTCCAATTGCATGTTTCGTGGTAACTTTTTTTGTTATATGTAAGTACGATGATGTTAGCTAGATATTAATCAGAGATGTTTGGGTAAAGGGTCTGATAATAGAAAACTTGGGGGAAAGTGCATATTACTCCATTTTAAAGACACCCTCTATAAAAATAATGTCTGTACTGAACATATTTACTAGGGGTGAGTGATCACACACAAAAAGTCCTTTGACTGCTCCCCTTGTGCTTTTAAATATGCAGCAAATCAATAGCGTTTGGTAGGGCTTCCCTGGTGGTGCAGTGGTTGAGAGTCTGCCTGCCGATGCAGGGGACTCGGGTTCGTGCCCCGCTCCGGGAGGATCCCGTGTGCCGTGGAGCGGCTGGGCCCATGGGCCATGGCCACTGAGCCTGCGCGTCCGGAGCCTGTGCTCTGCAACGGGAGAGGCCACAGTGGTGAGAGGCCCGCGTACCACACACACACACACAAATAGTGTTTGGTAGAAAGATACTTGGGAGATTTGAGAAATAAATTGAAGCTGTATTTTTAGTATCCAAAACAACAACAACAAAATGAAGCTCAAGTGGTTATTTATTCCTGAAATGAAAACCAAGCCCATGGAAAATAAACATGTATATCTAAAGCTCTAATGTATTCACGGCCCTTCAGAAACACAATTCTGACTGGCTGTGTATCAAAATCTCTTTGGGATTACGTTCTCCGGATTTTAAATTTATAAGGAAAACACTGCAAAACACAGCATCTGTCAGATATGATGTGAACTACTAGCTTAAGGCAGTTAATATTTCTACATTAGTTTGTACTCCATTTCTGTCGATGATGTCATATCTTTAAGAAGCTGGGTTTTCATTGATTGTTCTGACAAAAAATAAATACTGAACAAAAATCAACATGGAATGGGAAAGGAGGGTGGCAGCATCCCATCTGATGCCTTGATCTGATAAGTTCCAAGAGTTGGGGACTTCCCTGGTGGTGCAATGATTAAGAATCTGCCTGCCAGTGCAAGGGACATGTGTTTGATCCCTGGTCTGGGAAGATCCCACGTGCTGTGGAGCAACTAAGCCTGTGCACCACAGCTACTGAGCCTGTGCTTTAGAGCCTGCGAGCCACAACTACTGAGTCCACATGCCACAGCTACTGAAGACCACGTGCCTAGAGCCCGTACTCCGCAACAAAGAGAAGCCACTGCAATGAGAAGCCCGCGCACCGCAACGAAGAGTATCCCCCGCTCGCCGCAACTAGAGAAGAGCCTGCGTGCAGCAACGAAGACCCAACGCAGCCAAAAATAAATAAATAAATAAGTTTATTTTTAAAAAAAAAGTTCCAGGAGCACAAATCCATTTAGTGGGTAACTGTGGCTATTTTAAAATGAAACATATTCTTTTTCTCTTTTAATTTATATGTATTATTTATTCAAAAGTTACTAAGTTGTTAAGACATAAATTATTAAGTTGTCTGAACCTAACTACTTCATAAACAGAATGATTAGGTGTTGCTTTTGGCCTATCAAACATCATGGAAATATTACTGAGACACTAAGTGTCCTGTAAACCAAGGGAATCTGGGAACCTCTGAATTACACAGTTTTGTTGTTTGACACTTGAAAACTTTGGATCTGTTGTTTTTCTTTGAAAATAATCAACAAAGGCCAAGTGATACTCTAGGAAGTTTATTTTGGGGGGTGTGCGTATGATTTCTAGACTATGGCTAAATATTCCCCAGATCACCAGTCTCTAACTCCCAATGAATTGAACTGGCGTTTTCTTATTTAGATTAGTTTAGTTTAGTTTAGTTCTACTTTCCACAACCCTCACTTCTGGTGTGAGACCGATGAGGCTGCTCCACGGTAGACACAGAAGTTCTTTACTAGGGGGACTCCTAGTGATTTGGTTCTGAGAAGCCCAGCCATAAGGAGGTGTAAATGGGAAACCATTTCACACTGCTTGATGAAGGAATTGTTACATCCGGGTTTGGGATTCATTCTTGGACCAACCTGAGAATGTGAAAATTATTCTCACCTTGGTCCTCATTCCAAAGGATATGAAAATTATCTTAAATCTCCAGGGCAGCAATACAGAGTCAATTAGCAGTCACCTTTCCTCTACCTCATCAAAAAGTCTTCACTCTTCAGTGTTTAGCTCAAATTCCGTTTTCTTCCTGAGTCTCGCCTTAATCCCCCAAATGGTCCAAGGCTTCCTTGGATACTCGTTTATATCAGTGTTCCTTATTGTTTATTTGTGCTTCCCCTTGTTTGTAAATTCATGAAAAATAGAAATATACTTAGGAAATCTTTTTCCAGTTGTCCTAATGAGCTTCATAATCGCAGCAGTAGCCACAGACTCAATGACTTCTTTGTCTTTTGGAAAACAAGTATCATTAACAAATTATTACTGTTGTCCATTGCAAGACTTCTTAACCTTCTGGCACTCATATAAAATGATAATAATTCTATAACATATCAGGATAAATGGATAAGGGCATGACTGACTGAGGGGGAAGGCTCTGGTCACCCCCACTGTTGTGAGGCATTGATATCTCAGCGCACCTGTAACCCATGGGTGGCACACCAGTGCACTCTGATATATTGATTGGTAAGCTGGGTTTTATTGTACTTTGGTTACAATAACATCTTTGTGTATTCTCAGAAGACAACTTATAAACATTATAACAAATGTAATGTGTAAAACTTACAAAACTCCCATAAAATTTCTCTGTTCCAAAATCACTGAGCTTGCTATTTAATGTTATTGAAGTACTGTGCAGAGCTTGCCAGGAAACCCATCTTTCCCTGGGGCTTCTGCCCACAGAGGGATGTTCTGGGGTCGAGTCATTGAACACTAGTCTTTTGAGATTCCATTACTGTAATCATTTCTCATTCATGGACTATTTGCTGGACTGAGATCTGGAGTGTAAGTCAGGGAAGTAAGACAGATGAATAGGCCTGAGTCAGTTGCAGGGTAAGGAATGTAAAAAGTCATAAGACCATAGTAGTCTGGATCCATCATGTAACTCCACTGTTTAAAACCTTACAGTGACTGTCCGAAAATTTAGAATATCCAAATTCTTCACTATGATTTCCATGGTTGTATGCTGTACACTGCTTATTTCTCTAGCCTTTCAATCATTCCACAAATAGTCATTGAGTACCTACCATATTCCAATCACGTGGGATATGTATGTGAACAAAATTAAGATCTTTGCTCTCATGATGTTAACATCTGAATGTAAAGAAAAAATAGACGATAAGCCATAAAATAAACATGTAAATAGAATTTTAGAGGTGATAGGGCTGTGAGAAAAATAGCTGGGGAAGTTATAGGGGATTGAGAGTACCAACAGGAATGGAGTCAGCAATTTTTTGTGTGTGTAAAGGGCCAGATAATATTTTAGACTTCGCAGACTGTAGGGTCTCTGCTTATAACTCAAAGAGAGCTACAGATAATATGTCAATGAATGGGCGTGGCTATGCTCCAATAAAGCTTTACAAAAGCAAGCAGTTGGCCTGATTAAACTGATGGGCTGTAATTTGAAGACTCCTAGATTACAGTATTAAATCATCACTCAGGAATGCATCATTGAGAAGGTAGAATTTGGGCAAAGTTACTTTCTGTCCCATTGTCCTATATCATTTTAATCAGAGCATTTATCACGTTAACATGTTTTACTAGGATGTTTGTTGGCAAGCTTTGTTTCTGTCTCTCCTAATGAGTATGTAAGTGCCATGAGAGCAGTGAGCTGATTTCCTTTTTGCTCAGCACCTAGAAGAGTGATGGCACATAGTAGATAGCAAATATTTGTTAAGTGAATGAGTGCAGAGTGAATGTCATTCTAAAGAGAGCAGCCTATATTTAGTTCCAGCAAATTATAATCATGATAGATTGAGGTGTTTGTTACTAGATCTTCTGAGTTTGCAAGAGATTCTAGAGATCCAAATTTATATGTAAAATCTCTCAATTTCAAATGACTGTAACTAATAGAAAATATAAAAACATTTGCATGTCAAACTAAATATTTGTGCAAATATTTATCCTGGACTTCTATATTCATTTATGGGGTGAATCAGTTGGTGTTTTTACTTGAGTATCTTTTCTACACTGTGGTATGAAAGGTGATTTAAGTGACTTGTGTAGGTCAATGGGTAGTTAGTAGCAGTATAAATTGCACTCACTTCTTATGACTTCCTACCAAATATTTTCTCTGCCGGTAAGAACTGCACATGTTAAAATCCCAAAGATTTTGGGTTGTTGTGTATTCCTTGTCATTTGTCTCTAGGTCTTTTTTAATTTCCTCTTTGATTTCTTCACTGATCCATTGGTTGTTTAGTAACATATTGTTTAATCTCCACGTTAGTGTTTTTACAGTTTTACTTTTTCCTGTAATTTATTTCTAATCTCATAGAAATAGATTGGAAAAGTTGGTTGGAAAAGGTGCTTGATATAATTTCAATTTTCTTAAATTTACTGAGGCTTGATTTGTGGCCCAATATATATCCTGGAGAATATTCCATGTGCACTTGTGAAGAAAGTGTATGCTTTCTTGCTGCTTTCAGATGGAATTCCCTGTAAATATCAGTTACATCCATCTGGTCTAACCTGTCATTTAAGGCCTGTGTTTCCTTATTGATTTTCTGTCTGGATGATCTGTCCATTGGTGTAAGTGGGGTGTAAGTGGGGTGTTAAAAGTATTGTGTTACCGTCATTTTCCCCTTCTATAGCTGTTAGTATTTGGCTTATATGTTGAGGTGCTCCTATGTGGAGTGCATATATATTTACAATTGTTATATCTTCTTGGATTGATCCCTACATCATTATGAAGTGTCCTTCTTGTCTCTTGTAACAGTCTCTATTTTAAAGTCTTTTTCTCTGGTATGAGTATTGCTATTCCAGCTTTCTTCTGATTTCCATTTGCATGGAATATCCTTTTCCATCCCCTCACTTTCAGTCTGTATGTGTCCCTAGGTCTCAAGTGGGTCTTTTGTAGGCAGCATATATACGGGTCTTCGTTTTTGTATCCATTCAGCCAGTCTATGTCTTTTGGTTGGAGCATTTAATCCATGTACATTTAAGGTAATTATTGATATGTATGTTCCTACTGACATTTTCTTAACTGTTTTGGGTTTGTTTTTGTAGGTCTTTTTTCTTCCCTTCCTCTTTTGTTATCTTCTCCTGTGATTTGCTGACTATCTTTGGTGTTGTGTTTGGGTTGCTTTTTCTTTTTTGTGTGTGTATCTCTTGTAGTTTTTTGGTTTTGTATTCCCTTGAGGTTTTGATTTAGCAGTCTATATATGTACAAGGTTGTTTTAAGCTGCTAGTCACTTTCCCACCTAGAGAAGTTCCTTTAGCATTTGTTGCAAAGCTGGCTTAGTGGTGCTGAATTCTCTTAGCTTTTGCTTGTCTGTAAAGCTTTTAATTTCTTGGTTGAATCTGAATGAGAGCCTTGCTGGGTAGAGTATTCTTGGTTGTAGGTTTTTCCCTTTCATCATTTTAAATATATCATGTCACTCCCTTCTGACCTGCAGAGTTTCTGCTGAAAAATCAACTGACAGCCTTATGGGGATTCCCTTGTACATTATTTGTTGCTTTTAATATTTTTTCTTTGTCTTTAATTTTTGTCAGTTAGATTGATATGTATCTTGGCATGTTCCTCCTTGGGTTCATCCTGTATGGGACTCTGCGCTTCCTGGATTTGAGTGTTTCCTTTCCCACGTTAGAGAAGTTTTCGGCTGTAATATCTTCAGATATTTTCTCAGGCCCTTTCTCTTTCTCTTCTCCTTCTGGGACCCCTGTAATGTGGATGTTGGTGAACTTAATATTGTCTCAGAGGTCTCTGAGATTGTCCTCATTTCTTTTCATTATTTTTTCTTTTCTCTGTTCTGTGGCAGTGATTTGCACCATTCCATCTTCCAGCTCACTTATTCATTCTTCTGCCTCAGTTATTCTGCTATTGGTTCCTTCTAGTGTATTTTTCATTTCAGTTATTGTATTGTTCATCTCTGTTTGTTCTTTAAATCTTCTAGCTCCTTGTTAAACATTTCTTGTATCTTTTTGATCTGCGCCTCCATTCTTTTTCTGAGATTTTGGATCACCTTTACCATCATTACTCTGAATTCTTTTTCAGGTAGATTGCCTATCTCCTCTTCATTTAGTTCTTCTTGTGGGTTTTTATCTTGTTCCTTCATTTGCAGCTTATTTCTCTGTCATCTCATTTTGTCTAACTTTCTGTGTTTGTGTTCTCCTTTCCACAGGCTGCAGGATTGTAGTTCTTCTTGCTTCTGGTGTCTGCCCCCTGGTGGGTGAGGTTGGCCCAGGGGCTTGTGCAGGCTTCCTAGTGGGAGGGACTGGCACCTGCCCTCTCGTGGGTGGAGCTGTGTCCTGCCCCTCTGACGGGTGGGGCTGTGTCAAGGGGTGATTTTTGAGGTAGCTGTGAGCTCAGTATGGCTTTAGCCAGTCTGTCTGCTGATAGGTGGGGCTGTGTTCCTGTCTCGCTGGCCTGGGCATTCCAGCTCTGGAGCCTGTAGGCTGTTGGGTGGGGCCTGGTCTTGGTCCAAAATGGGGACCTCCAGGAGAGTTCACGCTGATCAATATTCTCTGGAGCCTCTGCCACCAGTGTCCTTGCCCCCACAGTGAGTTATGGCCAACTGCTGCCTCCCCAGCAGACCCTCCCAGACCCCTAGTCAGGTCTAGCCCTGGTGCATATGGACATCTTGCTTTGTGCTGGATCCCAGTGCACGTGAGGTCTTGTGTGCACACTCTAAGGGTGGAGTCTCTGTTTCTCCCTGAGTGTGGAGCTCCTGGACTCAGGCCCCACTGGCCTTCAAAGCCAAATGCTCTGGGGGTTCTTCCTCCTGACGCCTGACCCTCACACTGTCTTGGACGGCTATTTTAACGTGGAAACATCCCTGTATAGTGTCTGCATGTTTAATATTTTTTGATGCAAGGGCTGTTTTTATTTTTATTTATTTGTTTATTATTATTTTTAAAAATTTATTTATTTTACTTATTTTTGGCTGTACTGGGTCTTTGCTGCTGCGCGCAGGCCTTCTCTAATTGTGGTGAGCGGGCTTCTCGCTGCGGTGGCTTCTCTTGTTGCAGAGCACAGGCTCTAGGCACAAGCTTCAGCAGCTGTGGTGCACGGGTTCAGTTGCTCCGTGGCACGTGGGATCCTCCCAGACCAGGGCTCGAACCCATGTCCCCTGCTTTGGCAGGCGGATTCTCAACCACTGCGCCACCAGGGAAACCCAACAAAGGGTGTTATTAGAATGGATGTCTGCTACCTCTTTCCTCAGTGTATGCTGGCCATTATCCCCTTGATAGGAGATGTGACAGTTGTTGTGGTGACCTAAGCCTGCAGTGGATATTAAGCGGGGCCTCCCCTTTGCTCGGTGGCTGTTACTGCTGTCAGGGGCAGGGTGTACTCCCTAGTTGGTGGAGTAGAAGCCCCCAGATCTGTTTCTGAGCTGTGTTTCTGATCTGTGGTGTGAACTAGGTGGGATTGGAACACTCCCACTGGGAGAGAAGCCACTGAGTTTTCCTCCTCTGGAGGTGTTCACCTGTGAGTATACTCTGTTGTGCCACTTTTCACTCATTGTGCTGGCTCACAAATTACACTGTTGTTGGAACTGCTCTCCGCCCCACCTGAATCATGGGTATGAATTGATGAATTGGCCCTGGTGTCCTTCAGGCATTGTTTTCACCAGGCCACCAGCACAGATCCACCAAAGTCAGGTCCCAGAACTGCAGGAACTGTGTACATGGACCTGCTGCGGGAGCTATGGAGGCAACTCAGATTCTGGCCTCGTCAAATCCCTGCATGTACATGCCCACAAAGCCCACAGCTGCTAAAGCTACACCCATGTCAGCTGTGGGAGCACTCGTCCGTTCAGATACTCCACAAGCACTGAGTTTACAAAGCAGCATCGGGTGTATATTGGTGGTTTCTGCAGCCACGAGGAGAGATTTCAGCTCTTCTTCCTTCATTACATGGCCCCTGGTTTTCAGCTGTGGTTTCAGCCCCACCTCTGCCTGTGTTCCTCCCATGAGCATCTGCTTCTCTAGAGTATCTGCTTCCCTAGAGCATCTGCTTCTCTAGGCTTCCCTAGAGCACACACAGCTGCCCAGGCAGGCGGGGGCAGCGGCAGTGATGGGTCGGGGTGGAGGTGATGATGGGCGAGGCGCATGATGAGCTCACTGGGCCTGGTGGGTCCAGAGGAGGCATTGGTGGGCAGGGCAGGTGAACCTGCTCAGGCACATGTCCCTCCTAGTGCCCACGGAGGCAGGAGCTGGTGCATGGAGAAGGGGGCTGCAATGGCAGCCCCGCCTCTTTTGCACCACTCAACAATGACACCCTGCTTCTATGGTGGCCTGGGCTTCTTCCACTAACATTCCCAGTTGTGGAGCTCCTTACTCCCATCCCTTCACTATGTCTCTTCACAGCCAACAGCTGTCCCCTTCCTGGGTCCGCTCTCCAAACCCCATGTTCCAGCACCCAGCCCCCTTTTGTACCAGCAGACACATGACTCAGGCTGGGGCATGCAGGGTTGCAGCATGTACCATCTGTGTAGGTTTTTTTCTGTCCTGCCTGCCACAGACCAGATGCTGTGCTCTCCTTTGAGCCCCCAAAGCTTCCTTTCTGTCCCAGTTGATCTCCCTGCCACTGAGGGGGCTTCCCTCAGAGGGGGAACCTCTCCTCTCCTTCAGCTCCCCACACCAGGGGTGCAGGTTCTGTCCCATTTCCTTTTTTCTTCTTTTCTTCCTTTCATCCTAGCAGGTTGTGTGGGGATTTTTCTTGTCCATTTAGGTGTCCAAGGTCCTCTGCTAGTGTTCAGCAGGTGCTCTGTGAGAACTGTTCAATTTGTACATGTATTCTTGATGTAACTGTGGGGAGAGGCGAACTCCATGTCATCCTATTCTGCCCCCTAAAATCACATTATTAATCTTATACTTAGTAAATGGTAACAGAACTATTAGTACATACTAGTAATTTTAGTTTTTCCTACATTTTTCTTTTTTGTTCTTAATTGAGATAAAATTCACAGATAACATTAGGTTAACTTCAGGTATACAATATAATGATTCAATATATGTATAGTGAAGTGATCATGGCAATAAGTTTAGTTATTATCCACTACCAAATATAGTTACAAGTTATTTTCTTGTGATGAGAACTTTTTTTAGTACTGCAGGTATTAGTCATCAATTTTATACACATCAGTGTATACGTTTCAATCCCAATCGCCCAATTCGTCACACCACCACCCCCATCCCCCCGTGGCTTTCACCCCTTGGTGTCCATACGTTTGTTCTCTACATCTGTGTCTCAATTCTGCCCTGCAAACTGGTTCGTCTGTCACATTTTGCTAGGTTCCACATATATGCGTTAATATACGATATTTGTTTTTCTCTTTCTGACTTACTTCACTCTGTATGACAGTCTCTAGATCCATCGACGTCTCAAAAAATGACCCAATTTCATTCCTTTTTATGGCTGAGTAATATTCCATTGTATATATGTACTACATCTTCTTTATCCATTCGTCTGTTGATGGGCATTTCGGTTGCTTCTATGACCTGGCTATTGTAAATAGTCCTGCAGTGAACATTGGGGTACATGTGTCTTTTTGAATTGTGGTTTTCTCTGGGTATATGCCCAGTAGTGGGATTGCTGAGTCATATGGTAATTCTATTTTTAGTTTTTCAAGGAATTTCCATACTGTTCTCCATAGTGGCTGTATCAGTTTACATTCCCACCAACAGTGCAAGAGGGTTCCCCTTCTCTCCACACCCTCTCCAGCATTTGTTGTTTGTAGATTTTCTGATGATGCCCATTCTAACTGGTGTGAGGTGATACCTCATTGTAGTTTTGATTTGCATTTCTCTAATAATTAGTGATGTTGAGCAGCTTTTCATGTGCTTCTTGGCCATCTGTATGTCTTCTTTGGAGAAACATCTATTTAGGTCTTCTGCCCATTTTTGGATTTGGTTGTTTGTTTATTTAATATTGAGCTGCATGAGCTGTTTATATATTTTGGAGATTAATCCTTTGTCCGTTGATTCATTTGCAAATATTTTCTCCCATTCTGAGGGTTGGCTTTTCGTCTTGTTCATGGTTTCCTTTGCTGTGCAAAAGCTTTGAAGTTTCATTAGGTCCCATTTGTGTATTTTTGTTTTTATTTCCATTACTCTAGGAGGTGGATCAAAAAAGATCTTGCTGTGATTTATGTCCAAGAGTGTTCTTCCTATGTTTTCCTCTAAGAGCTTTATAGGTTCCAGTCTTACATTTAGGTCTCTAATCCATTTTGAGTTTATTTTTGTGCATGGTGTTAAGTGTTCTAATTTCATTCTTTTACATGTAGCTCTCCAGTTTTCCCAGCACCGCTTATTGAAGAGACTGCCTTTTCTCCATTGTATATCTTTGCCTCCTCTGTCATAGATTAGTTGACCATAGGTGCACGGGTTTATCTCTGGGCTTTCTATCCTGTTCCATTGCTCTATATTTCTGTTTTTGTGGCAGTACCATACTATCTTGATTACTGTACCTTTGTAGTATAGTCTGAAGTCAGGGAGTCTGATTCCTCCAGCTCTGTTTTTTTCCCTCAAGAATGCCTCGGCTATTCGGGGCCTTTTGTGTCTCCATACAAATTTTAAGATTTTTTGTTCTAGTTCCGTAAAAAATGCCATTGGTAATTTGATAGGGATTGCACTGAATCTGTAGATTGCTTTGGGCAGTATAGTCATTTTCACAATATTGATTCTTCCAATCCAAGAACATGGTATATCTCTCCATCTGTTGGTATCATCTTTTTTTTTTTTTTTTTTTTTTTTCAGTACGCGGGCCTCTCACTGTTGTAGCCTCTCTCGTTGCAGAGCACAGGCTCCGGATGCACAGACTCAGTGGCCATGGCTCATAGGCCCAGCCACTCTGCGGCATGCGGGATCTTCCCGGACTGGGGCACGAACCCGTGTCCCCTGCATCAGCAGGCGGACTCTCAACCACTGGGCCACCAGGGAAGCCCTGTTGGTATCATCTTTAACTTCTTTCATCAGTGTCTTACAGTTTTCTGCATACAGGTCTTTGGTCTCCCTAGGTAGGTTTATTCCTAGGTATTTTATTCTTTTTGTTGCAGTGGTAAATGGGAATGTTTCCTTAATTTCTCTTTCAGATTTTTCATCATTAGTGTATAGAACTGCAAGAGATTTGTGCATTAACTTTGTGTCCTGCAACTTTACCAAATTCATTGATTAGCTCTAGTAGTTTTCTGGTGGCATCTTTAGGATTCTCTATGTATACTATCATGTCACCTGTGAACAGTAACAGTTTTAGTTCTTTTCAAATTTGTATTCCTTTTATTTCCTTTTCTTCTCCGATTGCCGTGGCTAGGACTTCCAAAACTTTGTTGAATAATAGTGGTGAGAGTGGCCATCCATGTCTTGTTACTGGTCTTAGAGGAAATGCTTTCAGTTTTTCACCATTGAGAATGATGTTTGCTTTGGTTTGTCATATATGGCCTTTATTATGTTGAGATAGGCTCCCTCTATGCCCACTTTCTGGACAGTTTTTATCATAAATAAAATGCTGAATTTTGTCAAAAGCTTTTTCTGCATCTATTGAGATGATCATATGGTTTTTATTCTTCAATTTGGTAATATGGTGTATCACATTGATTGACTTGTGTATATTGAAGAATCCTTGCATCCCTGGGATAAATTCCGCTTGATCATGGTGTGTGATCCTTTTAATGTGTTGTTGGATTCTGTTTGCTAGTATTTTGTTGAGGATTTTTACATCTATATTCATCAGTGATATTTTTCAGTAATTTCCTTTTTTTGTAGTATCTTGTCTGGTTTTGTTATCAGGGTGGTAGTGGCCTCATAAAATGAGTTTGGGAGTGTTCCTTCCTCTACAAGTTTCTGGAAGAATTTGAGAAGGATGGGTGTTAGCTGTCTTCTAAAGGTTTGATAGAATTCACCTTGTGAAGCCATCTGGTCTTGGACTTTTGTTTGTTGGAAGATTTTTAATCACAGTTTCAATTTCATTACTTGTGATTGGTCTGTTCATATTTTCTATTTCTTCCTGGTTCAGTCTTGGAAGGTTATACCTTTCTAAGAATTTGTCCATTTCTTCCAGGTTGTCCATTTATTGGCATGGAGTTGCTTGTAGTAGTCTCCTAGGATGCTTTGTATTTCTACGGTGTCTGTTGTAACTTCTCCATTTTCATTTCTAATTTTATTGATTTGAGTCCTTTCCCTCTTTTTCCTGGTGAGTCTGGCTAATGGTTTATCAATTTTGTTTATCTTATCAAAGAACCAGCTGTTAGTTTTACTGATGTTTGCTATTGTTTTCTTTGTTTCTATTTCATTTATTTCTGCTCTGATCTTTATGATTTCTCTCCTTCTGCTAACTTTGGGTTTTGTTTGTTCTTTCTCTAGTTCATTTAGGTGTAAGGTTAGATTATTTATTTGAGATGTTTCTTGTTTCTTGAGGTAGGCTTGTATAGGTATTAACTTCCCTCTTAGAACTGCTTTTGCTGCATCCAGTAGGTTTCATTTGTCTCTAATTATTTTTTGATTTCCTCTTTGTTTTCTTCAGTGATCTCTTGGTTTTTTAGTAACGTATTGTTTAGCCTCCATGTGTTTGTGTTTTTTACCTTTTTTCGCCTGTAATTCATTTCTAATCTCATAGCATTGTGGTCAGAAAAGATGCTTGATATGATTTCAATTTTCTTAAATTTACTGAGGCTTGATTTGTGACCCAAAATGTGATCTATCCTGGAGAATGTTCTGTGTGCACTTGAGAAGAAAGTGTAATCTGCTGTTTTTGGATGGAATGTCCTATAAATATCAATTAAGTCTATCTGGTCTATTGTGTCATTTAAAGCTTGTGTTTCCTTATTTATTTTCATTTTGGATGATCTGTGCATTGGTGTAAGTGAGGTGTTAAAGTCCCCCACTATTTTTGTGTTACTGTCGATTTCCTCTTTTATAGCTGTTAGCAGTTGCCTTATGTATTGAGGTGCTCCTATGTTGGGTGCATATATATTTATAACTGTTATACCTTTTTCTTGGATTGATCCCTTGATCATTACATAGTGTCCTTCCTTGTCTCTTGTAACATTCTTTATTTTAAAGTCTATTTTATCTGATATGAGTATTGCTACTCCAGCTTTCTTTTGATGTCCGTTTGCATGGAATATCTTTTTCCATACCCTCACTTTCAGTCTGTATGTATCCCTAGGTCTGAAGTGGGTGTCTTGTAGACAGCATATATATGGCTCTTGTTTTTGTATCCATCCAGCAAGCCTGTGTCTTTTTGTTGGAGCATTTAATCCATTCACATTTAAGGTAATTATCAATATGTATGTTCCTATGACCATTTTCTTAATTGTTTTGGGTTTGTTTTTGTAGGTCCTTTTCTTCTCTTGTGTTTCCCACTTATTGAAGTTCCATTAGCATTTGTTGTAGAGTTGTTTTGGTGGTGCTGAATTCTCTTAGCTTTTGCTTGTCTGTAAAGCTTTTGATTTCTCCATCAAATCTGAATGAGATCCTTGTTGGGTAGAGTAATCTTGGTTGTAGGTTATTCGGTTTCATCATTTTATCATGCCACTCCCTTCTGGCTTGTAGAGTTTCTGCTGAGAAATCAGCTGTTAACCTTATGGGCGTTCCCTTGTATGTTATTTGTCGTTTTTCCCTTGCTGCTTTCAGTAATTTTTGTTTATGTTTAATTTGTCCCATGTTTATTACTATGTGTCTCAGCGTGTTTCTCCTTGGGTTTATCCTGTATGGGACTCTCTGCACTTCCTGGACTTGGGTGGCTATTTCATTTCCCATGTTAAGGAAGTTTCGACTATAATCTCTTCCAATATTTTTCTCAGGTCCTTTCTCTCTCTCTCCTCCTTCTGGGACCCCTATAATGCAAATGTTGTTGCATTTAATGTTGTCCCAGAGGTCTCTTAGGCTGTCTTCATTTCTCTTCATTCTTTTTTCTTTATTCTGTTCTGCAGCAGTGAATTCCACCATTCTGTCTTCCAGGTCACTTATCCGTTCTTCTGCCTCAGTTATTCTGCTATTGATTCCTTCTAGTGTAGTTTTCATTTCAGTTATTGTATTGTTCATCTCTGTTTGTTTGTTCTTTAATTCTTCTAGGTCTTTGTTAAACACTTCTTGCATCTTCTCGATCTTTGCCTCCATTCTTTTTCTGAAGTCCTGGATCATCTTCACTATCATTATTCTGAATTCTTTTTCTGGAAGGTTGCCTATCTCCACTTCATTTAGTTGTTTTTCTGGGATTTTATCTTTTTCCTTCATCTGGTACATAGCCCTCTGCCGTTTCATTTTGTCTGTCTTTTTGTGAATGTGGTTTTTGTTCCACAGGCTGCAGGATTGTAGTTCTTCTTGCTTCTGCTGTCTGCTCTCTTGTGATGAGAACTTTTAATAATTTAATCTCTTAACAAATTTATATATATATAGTATATTATTAACTATGGTTACCATGCTCTGGATTATATCACTAGGACTTATTTATTTTCTAACTGGAAGTTTGTAACTTTTGATGTTTTTACCCATTTTAGTGACCCCTACAATCTGTACCTCCCAACTCTGGTCACCACCAAGCTGTTCTATGATTTTTTTTAAGATTACACATATGAGATCATATGGTATTTGTCCTTCTCTGATTTCTTTCACTTAGCAAAATGCCCTCAAGGTCCATCCATGCTCTCATAAATGGCAGAATTTCCTTCTGTTTTATGACAGAATAATATTCCATTTTATAGATATCACATTTTCTTGATCCATTGATCTGTTGATGGAGGGAACAACTTAGGTTGGTTCCATGTCTTGGCTATTATAAATAGTACTGCAGTAAAAATGGGGTACAGATAGCTTTTTGAGTTAGTGTCTCATTTCCTTCAGATAAATACCCAGCTGTTGAATTTCTGGATCATATGGTAGTTCTATTTTTAATTTTTTGAAGAACCTCATACTCTTTTCCATAGCGGCTGCACCAGTTTACATTCCCACCAACAGTGCACAAGGGTTCCCTTTTTTCCCACATCCTCACTAACACTTGCTATTTCTTGTCTTTTTAATAAAAGCCATTCTAATAGGTGTGAGATGATATGTCATTGTGGTTTTGATTTGCATTTCCCTGTTGATTAGTGATATTGAGCACTTTTCATGTACCTGTATGTCTTCTTTGG
Organism: Phocoena sinus; assembly: GCF_008692025.1. NCBI lineage: Eukaryota > Metazoa > Chordata > Mammalia > Artiodactyla > Phocoenidae > Phocoena > Phocoena sinus. Next base: position 93,025,352 of record NC_045769.1, read on the forward strand.
AAAAAAAAATTTCTGATCCTCTCCACATTTTTTAATAGAAATGTTTGGATTTTTGCCATTGGGTTGTATGAATTCCTTAAATATATTAGATTTTAATTCCTTATCAGTTATATGATTTGCAGATATTTTCTCCTGTTTGGGAGATTGCTTTTTCATTTTGTTGATGGTTTCCTTTGCTGTGCAGAAGCTTTGTAATTTGATACAGTTCCAGTTGTTTATTTTTTGCTCTTGTTGCCTTTGCTTTTGGTGTGAGATCCAAAACTATCACCAAGAGCAATGTCAAGAAGCTTATCACCTTTGTTTTCTCCTAGGAGTCTTATCGTTTCAGGTCTGTGTCCAAGTCTTTAATCCAATTTGAGTTGATTTTTGTGTATGATATAAAATGGGGGCTCAATTTAAATCTTTTGTATGTGGCTGTCCAGTTTCCCAGCACCATTTATTTGAAGAGACTATCCTTTTCCCCACTGTATATTTTTGGCTCCTTCATAATCAATTAATTGCCCATATATGTGTGGGTTATTTCTGCATTCTCTATTTGTTTCCGTTGATGTATATGTCTATTCCATACCAATACCATACTTTTTTGATTACTAAAGCTTTGTAATATAGTTTGAAATCAGAAAGTATGATGTCATCAGCTTCATTGTCCTTTCTCAAGATTCCTTTGGCTATTTGAGGTCTTTTGTCATTGCATAAAAATTTTAGGATTGTTGTTCTATTTCTGTGAAAAATTCCATTTGAATTTTGGTGGGAATTGCACTGAGTCTGTATATTTCTTTAGGTAGTATGCACAATCTAACAATATTCATTTTTCCAATCCATGAGCATGGAATATTTTTGCATTTATTTTTCTTGTCTTCAGTTTCTTTCATCAGTGTCATGTTATTCATGTAAATATCTTTCACTTCCTTGTTTAAATTTATTACTAGGTATTTTATTTTTTTGCAATTGAAAATTGGATTATTTTCTTAATGTCTCTTTCTGATAGTTTGTTATTAGGGTATGGAAACACAACCAATTTTTAAAATATATTCATACTGCATTCTCTAAATTAATTTATTAATTCTAACAGTTTTTTGGTATAGTCTTTAGGGTTTTCTATATATAATATCATGTCATCTGTAAATAGTGAATTTTTATTTCTTCCTTTCTAATTTGGATGGCTTTTCTTCCCCCCCCCCCCCCTTTTTTCCCCTAATTTCTCTGGCTAGGACTTCCAATACTATGTTGAATAAAAGTGGTCAGAGTAGACATCCTTGTCTGTTCCTGATCATAGAGGAGAAGCTTTCAGTTTTTAATATTAAGTAAGATGTTAGCTGTGGCCTTCTCAAATATGTCTGTATTATGTTGAGGTACAATCCCTCTATACCCAGGTTTTTGAGAGTTTTTATCATAAATGGAGGTTGAATTTTGCCAAATGCTTTTTCTGTTTCTATTGAGATGATCATATGTAATTTTATCCTTTGTTTTGATAATGTGGTATATCACATTGATTGATTTATGGATGTTGAACCAACCTTGCATCCCTTGGATAAATTCACTTGATCATGGTGTATTATCCATTTTAATGTATTTGAAAATTCAGCTTGCTAGTATTTTATTGAGGATTTTTGCATCGCCATTAATCAGGGATATTTACCTGTAATTTTCTTTTCTTGTAGTGTTCTTGGTTTAGTACCAGGCTAGTCCTGCCTCATCAAATGAGTTTAGAAGTTTCTTCTCCTTTTCTATTTTTTGGAAGAGCTTGAGAAGGATTGGCATCAGGTCTTTAAATTTTTGATAGAATTCCCCAGATAAAGCCATTTGGTCCTGGACTTTAGTGTGTTGGGAGGATTTTGATTATTGATTCAATCTCCTTACTAGTAATTGGTCTGTTCAGATTTTGTGTTAACTGTTGTCTTTTAAGACTCCATTTCATTTAATTCCATTGTGACCTTTATTATTTCCTTCCTTCTACTAACTTTGAGCTTTATTTGATCCTCTTTTCTGTTTCCTTGAGGTGTAAATTTAGGTTGTTTGAGCTCTTTCTTGTTTACTAATCTGGGTGTTTATTGCTATGAACTTCCCTCTTAGAACTGCTTTTGCTGAATCCCATAAGTTTGATACGTTGTATTTCCATTTTCATTTGTCTCAAGATACTTTATTTATTTTTTTCTTTGTGGTACGTGGGCCTCTCCCGTTATGGAGCATAGGCTCTGGACACACAGGCTCAGCAGCCATGGCTCACGGGCCCAGCCGCTCTGCAGCATATGGGATCCTTCCGGATCGGGGAACGAACCCGCATCCCCTGCATCGGCAGGCGGACTCTCAACCACTGCACTACCAGGAAAGCCCTCAAGATACTTTTTGATCTCTTTCAATTTCTTCTTTGACCCTTTGGTTGTTCAGTATCATGTTGTTTAATTTCCACATATTTGTGACTTTTCCAGTTTTCTCTATAATTGGTTTCTGTCAAAGACACCTGATATGATTTCAATCTATTTAAATTTATTAAGATTTATTTTGTGGCCTAATATCTGATTTATCCAGGAGAATGTTCCTTGTGTGCTTGAGAAGAATGTATATTCTGTTGCTTTTGGATGGAACGTTCTTTATATGCCTATGATGTTCATCTGCTCTCATGTGTCTCATAAGGCCAATGCTTCTGTATTGATTTTCTATTTGGATGACCTATATATTGATGTAAGAGGGGTATTAAAGTCCCCCTACTATTATTGTATTCTTCTTGATTTCTTGCTTTGGGTCTTTAATATTTGCTTTATATATTTAGGTGCTCCTATGGTGGGTGCGTAAATATTTACAAATGTATCCTCTTGTTGAATTGACATCTTTATTATTGTACAATGACCTTCTTTGTCTCGTATTAGAGTTCTTTGCTTAAAGTCTATTTTGTCTAATATAACTAAAGCTACCCTAGATCTCTTTTGGTTTTCATTTCCATGGAATATCTTTTCACTTTTAGTCTGTGTGTCCTAACATTTGAAGTGAGTCTCTCATAGGCAGCATATAGACAGGTTTAAAAAAATAAAATAAAATCCATATAGCCACTCTGTCTTTTGACTGGAGAATTTAGTCCATACAAATTAATGTAATTTTTGATAGATATAGACTTATTGCCATTTTGTTAATTGTTTTCTGGCTGTTTTCTAATTCATTTCTTTCTTCTACTCTTGCTCTGTTTCCTTGTGATTGGCTGATTTCTCTAGTGGTATGCTTAAATTTCTTTCTCTTTAGTATATCTGCTGTTGGTTTTTGCTCTGTGGTTAGCATGAGGCTTACACATAACAATTTATATTTATAACAGTCTATTTTAGTTCATATATCATCAGTTTGAACACATTCTAGAGCTCTACATATTTACTCCTCCTCCCACATCTTATGTTTTTGAATTTACATTCTTTTAATCTTGCATATCCATTAACAATCTGTTATATTTTTACTACTCTTGTCTTTTAACCTTCATACTACCTTTTTAAGTGATTAACTCACCAACTTTACCACATTAGATTTTTAGATTATTCTCACTTTTACTATGTATTTGCCTCTACCAGTAAGATTTACATTTGCATACATCTTCCTGTTACTAATTAATGTCCTTTTGTTTCAGCTTAAGAAATTTCCTTAACATTTCCTGTAAGGCCTGTCTTATGGCTTTTTGCTTCCAGACAGCTGTTGCTTGTCTGGAAATCCTTTATCTTTCTTTTAATTCTGAAGAACAACTTTGCTGGGTATTCTTTCTTGGCAGTTTTTTTCTTTCAGTACTTTGAATATATCATGCCACTCCCTTCTGGCCTGCAAAGTTTCTGCTGAAAATTGCTGATATTCTTATGGGGTTCCTGTATGTAACGAACTGTTTTTCTTGTGTTGCTTTTAAGATTCTTCCTTGTCTTTAACTTTTGAAAATTTAAATATAATGTGTCCTGGTTTGGGTCTCTCTGTGTTCATCCTATTTGGAACAGTCTGGACTTCCTGAATCTACACATCTGTTTCCTTCCTCAGGTTAGGGAAGTTTTCAGCCATTATTTACGTAAATAAGTTTTCTGCCCTTTTCTCCATCTCTTCTTGTGGAAATACTATAATGAAAATCTTGCTCCACTGACTTTTGTCCTGTAAGTCCCTTAGGTTGTCTTCACTCTTTTTCATTATTTTTCTTTTTGCTGCTCTGATTGAATAGATTTGTCTTGTCGTCAAGTTTGCTGATCTATTCTTCTGCTTCATCTCATCCATTGTTGAACTCCTTTAGTCTGTTTTCTAATGCAGTTATTGTATTCATCAGCTCTGTGACTTCTGTTTATATATATGGTCTTATATTTTCTGTCTCTTGTTGGAACTCTCAGTTCATGCATTCTCTTGACCTTGATAAGCATCTTTATGATGATTATTTTGAACTCTTTATCAGGTAAATAATTTACCTCCCATTTCATTAAGGTCTTTTCTGAGGGGTTTTCTTGTTCTTTCATTTGGAACACATTGCTCTGTTTTTTCATTTTCTTTGACTCTCTTTGCTGGTTTCTATGGAGTAGATAAAACAGCCATCTCTCCCAGTCTTGAAAAAGTGGCTTTTTGTAGGACGTGAACCTTTGCATTCAACCCTGACCTTTCTTGGTTCTCTATCAAACCTCTTTGATTGTCCAATTAGCCTACTTTGTTCTTAGTAGCTACCAGTAGTTGAGGGTTTGCCAAGACACGTCCGTGTTCCAAATGAGAGGATTTCTGGTAACAACACCTAGATTCAGGCTGAATGGATGCTGGGTCCTCAGGCAGCAGCTTTTAAACTCTGCAGATATACTTTTTCCAGAAAAATACTGGGAGATGGACATTTCTGTCTGTCCCTTCTGCACCTAGCCCTGGGGTAACAGACAGTTAAGAACTGTCTCTTTGTTTGCCATCATCATGTTAAGCCCATGAACACAGACTGCACTGGCCAGAGCCAGCCTCAAAGGATGTGTCCTCTAGGCAGCAGCCACAAAAGCTGGGGTGCCAGACATGTGCACAAGCTCCTTTTTGGAGATACCAGTGATCTGGGGTGAAGTAGAGAGACAGCCCAAAGATAGCACTCACCAGCCTTTCTGGTTTCCAGAGAGGATTGCAGTTGGCTCTTAAACGTATGCCTGTGCCTCAGAGGACAGCTATAAAGAAAAGCTAATAGTCCCCTTTCGTGGAATGACTGGGCATTTCCGCCTGCTGCCACCTTGCTGTGCCCTGGTTGGGGGGAAAGCTGGTTAAGAAGTGTTTCTCTTATAGCCCTGTGGGACTAATAATGTGTGGGCTAATGTAAGCCCCACTGGCTATCAGAGTTAGATGTTCAGGATGCCCAGATGCCTGGGTGGCAGCTGTAAAAACTAGGGCACTAGATGTGTGAACAAGCTCCTTTCCCGGAGATGCTGGGGACCTGGGGTAAGACAGAAGGAGAGCTCCAGGATGGTTCCCACCAGCCTCCATGGCCTTTGGAGAGTATTTCAGTTAGCCCCTAGATGTGGATTAAATTAGATGCCTGCCCTTCAGGCCAAAGCTTTAAGATATGCAAAGAGGCCTCTTTCACAGAAATTCTGGACACTTTTCGGTTGGGTGCCTCTGTGTTAGGCCCTGGAAGGTGGCCACAATGAGTCCAGGCAAGCTTTTTAAGAAGTTTCTTTGTTCACTGTGGCCTTGTGTGTCTTGTGGTCACAAGCCCTGTTGGTTTTCACAGCTAGATGTTTTGAACGCCTGTCTCTCAGGTGCAGGTCTTAAAAACTGGGGTGAAATGTGGGGTTCAAACCTTTTACTTCTCAGAAGCTGGGGATTGTGTCTCCTGATGAGGGTCACTGCACCAGGGGTGGGGCTTACGGAGAGAATGTGTCTCAGCCTCTCCTACCCATTTTGATGTGGGTTTTTTCTTGTGTGCCTGATGTGTAGGAGTCACTCGGCTAGTTTCTGGATTTCTTTTGGAGGACTGTTCCATTGGTAGCTGTAGATTTGGCACGTCTGTGGGAGGAGGTGAGTTCAGAATTCTTCTGTGTCGCCATCTTGAACCAGAACCCCCTTTTGCATTTATTGTTAACGTCTACCTTAGGAGGAAAATGATTTCATTATCTCACTTTGTGAGTCAAACAACTGAGGCAGAGACAATTTGTCATCCTTGCATAGGCTCATACAGGCAGTAAAGGGCACAGCTAGGATTCGATCTCTGAAGCAGGATCTCTTGAACTACCGTGAAGACTACTGAAGCTTTAGCTAAAGTGAACTAATGAAAGGACAATTCTAGGAGCTGTTTCCTCAACCACAGTATTGACATAAGCTATTCTCTTTTCATGTACTTTTTTCATTTAAAACCATGGTGCCATTGAGGAAAATCAGTTAGTGTTAAAATGGTTATCAAAAGTCCTAGTATAAATAAAAACATCCTCTATCTTGCTCATCGTATCACATTTCTAACAAACAGTTCCATTTTCTCGGGCCTCTCAGTTCATTTACGTGTCAGTGTTTGCATTATTATTACAGCGGTCTGTTCTAATGTTAGCTAAGCTTTAAATATTCCTTCAAAGCTACTCTGTGTAATCATGCTTGGCTCCATTCTATAGCATAACCATTAGTGCTGAGAATGTGGGGTAAGAGTCCTTTTTCTCTGTCAGTGATTTCAGCTGTCAACCTCTAAAACAGTGACACTGGGAATCTGTTATTAAAGCTGTTTTCCTCAAAGCATGGGCTCTTCAGTAGGGAGTAAGAAGTCTGCAACAGTTAACATTTCAGTCTCTTGAGCACTTTATTTGCTATAAATACAAGTCAATACCACACGATGGCACCGTCTTACTTTCCAACATCTACAGTTACAAACATCGATCTTCATAAAATGGTTTCGGCTTTTTCATGTGTTGTTTTAGATTTTGAAACCTTATAAAAGCAAGACTTGCTACAAACAGGATCAGCGTTCGATATATATTAAATGAGGTCAGATAATTAAATTCAGAAAAAGAATTTATAAATATTCAATAAGAAAATTGAAATTACAAAAGCGGCGTTTTTCATCATTAAACTGAATTACAACTGTGTATGGTTAATGCTGTATCTACACGACTAAGTTTTTTTGTTCAAATACACAGGTTTAGTGATGAAATAATTAATTTACCTCTTTCTCCAATATAACCACCTATTACTTCATTTGTACACCCTCACAAACATTCAATACACATTTCATTCAAAACCACCTAGCTTTCATCTAGTCCAGCAATTACGCACATTCCATTTGTTTTCAATAGATGCAACCCATGAAGTACCATCATCCCCCTGGCTACAAAACAAAATACAATTTGTAAAGGTAAAAACTCAGAGAATTTCTGAAATGGTAACCCATTCTCTCTATGTTCATGAAAATAAGCAATCCAATTTGAAAGTCTTTGAACTGATGTAAGCTCTAGAAAACTCAGTGTTGAAGTATGGGAAGAATAAGGATTTGCACTAACATAGTGCGTAACAATGCAGTGTCAGGCGACTCATCATTTACAGTAAATGCCTCGGTTGGACTTTCCTCTGGATTGTCATCATGCTGCTAAGGATAAAGTTTATACTCGAGTCTGTGGGAATTCCATCATGTTTTCTTCTTCCCATTTCCAAGCAGGAGGAGAAGGGTTTTCCGGTCCCTTGGGGAAATCAAAGAATTAAACACACCCACAAACAACTTGAAAGCAAAATGGCAGACAGAATATTCCTTGACTCCGTGTCCAAATGAAGTTGAGTCAATATTACTTTCACAATATTTGTATCCTGCCTCGTATTAACGCATCATGAGATTCCTCAAAAAACTGAGAATTCTGAGAGCTACAAAAGAGAAAGCAGTTAAGGCAGTTGATGTCTACATTTGGATTTCTTTTTCAGGTTACATGTCTAAGTCTCCGTCGTAGGCTAAGGTCAGAGGCTTCTGTTGGGGAGGAGGTGTGCTTTGATGTGGTTTTGGCTTCTTGCTGTAAAGGGAAAAGAATTCCTGAGATAAAGAAAGTTCACAGAGCTCTGTTTCACGTGCCAGACACAATTGTGAGGTACAGAAATTCAAGTGGTTAGGCAAAAGATTGATTTCTCTGGACTGGTGGGTTCCTTTTTGGAATATTGGTGTACTCTGACCCTTAAACCAGGAGAAGCCTTTGGTTTTTTTTTTTTTTTTTTTTTCAAAATGGTTTAGCAGAAACAATGAATTTGGTAAAGGCTACCTTCCTTTGTTTATAGGCAGTAATGCGAACATCTGTTGCTAATTCCTGAACTACTACGACCTCCACAGCACAGATGTTTAACATCATAAGTAGCTAGAACAGCCAGACTCCCGTGCCTTACTCTGCTCTTGTTTTCAAGTAAACACGCTTCTGCTCTGGCCTGAATCCTGACATCTAGCTGCCAAGTCACCAGAGCCTGTCAGTCAGGAAAAGTTCACTGGTTCTGCACCAGGCAAAGCTATTCTCCCCTGGTCTCTGTTCTCCTTGAGGTCAACCACTTTGCCGGATCAGGGAGGGCTGCCATTCCTTCTCACAGAGAGAGAAGCTGAACTTGATTGAGTTACCTTCCCAAATCACACAGCGATAGCCCAGATCTGGGCGAAACATGCTGCATTACGCCCTTTGATTCTCAGTATGTGTGAATCTCAGTTGAGGAGTATTTATAGTTTGAATTCTCCCACACAGTGCCCCACCTCCCACCGTTCTGTCTCCCTTCCCTCCTCAGTGCCTTGGCTTTGCTGTGACTTCGGAGCTCAGCTCTCTTCGGGTTGTCCTCAGCAGCAGGGGAGCCATCAAGTGCCAAGCCCTGTGCTGAGGATTTACAGAAGGTATCTCAATAAATCCCAGGACAGCACTGAGAGGGAGGCATTAGGATTACTGCTACTTGACAGAGAAGGACTAGAGAAGTTATTTACCTTCCCTCAAGTCACTGAGTGAGTGGCACAGCCTGGAATGTAAATGCATCTAAAACACACAGCACAAATGCCTTTCACCCTTCAGTGCATCCTCCCTCTATCCAATTCATTAATTAGGCACTTGGTGGAAACAACTTTTTTGTCTGTATGTATTAATTTTTATACTTCGAGTGAATGTAAATGAAAAACAAACATTTCAGTGTGTACAACTGGCTGGCATTTCGAACACTGCATTAGAGTGTTGTATAACCATCACCCTAAAGGGAAACTGGTCCCACTAAGCAGTCTCTCTCCGTTCTCCTACTCTGTCCCTGGCAACCACATATCAACTTTCTGCCTCTGTAAATTTGCCTATTCTCGATATTTCATATGGAACCATACTATATGTGTGGCCTTTGGGGTCTGGCATCTTTCACTTAATGGTTAAATTAGAGAATCGTTTGATATGTGAATTTTACCACAAAAGAAAAAGATGTTTGATAACATGGTTGTAGGGAGAATCTCCTAGGTTAAAATACTCAGGTTCTAATTCAGGAGAAATTTTGATGTTTGAAGCGATTCATAGATGCTTAGGAGGTAAATCACAGCTACAAGGAACCAGAGATCGTACTGTGTCCCTGCCCGGCACCCAGCGTGTAGCAGGTGCTCAGTGTCTGACTTGCTGAGTGCTGGCTGCAGGCAAACAAACACCTGCCTCGCAGCAGAGGGGGGAAGAAATATGCTTTAAATTCTCTGCAGAGGCGTCCTCGACCTATGATTTCCCGTTTCCCAGGTCTGTTCCGCTTCTCAAGAGCAGTTGCTGTAATTATCTGAATAACATTCAACTTTACCTATATTAAATATATATTCCAGTGTCTCTAGTCATATTGCCAGGCCCAGGCTCCTGCTCAGTTATCTATTTTATATATAGTAGTGTGTCTATGCCAATCCCAATCTCCCAATTTATCCTCCTCTCTTTCCCCCCTGGTAGCCATAAGCTTGTTTTCTACATTTGTGACTCTATTTCTGTTTTGTAAATAAGTTCATTTGTACCATTTTTTAGATTCCACATATAAGCAATATCATATGATATTTGCCTTTCTCTGTCATACTGAGTGAAGTAAATCAGACAATCTCTAGGTCCATCCGTTTGCTGCAAATGGCATTATTTTGTTCTATTTGGCATTTGCTAAGGGCTGTTTGTTTGACAGAGAAATGGGAGAGCTGAGTCCTGGGGCGTGGGGAGGAGGGATAGAGATGGCTGGATCTTTACAGAGACAATAATATTTGGTTCCCACAGTGGATGGGGGGGATGAGAGATAAATTAGGAGTTTGGGATTAATATATACACACTACTCTATATGAACTAGGTAAACAACCAGGACCTACTGCATAGCACAGGTAACTCTCCTCGGCATCTTGTAATAGCCTATAATGGAAAAGAATCTGAAAAAGAACTGATGTGTGTGTATAACTGAATCACTTTGCTGTACACTTGAAACTAATACAACATCGTAAACTAAGAATTCCATAAAAAGAGACAATAATAAAGTTGGCCAGCCTCTAGGACTGTGCCTGGAAAATTCTGCTCAAATATGAGACAGATTTTTATAGCAGCTTCCAGGTATGGAATTATTATGAACATTGTGTTCACCTCTAGGAAAAAAAAAAAAAAAAAAAAAAGAGAAAGGGGGCTCCCAGTATCTAGGTCTTGGGTTTTTCTGGCTCGTGGTGTGTGTTGGGATGGTTGTGATGAAGGCTTCATTTCATATGCATCTTTTCATACCGTGTAAGCTCTCAATAGACAGATACTAAAGTCACGTCGATGAATGTGCGAGATCCGAGAACTTTTAGAGAGTTTAAAAGTTAGCAACCACTGGATAAGATGGTGACTTTGCTGGGGAGCTGTGGCTTTACAAAGCTTCCTGGCTGGTTAAAAAGAGCCCTAAGAGGAAGAGCTGAGTGGGAGGCTGCCCTCTGCACAGGCAGCAAATAGGAGACTTGTCCTTCGAAGTCCCTGTTCCCTTTCCTTTATTAGGCAGCTCATTTAGGGACCATTTTGTAAGTCACTTTCTCTCCTCAACTCTGGTATTGGGGAAGGTGTGACCACCTCACTCCTACTAAATCGGGAGCCACCAATGCCTGGCCCATGGGCCGCCGCCACCCCTAGGCATCCTGTACCCGTGGTGGACGTCTCCCATCCATCACATTATTGTTTACTGCTGAGCCCAGGAACAGCCTCATAACTCTTCCTAACGGAGCACTCTTGACAGCCACCATCACTTTCAGAGTTGGCCCAAGGGAGAAAACCAGTATGCAACCCCGGCTGTAAGAGATCATTGATGGACACGTTTTAAAGTCACCTCTTCCATGACCATTTGCGTTTTAGCAAAGGATAAACCCATTAAGCCAGAAAAGTGAGCTCATTGTAAACGGGCAGGCAAGTGCTGGCACTTCTCAGCACTCTTGCAGTCAAGCCACAAGGACCCATCCCCAGACCAGAAGACATTCACAGGCAGCTACTCAGGAGGGCCGAGCCTCGGAAGTGGCGACACCACCTTCAGACTTTCAAATTTGAGAGCCCCTTTCCTGCGTTGTGCTGAGCAAGGTAGAATAGCTGCAGTTCTCTGAGTAATTTCCAGGCACTATGTCTAGATTACCTACAAGCTCACCCAGTGGTCGTCCCCACTAAATTACCTCATGAGTCTTTATTGCCAGGGGAGCCGGGCATCAGTAATATCATTTCAAGAACTCCAAATGCTAATGGCAGACATGCAAACGGTCATATCTGCGCGAAGCAGTCCTCGAGAAGACGATTTTTCTCACAAACATGTCCAAGTGTTATCATAAATTGCCTTCATCTAAAGTGTACACCTAACAACTGGCATATTTATTAGAGGCGCTCTCTTGTCCTAAGCTTTTTATTTTGGGGGAGAAAATATAAAATCTCCAAAACTGTCATCCTCTAACTCTTCTGCAAGCTATTTAATAGAAATAGACGGTGTGAAAATACCTATTTGGATTCTTTAGGTAGCTCCTATATAACAACAGTAACTGTTTTGATATCAATAGGGCTGTAGCTTACTTGGGAAATGAAGAGCCCCTAAAAAATGTGAAAGGTGTAGACACTACCTCGAGTCTAAAGAGTTTTTAGGATTACTCGAGGGAAAGAGACTACAGAGATTGAAAGTCCAGTGGAAAGAGTGTACATTTGGGGGTTAAGACAAACCTGGAGTTGATTTCACCAGGCTGATGTCCTTATGTAAGTTATTCAACTTTGCTGAGGATTACTTACTCCCCCTTTAAAATGAAGGTGATATTAGCAACGCCTCATTGGATTATTATGAAGACTGAATAAGGCAATCTATGCAAAGCACTCTGATGTATGAATATTCGATTTTTTTTTTCCTGGCGGCCCGGGTGTGATCCCTGGTCAGGGAGCTTGACCCTACGTGCAGCAACTAAAAAATCCCACATGCCACAAGTAAGAGCCGGCACAGCTAAATAAATAAATAGGCCTATCAACACACCAGGGTATAGGGAAACAGTAGAAAATGAAGTTGAAAGAGTTGTTTGTTTGGGCTCAAATAGTGGAAGACTTTAATTGACTGGTAAGGCAGCCGGAACATGACTTTCATTTTGCTGTCAATGGGTGTCTGTCTGAGGAGGAAAGGGGCTGATCACTTGGCTAAGTTTTAGGAAGATTCATCTGGCTACAGACTGCTGAAGGCAGCATTTGTAAAGAATCCAAATATGGAAGTAACTGTGCTACTTCCAACAGGGGATTATTAAGGCTGGGCATTGAGGATGAAAAAAATAGGTATGAGAAATACTGTACATAAATATTTATATAATTTGGCCACAAAAAAGTAAAGGGCAATTCCATTGATCTTTTATAATAAAAATTTTCCAGAAAATTATGGTTGTCATCAGAATTCAGTGAGGCACCTAATTAATCCCCAGCACCTAGAGTTATACAGAAAGGGCCGCAATAAGTATTTATTGTTGAAGGAATGGATTAAGGGTAACACAATTTTAAGTTGAAGGAAATGGAGAAATGTAAAAGGGTGAAATTTATGACTAAATTTTAATTTTTAATCTTTTAGATATTCTAGGGAAGAAGGAACCATAGAATCTGGAATTGGGGATGTGGCTATGAAGTAGAACACATCCAAGCTTTCACAGACTAATAGACTAGCTGATTATCTTACACTGTATTGGGCCATTGCTTTGAGAGCAGTGTCTCAATTTAAGACGTTTTCCTCCTTCTAATCTTTTTTAGTGGTGAATGCTTCCTATCACTCTCAACCTCATATAGGGCTTTCCACTTCACATTTGTTCATTAAGACAGGACCTAGACAATACTCACAAAACTTACCAATTCAAACATAATTGGTCGAATCATTTGATTTTAGGGTAAACGACTAACTGAAGGTGTTCCTTTTTACTACAACACTGTGGAAATATTAGTTGGATAGAAATCCAACTTCTAGAAATTCAATTTCAATCAATGAAAGTCACTTAATTTTCTTCACTAACCTTCACTGACCAAGAGCAAAGATTTAAAAACCTGTGTAACCTTGGAAGTACAAGCTAGAAATACAAAGACTGGATGTGAGTTGCAATTAAAACTTGGGTGAAAATTCTCAAGGAAATAGTTTGAGACAGATGATGAATATAAATATCTTGATTTAGAGAAAAAAAGGAACACTTCGATCTCATGAAAATTAAAATCCTTTGAAAATTCTTCTTAGGAAGCTAATAAACTATTCTCAACACACTTGAAAACATTCAAATGTATTTACTTCTGTCTGGTGTCAAGACCAGCTCATCAAATAAAATATATTCTATACGATAAGCTAATCATCATTTTCTGAGAATAACATATTTTTAGGAACTAGTCACTTACACATTGGGGCTCCTGGAATGGACAGTCAGTTAAATTTTCTCTCATGGCTGGTCAATGTAGATAAAACAGCTGGCTCTACTATTCAAAATGTACTAACAGGTTGTTTGAACCAACTGGTCAAAATTGGTCATTTTGAGAAGAAAATTTAAGAACTAGCTAGAGTGATGGTTCTCAGCCTTGCCTGGATATTAGAAATACCTGGGGCACTTTTAATTATTCCTGCATGTGGTCAGGTTGTTCGGATGCTTAAATCAGATTCCCTGGGGCTAGAAATATCAGAAAGGGAATGTAAGAATACAATACCTTTTAAAATCACACCCCCAAAATAAAATACTTAGGCATAAACCTGATCAAGGAGGTGAAAGACTTATATGCTGAGAACTATAAAATATTAAAAAAGGAAGTGGAAGATGATTTAAAGAAATGGAAAGATATCCCATGCTCTTGGGTGGGAAGAATTAACATTGTTAAAATGGCCATACTGCCTAAAGCAATATACAGATTTAATGTGATCCCTTTCAAACTACCCATGACATTTTTCACAGAACTAGAATAATCCTAAAATTCATATGCAACCATAGAAGACCCAGAATTGCCAAAGTAATCCTGAAGAAAAGGAACAAAGCAGGAGGCATAACCCTCCCAGACTTCAGACAATACTACAAAGCTACAGTAATTAAACAGACATATGGATCAATGGAACAGAATAGAGAGCCCAGAAATAAACCCATACACCTACGGTCAATTAATCTTCAACAAAGGAGGCAAGAATATACAATAGCAAAAAGACAGTCTCTTCAGCAAGTGGCGTTGGGAAAGTTGGACAGCTGCATATAAATCAATGAAGTTAGTTAGAACATGCTCTCTCACCATACACAAAAAAGACTTATACATAAGACATGACACCATAAAACTCCTGGAAGGGGGCATAGGCAAAACATTCTCTGACATAAATCGTACCAATGTTTTCTTAGGACAGCCTCCCAGTGCAATAGAAATAAAAACAAAAATAAACACGTGGGATCTAATCGAACTTACAAGCTTTTGCACAGCAAAGGAAACCATAAACGAAAGGAAAAGACAGCCTGTGGAATGGGAGAAAATATTTGCAAATGATGCAAGCAACAAGGGCTTAATTTCCAAAATATACAAATAGCTCATACAGCTCAACAACAAAAAAACAACCCATTCAAAAAATGGGCAGAAGACCTAAATAGACATTTCTCTAAAGATGTACAGATGGCCAAGAGGCACATGAAAAGATGCTCAACATTGCTAATTATGAGAGAAATGCAAATCGAAACTACAATGAGGTACTACCTCACACCAGTCAGGATTGCCATCATTAAAAACTCTACAAATAACAAATGTTGGAGAGAGTGTGGGGAAAAGGGAGCCCTCTCACACTGTTGGTGGGAATGTAAGTTGGTGCAGCCACTATGGAAAACAGTATGGGAAACTCTTTCTCAGAAAACTAAAAAGAGAATTACCATATAATACAGCAGTCCCACTCCTGGGCATACATCCAGACAAATTCGAATTCAAAAAGATACATTCACCCCTATGTTCACAGCAGCACTATGCATAGTAGCCAAGACAGGGAAACAACCTAAGTGTCCATCGACAGAGGAATGGATAAAGAAGATGTGGTACATATATACAGTGGACTACTTACTACTCAGTCACAAAAGAGAATGAAATAATGCCATTTGCAGTAACATAGATGGACCTAGAGATTATCATACTAAGTGAAGTAAGTCAGAAAGAGAAAGACAAATACCATATGCTATCTCTTACTAAAATATGACGCAAATTAACCTATCTATGAAACAGAAACAGACTCATGGACATATAGAACAGCCTTGTGGTTGCCAAGGGGGAGGGGGTTGGGGGAGGGATGGAGTGGGACGTTGGGGTGAGCAGATGTGAGCTTTTATATACAAAATGGCTAAACAGCAAGGTCCTACTGTATAGCACAGAGAACTACATTCAATATCCTGTGATAAACCATAATGGAAAAGAATATAAAAAAGAATATATGTATGTGTAACTGAATCGCTTCTGTACAGCAAAATTAACACAACATTGTAAGTCAACTATACTTCAATAAGCAAAATTAAAAAAAAAAAAAATCTCTGGGACTAGGATTCAAATATCAGTCCCCAAGAGGTGCCAGGAAATGCCAGTGTGCCATCAAAGCTAAAAAGTACTGATCTAAGTCAAAATTCTAACATGGGAAAGCCCTGACTAATGACGTGCCTCTTATACCTTCTGGTAGTATTTGAAAACCAAATAAAAGAATGTTATTTCAAACGAGGACAATAAAGATAATGATTTCCCATTTCAACTATTCACCAATTCTACTGTTGATGATTATTTGTGAGTTCAAGGGTCCTGTTATAATGGCCAATGATCTTAAGTTTTCTTTTAGTATAACATGCCACCCCTGAAAATATGGAAATATTAACTTTTGACTAGTTAGTACTTACCAAACAAAGTAGGAAGTAAATACGAGGAAAATCACGATAAGAAAACCACCACCTGAAACGCCATAAACCCAGATTTTCACTCGGCCATCTGTTTAAAATAGAAAATAACAAACTTATCAACAAAAGCTTTATTTCTTATCTAAATTACTGTATTATTTATTTCTCAGCTGAATTCTGAGATTTGCGTAACTCAGAAGCATAGGTGGAAATACCCACATGTGACAGCTATCAAATGTCAAGAAAAAGGTGAAAATATAAAATGTGAGATAGTCTGTCATTTTTCCACAATGCCAAACAAAGACCAGAAACCAGTACTTCATAAAATCTAACAACTGGCAGGATATTTTGAATTTCTTTTCATTTGTATATACTTCTAATACAAAAGTACTACAAAACATATGTGTACAAGTATATATTATTTTGGACTTGTTATCTGCTGGAGTTAAAAAAATAGAACCAAACAGTCTGATCTATTTTGTGATTTTTACTGTGTGAGGTATACCCTGACTGTATGTATGGTGTGCATGTGTGTGTATAAATTTGAGCTGTTTCTGGAAATCTCATGGTTTTTGCTCTGTTCTACATGAGCGCACAGTTAACTAAACTTAGAATTGCACTGACAGTAGCAATGCCTTAGCATCTCAAAGGACCTATGTTCCTTTCTGAAAGATATACACACCAAAGGTTCATTATACTACATGAATGTAATTAACTGTGGGTCCAAAGAACGTAGCAAAATCTTATGCTAAAGACTTTCGTGAGATGAAAAACAATCAAAATCTGTTGTAAACAACACTTGTTTGGAGGAAAATCACAATTATTTTCCATTGTATTATGACTACCTATTACAATTTTTGCTTACAAGACACTTTCAAGCCTCAGTCAGGTTTTAGAAGGAGGTTTCAATGTAGTAATGATATATTTCTATGGTCATACAACTTTTAACAAAGCTTTGATTCTCATCTCTTAGAAACACTAATGATGAAATTCCCTATTCTGAATTTTTTACATCTGCAGTAAGAAAAAAAAGTCTTTCCTGAGTGAGAATGCATCTGTCATCTTACTACCCCTTAACCTCATAGAGCTGAAGTATTGGAAGATACAGTGTTTTTCAATCCCTAGTACAGAGGTATGTGGTCCATGACCTTTAAGCCATGTTACTTAAGAAGAATCAATATAGCTTTTTATGACAGCATAATGGATAGGATCAACGTTCAAACTATTAAAAAAAGATAATGTAGTGAAAAGCCAGTCTTCCTGCCACCCTCTCTGAGCGCCCTACACAGCCACTACCACTGTAACCAGTTTGCTTGCGAACCATCTTACAGTTTTCTCTGCACATGCAAACAAATGAGTACAAACAGAATACCTGCACTTTTTAAAAAAGACACAAATGGTGCGTATCACTCACTTTGGTACTCTTTTCTACGTCACAATATATATTGGAAATATTTCCATGCTAGTTCATAAAGACAGGTCTGTCTCATTCTTTTTAATACCTCTATGAGACATATTGCAGTTGTATCTATTTTTGTTTTTCTGTTATTCTACTTATAGACATTTAGGTTATTTCCACTCGCTATGTAATAAGCAATCATATAATGAATATCATTTACATACTTCTCTTAGTATACGTGTGTATATTTGTACGATGAATTCCTAGGAGGAAAATTTTAGGCCAAAATGTATGATAGATTTTTGCCCAATTGCCCTCCTGAGAGGCTGCTCAAGTTTACAATCTCATCATGAGAACCTAATGAAAGTTACTAACCTCCCCAGACTAAATATATATTTTACATATATACTTACACACATACATACATATGTATACAATAGTGTATATATGAATATACATATATGTGTGTATATGTGTCTTTGTATGTGTATCCGTATATACACACACACACATGCACATACACATATACTCACATACGTGCTACTGGTGCTTTAGTGAGGCCTCCCAAGGTTAAGGACCTCAGGTGTGGATTTGAACACTCATCTCCCTGGAACTTCACCCTAATTCTCTTCCTGAAATAGGGTCTACGAGCAGTGGGTGAACCTAGCTACATTTCAGATCACGCTTCCCTCAAATTTAAGTCTATTGCTATAAATTAGCTAAATCACTAAACGTCACAAAACGAATAAGATGTTTTTGAATACCTATGGCATATGCCCCGACATCCACAGGAATCAAAGCTTGAGTAAGATATTGTGGCCATCCTTAAAAGTTAGTTAAGGAGGGTACATCTTGTTTCTTCCTCTAGATGTAGGGTCCTTTGTGCCCGGGCTCTGGTTTTGCTCCATTTAAGCATGTCATTGAGGCACTTTGGTGTGGCCACCGCCTAGGGTCTGGGAGGAAAGTTCCCAAGGTGTATTGTGGCTGAGATTTCTGGGTCTCTTCCCTCTCAATGCTCCGTTCCCTCAGTCATTCACGGCGTTTTGTTTTCTAGAAGAGGTACGTACAGTAGGCACAGAGAATTTTGCTTTCATTTTCTGCCCACTTCACAGAGTGGGAAGTAGAGACCAGTGCTTTGTAGAGATCTTATTGGCCTGCCTTTCAAACCTTCCCGTCACTTACGGGTGGTGGGTCCTTGGTCAAATTAGTTTGCCAGTTTCAGCATCCTAATCACTAAAATGGGGATAACGGCATCTCATCAGGTGCAAGAGCGTAATGAGTCATGCACCACAGCCAGCACGGAACCACAGGGTACACAGAAGGCATCTGAAACATGTTCATTCTTGTCCCGAATACCCACTAATTTTTGAGCCCTGCAGGCCTGACAATGTGCTAATAGTCATGACAGTCGTGCAGGGCAGGTGCCTCTAGATTGATTCGTAGATGAGGAAACAGTTCCGGAGGGGTGAGGAAGCTACAGTCAGTCGCAAAATCAGGACCTTCTGAGCTATGATGCCCGTTAAGGTCTGTTGGCCTCGGAAATGGATGCTCTTTACTATTTCACTGGTGTTTCTCAAACCAGATAGGGTCCCTGGACATTTCCCTAGGTACCTACCTGCATGTTCCTGAGAATCTATTCCAATTTTTGCTTTTAATTTCAATTATATACACAAATTCACAGTTATAAAAATAAAGTCTTTGGCAGAGATAATTTACAATTCAAATATTCTTAAAGATTAATATTTTGGGGCTTCCCTGGTGGCACAGTGGGTGAGAGTCCGGCTGCCGATGCAGGGGACACGGGTTCGTGCCCCGGAGCGGCTGGGCCCGTGAGCCATGGCCTCTGAGCCTGCGCTCCGCAGCGGGAGGGGCCACAACAGTGAGAGGCCCGCGTACCCCAAAAAAAAAAAAAAAAAAAAAAAAGATTAATATTTTGGTCCCTTAAGTCAGTGTCTCTTAAACTGGGATTGACAGACTTATCTTCAACCACCCCATGAGAACATTTTACACCACACAACGCTCAAATTTGAGAAACCTTGAACTAGACCATGTTGCTTTTTTCCTTCTCTCCTCTTTTCCTTCTTCCCTCCGTTCTTTCCATCATGAGCAGTGGTCACAATCTGAACCCCAGTCCCCCATGAGAGAATTTACGTTTCTGACTCATAACCGATATGTACCTGGATCAAGGGGTTGAAGAGACCATCCTTTAAAAATATCACGTATTTTTGAATTCACAGGTCTGTTTTTCCCAGCAAGATTTTTCACATCAGCTTTTTTGTCCTCTGAGCCAGGTACTTTCATGCAGTAATCCAGGAAACCATTGGACCTCATGATCTCTGTATAGCCCTTCTCACAGCCGCACACTCCACCCTATAGCAGAAAAAAATGTTGACGGTTACACAGTGAGTTGTGTAGATGAAACAAGAACGCTTTAACTGCTGGAGGCACTTAACATTTGCATGGTATGTCATGGCAATTTAGGGTTTTCCAGCACCAGACTTGCCCAAGAGGTGAAAATTCAATAAATAGTTCATCTTTTTGAATTCCAAAGTCAACCGTTAAATAAATCATCAGTTCTTTCTAGTGGTTTATAATTCTTATACCTTCCAAATATGAAACCGCAATTCTTTGTCAATAGTGGGCATTAACTACAACCTTTTCTCTCTTACAGAGATGTTTAAAGCGTCTAATTAAAAATTAGCCTCAACTCTTCCCCCAGCTGTTTCAGATTCCTGCCCACTCACTCCAACCTGCCCTTGACACTGAGAAGCAAAGCAACAGGAATTATGTACGTATCTTCTTTGAGCTTTATGCTCTTTGAGGTCTATTTCTGCCTCTTTCATTTTCTGCCATTGATCACTAACTAGTCTGAACTGCCTCTCCACTCAAAGGCTTAGTTCTTCACTCAGAGGAGACAGCCCAAGACTGTGGAGAAAAAAAGACTTCACCAAAGGCACATGTCCAAGAGAGGGAGGAGAGAGAGAGAGAGAGATAGAGATATTGATATCTTGTAGTAATCCGAGTGTCACATCACATCATCACATTCCTAGTTGGCGTCATGACAAGATGACCTTCATATTTGTGGATTCTTGGTAATTTTCATGTACAATAAACCTCTCCAAGAAACTGATTATGATAAAATATAACGGACGAGGATTTCTATCTGTCTCTGGAAGTGAAACTGAAAATAACTGCTCTTCCTTCCTTCAGCAAACATAAAAGCAATAGAAAAGAATAGAAAATAAGCATACGATTATGAATCTCTATAACTCTGCTATTAGGGCTCCTCACATAAAACTATATCTGGAATTTTCTGAACAGCCTTAATAGCCACTCACATCAGTCCTTATGCATCAGCCAGATTTACTTAGGTCATCAACTCTTGAACACATGATTTTGAGAAGCAACAGATACTAAAACTAAAAACAGGGTACCACAATCTTCCACAAAAAGTACAAGAGACTTCCCTGCTGGCGCAGTGGTTAAGAATCCACCTGCCAATGCAGGGGACACGGGTTCGAGCCCTGGTCCAGGAAGATCCCACATGCAGCGGAGCAACTAAGCCGGTGTGCCACAAGTACTGAGCCCACGCACTGCAACTACTGACGCCCACGCGCCTAGAGCCCGTGCTCCGCAACCAGAGAAGCCAACGTAATGAGAATCCCACGCACCGCAACTAGAGAAAGCCCGTGTGCAGCAACGAAGACCCAACACAGCCATCCATCCATACATACATATTTATTTTTAAAGCAAAAGTCAGAAAAGCATATAATTAATAAATGCCTACAGTTTAGGTAGCACTCGTATAATAATGCCAATTATTATAGTATTTCCAGCGGTTTTAATTGAAGACATTATTCAGGGTTCAATGGGGAGAACTAATTACGAAAAATTGGTATATGCTCGGCTATGAAAGCCATCTTTTCAAGATGCATCTCTATTTAGTTTGAGTGAAAAGTTGTAACCAAAGTTTCGAGGGAAATGGTAGTTTATGTTTTATTAAAGAGGGTATCCAGAGAGTTGGGGGAAAGCCACACCTTCTACTTAGCAACAGCCTTAGCCCATGAAGTTGCTGCTGATCTCTTTTTTTTCCAAACTGGAAGCTTAATCACTCACTCGCTTTTCTGTGGTAAAGAATTAACCTAACTTGAAGTAGAAGAGCCATATTAACAGGATGGAGCATCTGAATCATTTTTAACCAAATCATTTTTGGAAAGAACACACTATAAGAAGAAACTCGTTTCTTTGAAAGACAGGGCACACCTTTCTTCTATGCGCACCGCACACAATGAGTGCCACTGTTGAGAATACGTGGCACATTTTGCATTAATTCCTGAGCAGTGGTTGACGGGAATTAAGGCAGAGAAAGGGGAAGAAGATTTTCTGCTTTAAAACAATGTATACACACACACACACACACACATATAATTATTACCCATAACCACATATTCAACTTATGTAAAATCAACTAAAATTTAGACACAGTACAGTAATCATAGTGTAATCAATTTTAATACATAATATTTAGCAAATATGAACATGCCCTTTTTAATATCTTTCAAAATAGTTTAGGTATATAAAAGGCTAAGAAGGAGGAAATAAATCAACTGAGAACACGTTGATAAATAGAGGATAAACGGAGCTAACATAGATGAGATATCTGAAAGACGGGGTCGGCTGTAGGTGGATTTAGAGAAAAAAAGGCTGCTTTCTTGAACACATGCCCCGGAAAGAAATTCTGAATAGCTGTGATTACTCCTGCAAATGCCTCTCTGTGGTATCGTGGGCCCATGGAATTGCTACTTGGGCTGCAGGAGACTGGAAAACATCAGACAGCATACATAGAACACAGCGATTACCATACTCGTCCAAGCCTCCAGCACATGACTCACCTGTGTACAGTAGGAGAAAGGTTTTCTGCAGGCCGGGTTACACTGCCGGATAGCAGCAGGGCGTGCCTGAGGGGAACAGCCTCCTACAAAGGAAATCCCACCGTCATTTACAGATTTTTCTATGATGAATACTCATTTCTTTTCCTCTCTGGCACTGGCTACCTTGTAACAGTATTATCCTTAAAAAATCTGTTTGCTGACAGTGTGGCCCAGTTTGATATGATTGATTACAGTACTCCAGGAAGGGCTGTTTGAGATGGGAAACTCTGCTACAGTAGGGAAGCTGTTTACAGTAGAGATTTTATACCTGTGCATTGGCAGTGTGATTCCATCATATGGCCATGCTCGAGGGCAAAGCCTGTGCGTGTCAGGATCAGTAAAAGAATTGATGAAATCTCAAGTGAAGTTCAGGAGCAGAAAATATATATGCGCGAAGATCTTTCTACATATTTTTTTTTCCCATCTCCCGCATACCCCAACTAGGCACTAGACCAATTCCCAATAACCAAACGGTAAAAGAATGCCACTAATCAATTCATGGGACCACAACATCAAACATTTTGGTAACATCTTAAATGTATTTCAACCCGAATACACAGTCACACAGTCACATACATACTCCCACACCTATTTTTAACAGCAAATGTATACACTCCAGGAGGGATAATCACAGATCTGACATAGTACTTGCAGGTCCTTATTAAATATTTTTGAGTAAATGGATGGGATAATGTCTCTATAGTCTGAAAATCACTGAATATTAGTCATGCCTTCCTGGATTCGAGGTACTGAGCAGAGGAGTTGGCACATGACTCAAGGGCAATATTTAAACTATATTTATATACCACTGGTTGCATTTATAGATTCTAGCCTCTGCATTACTATAATTGTCAAACAATTATAGTTTATGATTTTGTAACTAGCGAAAAGCTTTGGGCTTAAGGCTGTGTAGGGAATAGATCTACATTTACCCTAAGAATGAAACAGCTGAACTCCCACTGTTACTTGAAAAAATAAAACAAATAATCCACACAGGAAAAACAAAACAAAACAAAGCACCACCAGGATCCGGAATGAGCAGGTAGGTGTGAAATTGATCACGTGGGAGTTCGTGCTGCCAGCACAGCCCCGTTGCTGCCAACAGAGCTTGGAGGGGGTGTTTTGCACTCAAACCAGGGATCGCCACCATGCAGTGTGTGAACCCCATGGGGAGAGGATCTCCTGGGAGTCGGGAAGAACCTGTTAGAATTTGTACGGTTTATCTAACATTTAAAATTTAAGAATGAAATTAAGGTCTAATAATACTTAGCAGGTGACACTGGTAGCCTGAGCTCGTTCATCAGATGGCCCCGTGAGGTACACTGGGCACTCCGTACAGAGAATTTGATAGTGGAACCCTTACCAGTCCGTTAACTCTCAGCATGGTGCAGTGTGTGATGCTTTCTGTGGTCCTGGTTAGGTAGATTTACAGTATATTAAGTTTTAACAGTGACTTACAAAAGGGACGAGCAGCTTAAAATAAATTATTGTACGGAAAAACTGTGGATTAAAGGGACAACCACTAATGCAAAAACAGGTAAACTAGAAAAAGGTGACGCTAACAATCTTTCTATTCCAATAGAAAAATCAAAATTCTCCTGTTCTGATGAGCTCTTAGTCAGCCACAGGACTGAGTAAAAAGAATGACAATTTAATCTTCTCTGATACGAAGGCATCAAAAAAAAAGCCCTTTCAAATGACTGAGAAGACCATTTGTAGAATCAAATTGCATTCACTGTCACAAATGAAGACACCTTCCCTCAATCTATAGTCAGATATTAAATAACGATCATGACTAACACATTGTTAAAAAGTGAAGCTTTCAGTACCTGAACATAAGCATCTATAGTTTAAAGCAAAATGTTTTTTTACATCGTTAGTATATTTTAATTTTTATTATATCCTTATCAACCCTTTTAATTTCACTTTCTGTACATGTTTCATATCATGATACATTAGCACAGTAGTGAAGGATTTTAGAATACGTTGAGATCTGTTCTCAAATACTTTTTACTGAAAAGGTACATCTTTAAACATTTTAGAGACCATTGTTTTAAACTAACATCTGTCTCTTTCAGTCTTTGTCTCAGATCATGATATTTAAGGAAATCTTACTGTGTTTCAGCTTATTTTTTTAAGTTGTCTGATATATGGGACTTCAAATAGAAGTGTTTGCTTTCTAAGATGCAAAGGTCTAATGGCAACTTGTCGTGAAGCTCGTCTAAGGCCACTGCCCAGTCTTCCTTTGCTTATAATTTGTACGCTAATTCTTCTCACCACCAGCAACACTCAGAGATCTTTTTGAAGTGCCCACATGAATCTTAGGCAGGGATACCTGTGACGTTAATGCCATCTGAACGTTGGCACCATACAGTTCGTTCATTATTGTTCCAAAGACTTGCTTTCCATGTGTAGTGATAACATTTACCTCCTGCAAGTAAATACGATAACAGCGGTTCTATTATACGTCACATCAAAGCAGAATAAGCATTGATCAGTCAAGGCTAAGAGTTGAAAAGTGCTCTTGGTACCTGTACAAGGGCGTGTTTCTACAACCTGCTGGGGGCAACTGTCTTGGTTCTCAAAAGACTGAATTATAAATGTCCTTGACCTAGACTGGCGACCCATAGTCTCGAAGCTTCTTCCCTCGATGCAGGTCAGTTCACACGTGCTCCACTCTGACCATTCCGTTAAATGGCAGTCTCCTGGAGGATTGCGCAGCACAGAGCAGAGGAAAGAACGTGAAAACTGGCCCTTAACGCCATTTACATGCACAGGTTCACGGTGAGATTTGTGTGGTGGTCCAGTGATGGGGTGGGTTCCAGAAACTATGCATTCCACACTGATAAATCTTCTAATTAGAAAATACTAAGAATGAGGAAGTAATCTATGGTTTAATCTAGTTGAGCAAAAGAGCATCAAACACTACACTGCCATCATTTTGCTTCCAATCAGGGCAGTTTTATCTAGAGAACGCTGTGACTACTAGCGATAATAAAATTTTTAAAAGGAAGTGTAAAGATTACATCAACTCAGTTTTTAAAGAGCAGCGTAACATCATAAAATAGATGTTCACAGAAATCATATAAAGGGAATAAGTCAGTTACTGAAGTGGAATATCTTTGAACTTAAAGAACGTTTAATAATCTAAACATACACACATTTATGTGTATACATATATGTCCATATGTAGGTATGTGTTTTTACACACACACACGTTACATGCCATGTTATAAGGATATATTAAGCCACCTTAAACTCATGTCGTATAAGCTAAGCTGTGTTATTAGGATTAAGATAAACTCGTAAATCTTCTGTAACTAATAATGACCTTCACGATTACATAGACCTTGACTGTTTAACAGAGTGTTTCTGTGCACTTACAGCCTTACTTGTCCCCACCCATGTCATCACCCAGGGGTTCATCCACTCATGGATTCCGTCAATATTTTTTGAGCGCTGGCCAATGTGCTAGGTGCTGTCAGGTCAGGTATTATTAACACATTTTCTAGATGGAGCAACCATTGCTCAAAGGGACCAGACTGTATGTCCCAGGTAAAACACCAGTGAAGTGATACTGACAAGATTCTAACTTAGCTCTTAAATTTCCAAGTCCAGTGCTTTTCTTCCCCCCTCTGGCCTACTTTGCCTCTGTTGAAGCTGTGAGGTATATTCCAAAGTGATAACCACAATGACAAGTGAATTAAAGTTAGTTAAAAACTTCAACTTGGACGAGAGAGAACTCAGGAAATTAACAGAAAAGAAAGAAATAGAAAGGTCACCATGGAAGGCATTCCCGATCATTTAAAATTGCCTACCTGGGCAAGGCACAGAACATGGCTGCTTCAGGATGCCATCTTGAAAGGGCATCTCTCCACACAGTGCATTGTCTACAGGTACAGTCCAGTGAGACATTGAACCACTGTGGACCACACAGGAGAGGCTGCGGGTCTGGACTCCTTCCCCACAGTCTCCACCCTGTCAGAGGAAAGGATGCTGTCAGCATTACCCAAATCATGATCATCTCAAAGTTTGGGCTCCTGCCATCTCTTGCTCAAAAAAACCCTAGTTGCATATTCCGGCAGCTTCCTCCTCTTGAGAGTTATCTTTCAGTTGTTGACAATAAGGCATCCCTGAGCAATTCTCCTAGAGCTGATAGAGCAACTAAAAGTACAAATGAAGATCTATGCCGTGGAATTTATGCACTCAGAATATGATGATTCATTTTGGAACTCAGCCAGGATTGACTGAAAAAGAAAAACAATACCTGATTTGTCTAGGTGTATGTGATAAAATGGCCTAGTCCATAATCACTCCCCCAAGAGAGCATGTACAGCCACAGAGCGTTCATTTCTCTTTTCTTTGCTTCTTTTTCTTTTGTAGGGAATTCAGTACTTTCTCACATGGATTAGGTTTGGGTTTCCAGTAAAACGCTGATTTTCTCTATTGCCACGAGAAGTTGTTTTCCCAGAATGCCTTCTGTGCTGAATACTATTCTTTGAAGATATTTCATACAAGTCCCGCTGATATTATTCTTGGCGACTAGAAAAAAACTGTGCAGTGTCTCACAGAAACGGAAGTTTAGAATTGGAAGGCACGTTGTGGTTATCTAGTGCAACCATCTGCCTGATGAAAGATTTCCTACCGTAACATTTTTAGCAGATACCCATGAGATGAGTATTATCTCCTCGGTTTTAGTCAGGTGCTCCTACTTCAAGAAAAGTCCACTGGCTATTTGGATAAC
Organism: Phocoena sinus; assembly: GCF_008692025.1. NCBI lineage: Eukaryota > Metazoa > Chordata > Mammalia > Artiodactyla > Phocoenidae > Phocoena > Phocoena sinus. The sequence continues at coordinate 93,052,675 of NC_045769.1, forward strand.
TGTAGAGGGGTGGCTCTGTTTTTGCACAAATGCCTTAGAAAACAGAGCCTAAGACAAAGCTTCTACACTAAAGAGGTGAAATCCCGGGATAGCAAGAGTGAGGGTGAAAGAGCCATCGCAGGTATGGAGGAAAAGGAAATACAAGGTAGTGTGTTGTCAACTGGCCTAAACTTCCGAGCAAACACAGCTGGTTTCTTGGTCAATCACATCTTCTTGACAGGCTGTAGGACCATCCATGAGGTGGGGAGGGAGGAAAAAGGGAGAGACATTACATGTAGCTCCTCCTTGGATTCAGTACTCATTGATCAACCTTCACCCCGTGGAGTATTAACTCCTCTGTATTTCCAAGGTATGTTACTCAGCTCCCGCTAAGTCCAGAAACTGGTGGAAGAGCTACAGCTTTCATGACTACTACTGGTACGGATGGAGAGAGAGAGAGGGAGAGAGAGGATGACCCTCTGCACGGGCTGTGTTGCTGCAGGTAAGGATATGCTCCATGTTACAAACCATTATTAGGTGACAGTCAGACAACCGGGCTCCGTACTGGGAAAGTGAGTTTCAGCTCCTTCTTATTTCCCACCCCCCTCCCACCTCAACAGAACCCAGAAACTGCATTGCTAGGCCTGGGAGCTTCTGTGGCCGTGGCAGCAGCAGGAGCGAAGAGGGACGGGGTGGGCGGTTTCGAAAGCAGCCGTGACAGTGCTTTTCTGGGCATGCAGCAGGTGACCCAGGGGTTGACGGGCCTGCTGAGCACCAGCCAGGTCAAGGCACTGAGGCAGCGGCTGCTGAGCGTCAAGGGCAGGTTGTGGATGGACTGCCGGATGTGCAGGATGGTACAGAGTGGCTGCTGAGAAAAATTCTTTACAGAAGGAAGTTCGGATTCAAAGCCACACTGGCAGAAAGGAAAAGGGGAGACTTGGAGGAGACTTTTCCTGTCCTCCTCCTGAGTTGCAGCAACGTAGGGCCTGATGAAACTGAGCAGACACACAAATAGGAACGACCACCTCCTTTTCTAGAGCCGTCTTCACGAGAATTATGATTTGTTTATCTAACAAGGGCAAGCCCCACGCTGGATCTATCAACACCTCATAGCTGCTCTACTCGTCTCTACGGTCACCGTGAAACTGTTTAAAACAGGCAACCTAATCTTGAACCTAAGTGTGCTTCTTTTCGGAGAAGTAGAAGTTCAACACCAATTCACAGTATATTCATTCAAACTAAATGTTCTGGTAAATGTTCACTCCCTAAAGTGGAAAATACCTAGCGTAAGTTAAATTTCTGTTTGGGATTCTCTCTAAGTGATAGGATTCTCTCTATCACTTATTATTCCAGATGATGGGTCCACGGCAGAATTGTCTAAGGTGTACGTTTCGCTATAGAGTGTCAGAGTTCGTGAACTTGGAGTCTGAAGATACGGTAGCGTGTCTGAAATTTGAAGTTACTGCTCTCTGGAACCTCCGGTAACAAGGAGATGCAATTGATTAGAGCTTTGTTTGACATTCCAGGAGATGGGGTGTGCAGAAGTGACAGGAAACAAGTCTACATCAGGGATCACTTTCAAAACCAAGACGAACAATAATGTGCTCCTAGTATGTATCCATGATCAACCTTATTCTCGTACCTTGACAACAACAGCTACTATATGAAGAGGAATCACCGTCAGCATGATAGCTTCATTCATAAAGCAAGCATTCATTCAATCTCACTCACGAGACTTCACACGCTCGGGCTTGAAAACAGAGCCAGGTGTCTTAGAACCAGATGGTCAACGGCAAGGATCCTGTCACTGACTCTCTCCTGTCCAGATCATTAAGGGACTTTCTGTATACTCTGAATCGGCATCGCCAGATGTGGATCAGCAGATGGTGCTAATAATCATAATCAGAGCTGTAATCAAACCTGTAACAACAGCCTCAATTTACTGAGCTCTGAACTTACGTCAGATACTATGCTAAGCACTACATATTAGTTTGTCTATCCCTACCAAAACCCCCTAGCAAAACAGCTACTCTTGCTACCCCCCATGATATACATAAGAAAACAGAGGTTTGGAGAGTTTGAGAACTTGACAAAAACTGCAGAGCGAGGAACTGGAAAAAATCTTGACCAAAATGAGGCCCTGCTGGACTCCAGAGTCTGAGCTCCGAAACGGGTTTTGCAGCGTACGTGTGGATGCGTGCTATCAGCTGGGGAACTTGGGAAGAGTTAGGAAACCCCGAAAAAAGGTGAAGCCTGAGGATAAAGATTTCCATTTGCAAATCCCTTTCCACATCAGACGGAGGCAGGATTGGCATATCCACTGAGCCCTGTGCGAGCTCCTCTTATTAGGGTTCGGTACATTTGATGGCAATCAGCCACTTCAACATCTCTACCACCTCCAGTGAATGAGCTTTCAACCTGCATTTGGCAGGTATTACAGAACGAGGAAAAGCAGGACAGCTGTGGGAGAAGTGCGCTTCCTTTGTGTGTGGAGGCCCACGTGTATTTTCATCAGGAATTCCCCAAACTCAGCTTACATAAATGTTTAAGAAAAGGCAACTCGCTGAAAAGATATTGTGTTAATTTACCTCACAAAGCATTCACAAGTAGGCTTTGAAGGGCGGGAGTACAGTTCAAACTCAGGAAAAACTCAACTCAAATATCATCAAGATTCACTTTCTCTTTTGCCTCTGCTTTTTAGCGTCACCTTCTTTGTTCTTCTTGCTTCTAAGTGACTAACTTTACCTACAAGGTGGGAAAATGTGGCAGCTAAGAATTCCTGAAGATAGTATCTTTGAACAGCTTCAATGCCATTCCAGATTCTTGGGGAAGAATGCTGACTGGCCTCCTTTGGGTAAGGTGCCCACAAAGGAATAATTACTACAGCCTTGGTTTTTGAGAGCTTTGCCTGGATTGAGTCCAACTCCAGTTGCCTCCCGACTGGCAGTGTCAGTGAGGGAATAACCTCATCTAGAAATCTGAGACACTTCTCAAATTTCTAGATACACCTGCTCTCATGGTCTCCAGGGCCTCCGTGCCCGGGTATCTCCAATAGAAGCCACAACGCCCCCTCTCTATCCCCACCAGCACTGCTACAGAGAATGTTCGCAACCCACCACTCTGGCCCCTGTGGTTCTGGCTAAAGCTCAATACTTGACAGCAAACTGAAACATTACATTTGACATTTCCCCTTAATGTTCCTATGGGACAAATTGGCAGACATGTCTATTAAAAAAAAAAAAGGTTCCTGATACCTGAGAAGGTAAAAGGGAAAGTACAAAAGAACATGTGAGGTACAGTAGCAGTTGTATGGCTGGTAAGACGTGGAGTGTGGAGTTTGTCCCCCATCCTTCCCCTCTTCTTCCTGTGTTTTCTCTCCCTTCTCCTGCAATGGGTTCCTGAATTCTTTGAATTTATTTTCTGTACTTTCTCAACAATTATCAGGAGAAATCTTCCATTTTCTTAATTGTGATTCCAAGCAGCACTTAAAAAATTGCTGAAGGTTCAGGAAAGAGGGTTTTAGCCTAAGACAAAGTATTCGTATTTAAAGCTACTAGGTTACTATTTAATTAATTAGCATGGTTACCTTCTTTTCTGTAAAAAGGAGACTGAACAAATGTACCACGCATTTTTGTTCCTCTGGGACTTATTAAAATACATGGGCATTTAACTTCTGCAAGGTAATAATGCTGCATGGCAATGTCATCCTGACAGGAACGCTAAACATCTCCATGAGAATACTCTGCAGGTTTCTTAATGCATAATCCAAGTTATTGTTACCTAATTAAAATCTGCTTTGGAATATGAACTGAAGGATAAACCAGTAAAATAAGAATAGAGAAAATCAACGTGCTTTTTCTTATACAAGAAGCCAGAGAGAAAAATGCCCTAGAGGATCTTTGCTGACCCAGCAAAAGTTCTGGGTATGTGATATATTATGTTACTAGGCATTTATATTTCAGGTCAATAAAAAGCAATCATTGAGGAAAATGTAGTAACCTTGGTTCGCGTAATAATGTTAAAATATAACTTTCATACACTTTTGGTTTTCTGCCCACATGCAAGATTTTGTCTAAGCCTAAAAGTGCTTTTTTAGGAAATAGAGTCTACGGCAAGCTGTGCATTTCCATAGCATCAGGGTTTTGCCTAATTGCATAATGCTTTGATATTTCCAACAAGCCAAGAAGATAGAGAATTTTTGAGAAGGCCAAAGAGATTGGAAGTCCCCTGAACCAGCTTATTATAAATAGTGCCTAATGAACGGCTATTTATTTTCCTAGCAATATCACTCTGTGTGAGGTTAAGTCATTTGGTTCTTTTTTCCATGTTCTCCATTGCATAAAAATACACCGTGCCAGGCCCCTGGTATTGTGAAATTTATGCCATCAGCACATAGGTTTGACTAGACAAGTGCTTTGGACATACTGAGAAGCATTTCTCTGTCATTCCATGACCTACCTCCAATTTACATGCAGACCAGTTGCTGAGGACCCAGCTGTAGCAGGGGGTCACTGGGCAGGTTTTCTGCTGGGTAAGCTCTGTGGGGCATGGCCGTCCTTCTCCTTGGGTTGGCATAATGATAAATCGAGTCCGGCTCGTTCGACCTAAAATGATAAGGAAGATGTCAGCTTTTCCCTTAGAGTTTGGCTTGGAAAGGGAATTAAAGGACAGAATGTTGCCTTACATACAAAAGGCTTCATTAAAACACACTGAACTTTGTCACGTCCAGGTTTCAGTTTTTCTGCCATTTTAATTTAGGTTTCTATGGAGACACAAGTTATCTAAGGTCTGCATAACGCTTAAGGATCTGAACTTCTGTCTGTCTTCTACTTTAGCCGGCTTAAGTCCAAACTCTGTATTGTTGCCAAATAGACTGATCCCCATAAACACTGGCTGAATGTTAACAAATAGTTATCTATTAAGCTTTAAAATAATCCAAGAATCCTGCCTTGGGCTAGGGAATATAGTGGTGAAAACGCCAGATGTACCTTCTACCTTCACAGACCTTATATTCCATGCTAGGATTACAAATACTAAAGAAAAATAGAGTTGTATCTTCCTTGTTAGGTTCTAAATCAGAAAGTAAGGTAAAAATTGCATATAATCCAAATTACCCTGGAAAATTCCCTAGGAAGGTGCCACCCTGAGGTTCCAATAGTGTCTCTCCATTAATTCAACATGGCCAATTTTCCTAGATTTTAGGACCAATTTCTTTTTTCACTGAGTACAAGATAAAATTGTTGACTTGTGTGAAGAAGCCATGTTGTTTGAAACACATATGTTCAAATGCTGGTCCTCCATTTCCTAATGAAAGGAAATTGGTTAATAAGAATAGCTCAAGAAAGAGTAGGGCTCCCATGTCATCTTATACCCACTCCTAGGCATCAGGTCATAAGCTCATTAAGTGGAAGAGTGGATAGAATTTAAGTGTTTTTGTTTCTGTCTCTTGCTCTCCCTCCTACTCCCTCTTGTCCTTACTCCTTTTTTACTGGTGAGGTATGATGTGCATATAGTTTCATTACTATTAGCTATCTGTGAATCCATGCCCTTCCATTGGTGTTATAAAGTTAATTATGTAATTGTATCTGTGATAAATGTTAACGGAAAAACAGAAGGTCCTATGAGAGCATGTTATGGGGATGCCGCCCGGTCTGGGAAGGAATCAGTTGAGCAGTTGAGCTTTAAGCAGAAATCTGAAGGAGCAGAACAGGTTTGAGGGCCTGACAGGCCAGTGTGGCTGGACAGAAAGAGCTAAGAAGAGACTAGGTTGAGGGAATACTGTTAAAGCTATTAAAAGTGGGGTCTTTTCGTTGATGTCAAAGATTCTACATTTACCTCTTAAGAGAAATGGAAAGAGAGTAATGACTTCACTTCTGCACAGAATTCACTTGAAAACCTTGGCTAAGAATTCCCACATGCCCTCAAGTTCAGGGAGAAGTAAGGGTAACTCACACCTTCAGTGAACTAGACCTCTTAGTGACCACCAGAATATTATCATAGATTTGGTGGTAAACTAATTCTCTCTGAGAAGACCCTTGAGGAAAACTAGGAAGTTCTAGTCATTGGATTCTAAATTCCTTGAGGCCTGGGATTCTGTCCCTAACATGGTACTCCATATATATTAAGCACTAACTGAATATTTGTTTAATTCATATTTTTATAAATTGTCTATATGATATTATCTGGTATCTGAAAATGTGTGATGATATATCACCGTAATTATTTGGCAGATACCACGTGGTAAGCAATTTTCTAAATACTTTAAATATACTGACTCACTGAATAATCATAACAACCCCGGAGGGAAATGCTATTATTTTTCCATATTATAGGTAACATAGGCTTTGAGAATAACAGAATCTACCCATTCTGCCCCCTGGGCACTGAGAAGAACATATGCTTTGGACAGATGTTCCTTCCCAGCACCACTCAAATCAAATCATACAGGTTGGACATCACCTTATTCATATGAAACACTGTCCCTGCTTGATGAACACATTTGGCTCGAGATTTCACATTAATTCTTGTTTAAATACTCTTCAGTTTTATGATAATCTTTATGTTTATTCTCTTGAACTAAGTATCTACTACCCGAATGTCATTATCATTGCACTCTGGTCTCTATCCATCTATGTAAGAATAATGACAATGTAGTATCACTTTTATCACAGCTAAAGAGGTTCTATTTCATTAAAACCAAATAACTTCAAGCTTGTTCTTGAACTGCTGGCATGCATCATGGCCATTACTTTAGGACTATTTTATTGATTTCCATTAAAGTGACAGATATTTTCTGCTGGACATCAAGGTGGGGGGAACCTAATGAAGTCAATGGAAAAAAAAATGATGCCGTTACTTTTTGAAATAATGAAGTCTTACAACCACTCACTGAAAGCACGTCCATATGATTTCTCTGCCTTTTGCTATCCAAACACCAAGATACGATTTTCAAACGATGCCAACTTCTATCAAGAAGCATACAATCATTCTACATTTTGAAGTATATTATCATGTTTAATTGGCTAATATTAAAGTTCGTAAGAAAAATATTGCTAATGAAGGCACGAGGGTATAAAAGGTACCTACTGCACCTCAAGTTTCTTTGGGTTACTTGGTATCTTTTAATAAGTTCCTTTTTCTAAGTCAGGGGTATTTGGCTGTCTAAATTAAATAATCAGAGAAAGTATCCCTTAAATTAGGCACTTTCCCCACAATTCCTGAAGTTGTAAATATAAAATCTAGCTACATGGAATACAGATGGTATAGACAAGGAGGCCCACCATTTCCAATGGTCCTGGGAATTCTAAACATCACACTGGATGTAATATTCAACCTTGCACCTATCTCTCGGCAGTAATTATTCTATTATAAAAGGGACCTCTAACGGCAGGAGACTTAAGGAATTGTTTTGTGATAGTGATTTCTCATGACAGGAGAAAGCAGGGGAGGATGTGGGCAAATGAAAGATATTTAAAGTTATGATCTGATATAGAATATGAGAAAAAGAACATTTTAAAATAGCTGATGAATGGTGCTAAGAAACCTGGACTTGGCATCAAAATTCTCTAGTTGGAAACAGTTCTCTCAAATTAACAGCTTGTAAATGATGTGACTGTATGAAAGTACTTTAACTCCTCTGAGCATAAATTTCCTCTCCTGTAAAATAAAATTAAGTATACGGAGAGTCACTATCTGAGGATAATTCATGCTGGGGAAAATGCTACTTAAAAATGAATGTTTTTCAAATAGGAATTCAATTATTTTTAATAAATAATGAAAAATGTCTAAATGGGACTTTTTCTGCAAGTAAAAAGTATGCAAGTGGGTTTATTTTATCTAATATCAACTACCATGCAGGTAATTGCAACTATGCAGTTATTATTAGGACAAAGAATAAATCAACCATTGATATTTTTTACATAATTTTATGATGACCCTATGAAAGTTTTATTCTATTGTGACTGGCTTTTGCGGTTTGATCATAGAATCTTTGTTATTTGAGTCACTTTTCATCAATTTTCTCAAGAGCTCCGCTTAATCTTTGGTGTACAGATTGCTCCATTTTGTGCCCCTTTTTTGTGGGTAAACATTCCATTTGCAGCTAGAGACGGACCAACAAATACCTTGATGCAATGACAGGGCATGTGCGTTAATCCAGGAGACTCGTTGACTGGGGGACGGCTTTATAAGTGGTCAGTTCAACAGCAAATATTTTAATAGTATGAGGGGTTCTGCTTCCTATAGATCTCACAGTTATGCTGATTCAGGTGAAGAATACTGAGATGATGAGGACTCCTTGGACTAATCTCATGTTGTATATGAATTTAAAAATACCATATATGAACTACCTTAACAACATAACTAAAATAGAGTAGGTGCTGGCTAAATCTTAATATTTTTAATCATTTATTTTGACAACTACTATTTCATATCAATTCCTAGACCTGGCCCTGGAACAAACCTGTAATGGGTATATAAAGCATGCTACTTGTATTCTATTGGGCTTTTTCACATTAAATGCACACAGCTACGAAGTCCATAATGATTTAGCCTGGTCCCACCCAACCTCTTACACCCTAGCCTACACTCCTTCTGCCCTCGGAGTAAGAGTGAAGGTGGCTGCCGTCCACATCCTCATGCTTCCAATCTAAGAATAAGAGAAATTTCTTGGACACTCTCCAGACAACTCTTGTTTGGGTTTACAAATCTATTTGAAACCTGAATTCAATAGTTGATATAGACAATATGTTTAATGGGTAATACCAATGAGATATAGAAACTGATTCTCTTATTCTTCTGCACTTCAGGCTATAAAAGAGAGAAAAGCACTAGCTCCAAAATGTTTCCACTTGAATAAAGACCCAGATTACTGTAGGTTAAGTTTGCTAGCAATTCTCTCTGAAACTTTTCCTCCCCTCCCTTTAGGAATATTGGGAACTCATTATAAGCAACAGTGATACTAGGCCTACTGTTAAATTAGCAATAATTTCTGGCATTGAAGGAAAAAGGATCGCATGGTAAGACTTCCAGAAGAAAACAGATAGTGGGGCACACTAGTTGTAACACACACACATCCCCCCTCAAAGAAAGGCCAATACTGGTATCTGCATACAGGTTTAAAGCATATTGGACCAGATCACACTCCCATTGAACTCAGCAGCGGTCAGGCTTCACTCTGAGGCTCCACTGACAAAGGGGATGTGGGAAATTTTAAGCAGTAAAAAAAAAAAAAAACCCTCAAAACACGTTACATAGGGCTTCCCTGGTGGCGCAGTGGTTGGGAGTCCGCCTGCCGATGCAGGGGACACGGGTTCGTGCCCCGGTCCGGGAAGATCCCACATGCCGCGGAGCGGCTGGGCCCGTGAGCCATGGCCGCTGAGCCTGCGCGTCCGGAGCCTGTGCTCCGCAACGGGAGAGGCCACAGCAGTGAGAGGCCCGCGTACCGCAAAAAAAAAAAAAAAAAAAAAAAAAGATAGCTGTGAACCATTATGAATGGGTTATGTTTGTTTTAAAAAGGAAGAAATAGGTCTTCCCTGGTGGCGCAGTGGTTGAGAGTCCGCCTGCCGATGCAGATGACACGGGTTCGTGCCCCGGTCCGGGAAGATCCCACATGCCGCGGAGCGGCTGGGCCCGTGAGCCATGGCCGCTGAGCCTGCGCGTCCGGAGCCTGTGCTCCGCAACGGGAGAGGCCACAGCAGTGAGAGGCCCGCGTACCGCAAAAAAAAAAAAAAAAAAAAAAAAAAAGATAGCTGTGAACCATTATGAATGGGTTATGTTTGTTTTAAAAAGGAAGAAATAGGTCTTCCCTGGTGACGCAGTGGTTGAGAGTCCGCCTGCCGATGCAGATGACACGGGTTCGTGCCCCGGTCCGGGAAGATCCCACATGCCGCGGAGCGGCTGGGCCCGTGAGCCATGGCCGCTGAGCCTGCGCGTCCGGAGCCTGTGCTCCGCAACGGGAGAGGCCACAGCAGTGAGAGGCCCGCGTACCGCAAAAAAAAAAAAAAAAACCAAAAACCACAAAAAACTCGTTATATATTTGTCAATGTATACATTCATAAAATAGAGATGGAGTCAAACACAATGGTTCTCTGTTCCGACCATACACTCAGATCCGGGGAGCCAGTCACCAACACTGTTACAGTGATAGGCTCTACACAATGGTTCTTCTGGGGCCCTGACAGATGCTCATCGAATTAACTGAAAATCATGGTTTTGATAGCCCTGGACAATTTGAATACGACCCAGGCACACAATGCAAAGTACGTTTGAATGGGAAATTGGAAAAGGAAATATATAAGAATAGAGCAATGAAGAACATACCTGTTTAACCTTAAATAGTTCATTAAATATCTGAGCAATTTATATGAACCTACCTATAAACTCCAACATACCGTAGCCATGTAAATACGAAGACAGTAGTATATGAAGTCACTTTGAGCTTATAGAATGTTATTTGAATATTACTGTTACTGGTTTGCTTTCCACCTGGGAACTATTTTTTTTTAACCATGAGTTACATTTTCAAGGCGTGTGCACAACCGTTGGCAGGGAATGGTCTTCCTGAGCTGACATCTGTAAGGGTTGGCCAACCTACACCACAAAGAATGACGTTCAGTGTCACTAACCTCAAGGTGATGACGGTCCTTCCTGATATGCACCAAAAAATTAGGTTACTGAATAAACTGTTTCCATTTTTAAGTATTTGCTACTTTGAATTTATTCTTAAGCCTTTGGTGGCTGCTACCTAGTATCAGTCAGTTGAAAATACTAGCAGATTACAAAATAAATGAAAACAGAAGCAAAGGGATACTAACAACCACCTCGTTAATAGCTGGTCAGGTCAATCTATTAATCAGTTTTAATCACACATGTCTCTGTGGTTAAGGCAATTTATTGTATAATACCTTTTGTCATTATAAAAGTATTCCTCATTATGGAGGGAGGGTCTAAATTAATTGAGTGAATACAACGTTCTAGGATATAGAGATGATATAGCATATTCTTGCTTAGTTCTGTTCCCTTCCTTATCCTGCTTTCTTTGTTTTCTTTCCCCCGAGAGCACCTGTTCTCCCCACCCGCCTCAAATGTATCACTTCAACAAGAATCCCAGTCTCATTTCCTATGTGATAAACTGAAGCCCAGAGAAAGTAAATAATTTTTGCAAAGTCACACAGCTAGAAGGATGGGAACAAAAATTGCTTTTACTCCAAAAGCATCTGCTTTCCAACAGATCTCACCTGGTCCAAGTCAGGTATCAGATGCTATGCTGAGGTCATTAGGCCACTTGAACAAGTTTGAGAAGTACACTTAGGCCTCCCCTCTGCAATAAATGGGCTACCTGTATTCACACATTTCATATTTTCCTTTAGAAGAAACTACTTACAATTATGGTATTAACACCTTACTCTGTGATAACTCTTTATTTGCTTTTGGGTACTTGTCAGAGTAAATTTCTGAAAGCAGAAGTAAGTTAGATTGTCTATAAAATGCTCAGTTAATTTCATGCAGTTCTTTCTGCTGGACATCTGTTTTTTACTTCTTTTACCACACATCATCTGGAATTTTTATCCAAGTTTATTTTTTAAGTGCCAAGTTTGTCGTAAATACACAGCCTGGATTGACATGGATTGGGGATCAAGGTTATTTTCTAATATAACGGAGTGGAGAAAAACTACGATCTTGATCTGCAGCCTCAAGATAGATCTTCAGCATGTGTTTGGCATTGCTGAAGATGGAAGGTGCAGTAACGATTCTGCCTTCAGAGCTACAGCCCATGAGTTTCCCCTATAGAGGGACTCCTTGGCTTGTCTAAAAATGGCTTCAGGCATCCAGACACCTTTCATCACAGAGAACACTCAAGTTAGGCAAGGCAAAGAGTCCATAAGTTTTTCAGAGTGAAATAGATGAGCCCCAGCCATGACCATCTATTTGGGGGTGGGGTTAGCGAAGTAAGGAAGTAACAAGACCACAGTTTTAGAGGTCAAGATAGACCATGGTATCACGGGAGTGAGATAGGTCTCTTAAAGGCAGATTAGGCACCCGTTGCCTTTGCTTGGAGATAGAGCTCCAGATTTCTCTGTGACAGTGCGTATGCATTCTAGCTGCTTATTTTCAGTTCTATTCCCAACAGTCACATGCCAGACCCATTAAGAGGTATCAAAACTTGACAGACCACTGTAAGTATACAGCAGAAATACCCACAACGAGGCTCTCTCCGTGAGATGCAAGATGACAAAGTCACAGAGAGTGATTTTAGCAATCTTGGAGCTATTCTATCAGTCTCACACATTCCCTGTCTGGAAGACTGGCTCCCTGCAGCTATATTCCAATTAGATGGAAGAGATAATAATACGCAACACTGCTAATTATGAGACAAGTATACATTTAGGAGGCTTAAAATTCAGAGAGACTTAAAGCCCTCACTGCCCTTTATGTTCCAATCTGAGATCCATTTCCTCTGCTTATTCTTAAATACACCTAAAAATGATGAGAATTTTTATAAAGTGACATAGCACCCAACCCAGGACCAAGTACATAACATGAACATTTACATATACAGTGTCAGATGTAAAGGGGCACAGTGGAGAAAATGGGGCTTAGAAGACACCTGAACTTGGGTTCAAATGTTTCCTCTACAACTGACAAGCTGTGTGACCTTGAGCAGGTTACTTAATTGCCTGTCCCCGTACCTGTAAAGTTATGCCTATAATTTCACAGTACTCTTGTAAAGAGCTAAAATACTCCTGGTACCAATAATTGTGCCTTTGACCAATAGATATTAAAAAGCAATTATTCTAATATTTCATCTTTTTACCGATAAAAGATAGTGGAAGTGAATTCTGCAAAGGCTGGCTCAGTCTTACAACTGGCCATTGGAAAAGCCAGCTTTAAAACTGGATATTCTCCTCTAGTCTTTCTTTTTTCCCATTCTATAATTCAGCTGCTTGTTCTCTGTCATAGGAACTAATTACTTGATATAGTCAGTAAGTTTGAGCTGTTATAACTATTGGACTGTGTGTGATCAAGGATATGACACTGATCATGTTTTATTCAGACACAAACTGAAGGTTACTGGCTTGCCTTTTAAAATCTTTAAACAAAAAGAGAAAGAAAAAAGCTGGAAAGCACAAACTTGTGGTGCTTTGGAGTTAATACAAAATTATTATTTTCATTATGGACTAGCGTGGACAGAAAAATCATATGCCATCTGTGAAACACAAGAGGCAGGCTGGATTACATAGTATAGAAAAATATTATGAACTCATACACCCTGAATTAAAAACTACGAAAGAGGAACAAATCATAATCTGGGATTAACAACCTTCTTGGAACGTTTTGCTTAAATAATAATTATGAATAATTCATGATATGCTAAATTTAGGGAGTTCTACATTCCACTGAACTGATGAAAATTCAACAAAGATCATCACTAATCCAAATATTAAGCTCTTCTATTACATGCTTTGATCTTTGAAATCTATCTAAAAAGATCCCTTAGTGGAAGTCTAGAATCAGTCTCTCTTTAACGTGAAATAAATTGGATTCAAGCTGTTCTAACCTTGAAATCTTTAACACAATTAGAAAGTATATGCCAAGCATCAGGTGTACATTAAAGAGACAACCCAGACTCTTGGAAATAAAGAGCTCACTTCAAAGTTTCCCCTCAGATCAATGTAGTTCTGTGGGTTTGATGGGGAAGTGTGGCTATGGGGGAAGCATCCAGGACACCCAGCTTGCTAGGATTTGCCCGACAGCCCGGTGATTTCCTAAACGGAGACAACGGTGTGCAGTTTGCTCTTGATAAAGAAGTCAGCGGAGAGCCGCAGGTGCTGAAGTCAGACTCCCCTGCAACTTGCTTGCGCACTTTCATGTGACTAAATAAACTCTGTCTCCTCTTGCGGTCCCTGCCCCATTGCCGTCACCACTTGGAAAAAAGAAAGCGGCTAGTACAAAAGACAGCTGCGGGGCCGCATAGCACAGGGAGATCAACTTGGTGCTTTGTGACCACCTAGAGGGGTGGGATAGGGAGGGCGGGAGGGAGACGCAAGAGGGAAGAGATATTGGGATATGTGTGTGTGTATAGCTGATTCACTTTGTTGTAAAGCGGAGGCTAACACACCATTGTAAAGCAATTATACTCCAATAAAGATGTTAAAAAAAAGGAATAATAAAAGGTGGCAAACTTATATTAATATAAACTGACTATGGAAAGGCCCTAAATAAATACATTCTGAATTGGAAAAATAAAATAAAGTGATTATTGAAAAAAAAAATTTTTAAAGACAGCTGCGGGCACACCATTTTAGAAGAGACAAGGCGCAGATGTTTTTCAATGGTAGTTTCCAACCTTTTCGGCGCCAGAGTTTGGTCTCTTTTAAGAAACAAGTTCATCTGTGCCATACATTGCTGCATTTGATTATTTGCTGTTTGTCTGTCACTTTTAGCTTGTGCTGCATGAGGATTAAGGCATGATTTAAATGCAGAGTTGTCTCATTTTGGAAACAGTACTATCTACCAGGGAGCTGGTGATCAGAAAAGAGAGGTGCTGGAAGAGTACTGATAGTTTGAGGGCTGGTAGAATAGAACAGAACAGAATAGAATAGAATAGAATAGAATAGAACAGAACAGAACCACAAAGGCTGTCTCAGCAGTGTCCTGACGGTAGCTGCCTAAAAATTCAAGGACTATGTGTCCTATTCTTTGTACTGGTCATTTTATTTATTTTTGTAAAGATGAAGATTGGGCACAAATATAATTTATAAATGGTCCTTTTTATATTTTTGTTTGTAGGTTCTGATATAGAGCCTTGAATGCAACAGGCAGTCAAAAAATGCCTGTGAGATTGAACCCTGAGAAGCCTAGTGAAGAAAACACCAGTTACAAGAACTACGGCACCTTGTCATTCGATTCTGACATAAATATCACCTCCTCAGTGGCCTCTCTTCCCACATCCCTCACTCCCCTGCAAGACACTTGTTATTCTCCATCACATAACTTGTTTTTTGTTTCGACACAGCACTCATCAGTGTCTGTTACTTTTGTGTATATTCACTTGTCTATTTGCCGTCTCCCTGTCTTGTCATCACCATCTAGTTTCCTACTAGAATGTTAGTTTTATGAAGTCAGGGGACTTTGTTTCCCTGGGATCTTATCCTTTCTATACATGGTGTATCCTCAGCTCCTGGGAGAATGCCTGGCTTTGGGGAAACTTCCAGTGAGTATTTGTGAAATATATGAGTAAACGTCTCTACAGCCCTGACTTCTAGAAGTCAAAATAGCAGGATGACCATATAATGTATTTTCTGCACTGCCACTTTTGACAGTGAAAGAGTGCGCCAATAGGTGTCAGGATATGGATAATAGATGTAAACTTTATAAATCCTGGTTCAATAAATAAAGGAAAAATAGAATACATATAAATTTAGATTCCTGGAACGTTTGCCAAATATCAGGATTATGGAATATTTTTTTAAAAGGCATTATTACATCTTAATTCAGGAGATCAAGGCATCTAAAGGTCAAGAAAGGATTCTCAAGAACTTATCCTAGCAGACCCTTAGAAGCTAGCTAGAGGTGATTTATAACTAGTGCTATATTTATGTGCCAATGGAAACTATCAAAGGACTTCCAAGTGCTTTACACAATTCGATTTCTCTACGTAGTTAACATCCCTTCTTTAGTCCTTCTGTGCCTTAGGTCACACGATGACTTTCCTTAGGAAATTTTCGATCGTTTGTCTTTGTTTATTATTCTAAGGATTAGAAAAGGTGAATTTAAGTTCAAACTCTAATCGCCTAGAAATCTCTAATAGTGGGATTCAGATTTGGAAAGTATTTTTCCTTGTTTGTTTTTGTTTTTCAAGTAGACTAACGAGGTCTCATGAGTCCACAGCACTAACAGAACTGCTTGAAAAATTAAAGTCATATTTTATAATACTAAACTTACAATTGGGGGTCTTAGTTTCAAAGGTAGTGTATTAGCATAACATGGAGATCTGTTACGTTTCACTGACTTTGTACAGTGGCAGAATTAGGATATCTGGGGCAAAAATAATGATAAACAGAGGTTCTGTCTCCTTGCATTGAACACATTCTTGAGTAGTGATACTCAAGACTTGTGAGTTTAATTAGAGAGAGGAGAAAATAGCCCCTGGCAGGGGTTGGCTAACTTTGGGCTTACGATCCAGTCTGCAAGCTTTTCCCCTTCAAACTTTCCCCTATAGTCCAGAACCACCTGGGCAGTGACAAACGTTAACTGAGATTTCCCCCATGTGCCAGGTACTGTGCTTCATGGGAACTAGAGGGATTCACCTATGAAGAACCCAAACAAGGTCATTGATTCCTTAGACAGATGGATATTAAAATTGATTCAGGGACTTCCCTGGTGGTCCAGTGGGTAAGACTCCACACTCCCAATCCCCGGTTGGGGAACTAGATACTTGCATGCATGCCTCAACAAAGATCCCATGTGCCGCAACTAAGACCCGGTGCAGACTAACTAAATAGATAAATAAATAAATATTTTTTTAAAATGCCATTTGAAACATTGTAAAATGTCTATATTGACACGATGACAAAATAAAAATTCTAAAAAAATTGATTCAATTTATACATAATTAAAGTATTAGAAGGTGATAGTGGGGGTGATGGTGAGATATTCCACGGGAGGCAAGGAATCAAGGTGGAAGGAAGCATACACTCAAGATCGTGACTGAAATATACTATATCACAGCAGAGAGATCCAACATGATGGTGGAGGGTGATGGGGATAGAGAGGCAGGCATGCGGGAGATCCTACAGGTCCCCGTGGACCATGCTCACAATACAGGACTTCATCCCTTCTCTACTTTTCCATGCTACCCTTTATGGCTGTTCTCATAGCTGTAAGGGAGTCACACCTCCTAGCAGAGGCCCAGGAGGACAAGACTGCAGTGCTTCTGGCTGTGGGATAACCAGGGTAGCTCACGCTGGACAGGGAAGCAACCAGTTATTCACATCACTAATGCAAATAACACCTCTAGTTTAATGAACTCATCTACATGTAATATTACCTATTTGTTTATTGTGTATTGTCCCTCAACTAGATTGTAAGCATCATGAGAAGAGGGAAATTGTCTTCCCCCCCCCCCTCCACTGCTTCATGTCCAACACATTGTACTATGACGGGCAGATTAGTATTTGTTTAATGGATAAATGACTCTTAAGTCAATAGGAAAACAACTCTTTGGCTTTGCATTTTCAAAATATTACTTAGACTGTGATTTTAATGTATGGACTTTGAGTGGGGTAAAAGGACGAGATGTGAGAGTGGACCATGAGAGGAACTGAGTCTATGGGAAAATCTTTAAAAGACCCTAGGGAGTCTCTGATAACACTCTTTCCTGCTGGCGCGTAGGAAGGTGGAGATGGAAATTAACACATAATAAACACCAATGCTGTGTCAGGTACTGTGCTAGACGCCTACATATACTTCATAGCATTTAATTCTCAAACCCCAAGCAAAGCCTCTAACATGTGCATGAATTCCATTTTAGAGATGAAGAGGCTGAGACTCAGATAGAGTAAGTCATTTGCCTAAAGAGCTGCAATTTGAAACTCGATTTACCCAACTTTAAAGTTGATGCCCAGCTGGAAACTATACATGCTGCCAATCAGAATATTTGAGAAACTAATATAGGTCAATCGATCACTGAAATCTTGGTCCTAAGATTTGCCATTTGGTTTCCTGAGGTGCTTTTGCAGGCTCTCAATTGTGCAGGAGATGGCATGCTGTTATTTCTGGACATTGTGATTCCCAGAGTTTCATTTTGAGTGATGCTCTTTATGGAAATAAATTTCAACTTCCTTAGCTGTGGTTTTCTAAGGCATATCCTGAGTACTGTTGTCAGCTCTGCCCTCTCCAGGATCTTAGAGTTGACTTCGCAGGTGAGCCCCTTTTCCTGCTACATCCTGCGCTTGCTCCTCAGACAATCCCAACTAAGGCAGAGAATTATCAATATGCCCAGTATGCTCATTTGTGAATAGCTTAGAAATGAGCCCATATCCTAGTTCCAGTGGTCCAGTCACAGAGCTTCTAAAAACCTCCTTCCAAATATCTTTGTTTGGTGATCAGATCCAGGTCTTTTAACCCCTTTCCCCATCAGATTCCATGATTCCTCCAACATGCAATTCTTCTTCCCTTTTCCTCCCCTACTTAGTGACTAACCATATAGCAGGATTTTCCCTAGGTCCCTATTCCAAATTTCTGACATTTACCTTGTGATAAACTGTAACTCTTTTTCAGGATGAGAACCCTATCCTAAACCACAGCTCTGTGCTTGCCTGTTATGCTCTCCTTGTTCTCTTTATATGGACACATGTTTTGGTCCCTACTTTAGCCTGATGGCTGGAGTGCCATCTGTTGCTGCCATTTGCCTAGCTCCCGAGTATCAGCCGCCCCCTGAATTCCTTGCCATTGTTCATTATTTACCCAGGAACTTATAGTATTAATAGCTATCTGTTCAGCAAAGATTTATACTCCCTTTCCTCCACAGGAACCGTTTCCTCCATAACACTGTTGCTAAGAAGCGACTAGCCATCCAGAAACTACATTTCCTACTCTGCTATCTTGCACTGAGCTGGAGAAGTGCAACCAAATTTTATCCGATGGAATATAGATAGCAGAGATATACACAACTTCCAATCTGGTCCATAAAAACCTCCCCAGGACGAGCTGGATATCACCCTCCAGAGAAACTTGATTATGTTTAAGCGGTAGGGCCTCCATCAATCTGTGTCCATGGTTGACTTCGTGAAGCAGAAACTACCCCTTCCTTTATGGGAGTGAAAAATTAGTTTCTAATCTATGATATGAAGCCACTGTGACTGGGGGGGTTTACCTGATACAGGAACTAATTTTACTTATAGGATACATCTTCTTCTAAAAGCCACAGAGGCTAACAAATTTTGAATTGGTTGAACTTAGGACCTTTACAATAAACACCGTCCCATGGGGTCAGCGGCCCCTCCGGGGTCTGTCACTGTTACTAGGCCAGTTCTTCACCCTCTGCCTCATTATAAAGGACTGATACTACTCAGCCATAAAAAAAGAACGAAATAATGCCATTTGCAGCAACGTGGATGCCACTAGAGATTATCATGCTAAGTGAAGTAAGTCAGACAGAGAAGGACAAACACCATCTGGAATCTAAAATATGGCACAAATGAACCTATCTATGAAACAGAAACAGACTTACAGACATAGAGAACAGACTTGTGGTTGGTTGCCACGGGGGAAGGGTGTGAGAGAGGGAAGGTCTGGGAGTTTGGGCTGAGCAGATGTAAACTAATATATAGGAAGGATAAACAACAAGGTCCTACTGTGTAACATGGGGAACTATAGTCAATATCCTGTGATAAACCATAATGGAAAAGAATATTTAAAAAAAGAACGCCTACTATGTGTATAACTGAGTCACTTTGCTGACAGCAGAGATTGCCACAGTATTGTAAGTCTACTATACTTCAACAACAAAAAAGAAACATTAAAAAATAAAAAAGGACTCATAGGAGGCCAGGCTCGTTCCCTCTGCTCCCCTGGGCCAGCCTCATGTGATGTCCAGCTGGCCAACATGCCTTATCCCGTGTGTCAAGCTATGGCATACGGAGAGATACTTAAAGACTAAATTGTTTTGTGGGAACCAACACAGGGAAGCCACATACCTCCATGACCACAAGTCTGTGAGCACTCTGTCCAAGCCGTCCACCCCGAGAGCTGACAGTTGACCACGCATTCCACCAGGCAGTGAAGGCTCATCCTCTGGGGCTTCTCCAAGTTATGCTGCAGATGGGAGGGAAATGTGATTGTACTGGAGAATTCACAGCAACATCCAATCAAATCACTATCCTTTTATGGGATAATAATCTTTATTCTATGAGAATAACCTTTCTGCATTTTTGTGGGGAAAAATATCCTGGCTTGTAGAAACTGATGGCAAGCCTAGAAAATGATGGTCCTTATTTCACGAAATAGAAACTTGTCAGCCCCAATTTTTTTTGATAAAATCCTCAACTTTAGAAGTAGATTGGCAGTTAAGGTACCGGGAAAGCAGGCAGTTATGTGACACAGAGATCTGTCCTGTCACTCAGCCAGTAAGGAACCAGGAGGATGCCTCGCTGTTAAATCTAGGCTCCTTGCCCTCTGGATGGGCCAACAGTACATAGAGAGCTCAAATTAATAGCTACCTCGGCTAAAATAATAAATAGAAAAAGAATAAAACTCAAATCTACAAACCACCTAAAGTTTGTAAAAAAAGACCAATTAGCTAAAAACAATCACGGTCTTAATCAAGGGAAAAGCTGATGATACTGTTTCTTTTCCTCTTATCCTCTCTGAAATCCACATCTAGGCAAAATTACACATTTCCTAATGGCCAAGGTAGAAGAGGTCTTAGTGAAAGAATAAATCATCCAAGAAACACAGAAAGAATAAAAAAATTCTGTTTTAGGAATCACACACTGTGTGATTGGGGAAAATGCTAACACTCAATACAAGTTACATATTAGCAATGTCCACACTGAGATAAAATTAATGATTATAGCATGATTACTTGCTAAGTGGGCAAAACAGAAATGACCACATGGGATCTATGACCCATTTGAGATATATAGGTATTCTAGTTAGGTTAATTTGGGACTTTAACGTTCTTTAAATATTTGCTGGATATATGGGAATTTAGAAAGCAGAGAAACTGATTTTTCTATTAATGAATAGTTTATATCGCTCTTTGTATCAAAAGGAAAGCTTTATTATGTACACTAAATGTAAGATTTTCACTTATTTGGAGTTGTTGTAGATTGGTGATTTATTTGTCTTGAAGCAGACAACATCTTGAGAGGGAGATGAAATTAAACAAAATGTTAAAATAAATCACTGACACTTGGTAGACGGAACTCTGCCCTGTATTAGCCAGTCTCAGCATTTCATTAAATGGGCTGTTCAATTTCAGATGGTCTAGTCTCAGGGCTGGTGTTGGTCCATGGTGGTACTGTTGGTTTAAAGAGATGTTATGGCAGTACTTAACAAGGCTGAATCAGGATCGGTGAGGAGGGTTTTGTTCTGATTTTAATTTCCACTTGTGGACTCTTCTTACTTAAGGAGAAATGGGACAACTTTTATTTTGCTGGTTTCCGTGGAAACCTGAGCTAACTGGCCCCACCTATTTCCAATTATTCCAAAGACTGTTTTAGTGATTCTTATAATGGGACAGCATATGGTCATCTTTATTTCTATTAAACTGCCCCCATCGTGCATTTCACTTATACGTTGGGAAGGAAACGCCAACTTTCTTGGAACAGGTTTGATTATAGTTTTTGTCCAAACTCCACATATTTTGTCATTGGGAAAAAAAGGGAGCAATAAAATTACAAAAATTCAAAAGCCACTAATTTGAAACTTGGTAGGCAGGCATTTTGACTTACCTTGAGAAGAAAAACGCAACTGTGCTAATTACCTAGCAATCATTTGCTCAGCAAATTAGCAAAGTATTCTAATAGCAAGTGTCAGTGTTCATCTTATATGCAAGGAACGGTGTTTCCTATTTAGGCAAATGAATCACCCGCCCGATACAAAGAGTCATATTTAAATATTAGAGTCACCTGATGTCAATAGTTTGTTGGCAAATAAGTTCTTTAAAATAATGGAAAAAACTGTATTTTTAATGAATCCATTTCCCCAATGCAAAATGACCTTTCCTGGTCATTTTAACTAAGTTCAAACGAGTGAGATATAACTGTATGATACTAGTACCTCTACTCTGACTGAACCTAAGCTGTGATGAGTAGAAATCAGACTGTCATTTATATCAAGCACTGTGGAGGTTGCAGACCAATATTCAAACAAATAAACAAACAAACAAAGCCATGGGTGTGGGATACAAGTATACACAACTCACCTGCTCGCACTGGTCCACACTGACAGGCTTGCCATCACTGCGCACACAGCTCAGAAGGCGGGTCCTGATGCCTTGCCCACAGGTCGCATTTTCACTCAGCTGGCACGTGCTCCACTCTACAGGCACAGGGTCACCACACTGAGTTTCAAAGTTATGACCATGTGAGCAAAATACAACACACCTTTGATTCTCTGCATTGGTGGAGGAGAGTGTGCACAGAATCCTAAAACCACTTTCAAGTGGCTTCTAAAAGCATCCTGCAATTCTTTTATTGAAAAACAATCAATCAGATCACCAAATAACAAAAGTGAGCTACCTTCCTAAGTTTGGTTTCTTGAGGTCAAAAGCCAAGTAATTTTTAGAAACCGTCTCATAGTTGGCTGAGGTAGGAAAAGAGAAACACTAAGCACAAGGGCAAAGGAAAACCAGTTTGGAATCATCTATTTGCTGGGGATAATTGAGAGAGGAAAACAAGAACAACAACAACCAGAAATGATGCTAGTCTTTGATGTAAACTTGAAGATGTTTTCAAGGAATAAACATAATTTTCTAAAGGTACATTGGAGCCAAGAGAGGTACCCCAGAAGGGAAAGGGGGCAAGATATATGCACTATTTCAGGAACTCTCATTTTAAGAAAATTATTCTCTCATGAGAGAAGCTTTTGTCAGTCTGGCTAATTGTATTACAAACTGGACACCAGGAGTTAGAATAAACCATCCCATGACTAATTCTTTTTTAAAAAATCTTATTTTGTTCTTGTGGGTAGAAAAAAAGAAAAGATCCTAGATCATATACAGTAAGAACCTATCTAAGGAGATTTTTCATATGTGGTAGATGATCTAAGAGCTTAATAGGAAGAGCAAAGCCATATATAGTAAAATCAGCATTTTAAAGACATGCTCTTCCAGTAAAAGGAAATCTTACTGTACTTCTCAAAAATTATTATGAAAACTAATGATCTGAAGGACCTTTAACTAAAGAAAAAGGGAACATATGCCAGGTCAATGTTTACCTATAAAGACAATCAGACAGCCCCATAGAATTCCCTAGGAGGTTCTCTACACGAGAAATCTCGGTAGTGCCGCTGTGTCCTCAGTGGGGAATTAGTTTCAGGAAAAGGCTATTGTTTTGCCTCTGCAGGCATGTGGCCATTTGGTCATCAGTACTGAATTCTATGCTGAGACAACCGCTTCCACATTTCGTGGCATTCTGTGTGTCTGCCGCTACAGGGAATGGCAGGGAGCAGATCAATGTGACTACACAGTCCTTTGGTATCAGACACTGAGCCCTATGGTGCCCAAGAGAAACCTGAGCTGTGTCTGAATGAGGCTGTGGTGATTTTCAGTGCCTCTAAAACATCCCTATCCAGTCAGGTCCCCCATTCATCCTTCATGAGCCCCATAGAGCAAGTACATCACAAGCTTGAATTTCTGGAAATAACAAAAGCCATGGACCAGCTCCATTCTATGACAGCTTGGTTCCTTGCTTCGTGGTTTTCAACCGTACCTGTTAGATTGTACTGGAACTGGAAGCAATTTTCATTGAGGAGGCAGGGCCGCACCTGTGAGTCTTCAGCGCACGTCCTTGAGCTCAGTGACGGCCTCAGCAGATGGCGGGTCCTTCTCTGCGTTGTGTGTGGATCACACGACTGTGAAAATCAAAGAGCAGGCAGAGTTATAAAGGACCCCATGTTTGTTGATAAATTCTATGTGCTTATCTGTATACACGGAGACACATGTACAGCAGCCACAGGGTAGAGACTGTTGAGAGTATGAAACAGAATATTTAGAAAACAAAACCATTATGGGATTCAATGTAAATAGTTTTGGGGGTTTTCACCTGACAGCTCTTTCTTGTTCTACATTTCACTGAAGCCTACATTTCTATCTCCCATGTATACTTAGGCACATGAGACTATTTTCATCCATTAAACACTCTCTATTCTAAAATGCGTCTGCCATGTAGCAAGAGACGAATGCATTTTGATGTTTCAATGAATGAAAAAAAGGAAGATAATGTCCCTTGTGCCCTCAGATAGTCTAACCCAATAGAAATAATCACACAGAACATTTTAATGAGAAAATCATTAAAAAAAAAACAGAGAGAGGGAATTATGAAATCAATATTGCCGATATACCAAAACTTTCCTCTTATTTGGGAGGACCTCTGATCCACAGAAGATGAGCCACTGCATGCTGTTGCCATTTCAGCAAAATAAATGTACAAATATGAACTTCAAAGATCTCCTGCAAAAATCAAAATCTACCCAGGGGTCTCACATGTCCTCTTATAGCCTCAACTCATATGACATTCTTGAGCCAGGTAAAGCTACCTGCTACCTGTCATCCATCTGCTCTACTCACAGAGGACCTTCAGAAGTTCCCCACTACTGCAATAATCTCCTTTCACATGTCCTAAATCCTAAACTTCTTCTTCTTTAGAACACTAACCAAGGCTTCATCGTTGACAGTCTTTCTCTTAAGAATGACAGATCCTTCTCTTCCTTCCTAAGCAACCCATGCTGAAGAGCACAGGCTTTGATTCTAAACATATACATATAAGTTCCACCTGCCCTTATATGATCATTCTTTGTTTATTACTCTGTCTCCTTTTCTTTATAAACTCTTTGAAGGCATGATGGATCATGATTTCTACTTCCCATATCACTCCCCGAAAATCTTGATATACATTTTACCCGCAGTGGTTGTTCAATAAACACCATTAAATATGGTCACGACAATGTAATTCCAGACCTAAAAACCTCGGGCACATAGATGTTTAAGCCACAGGAAAAAGAGAAGTCTCTGAAGTGATGTCATCAAATCATCATTTCCATATTTGGGATGTTTATTTTTTTATTCCTTTACCTTTTCAGATATTGTAGCAAGAACAACCTGTAAACTTAATCTTGGCTGTTAATTAAAATGATAATGTTGGATGGCACTGAAATATGCAGAAAAATGCCACAAAAGTCTCTTCTAATTTTAAATGTTTAGAGCCATTGAAACACATTTACTATCCATGTGGCTTTATAGTTGAATCATCTCTCAATACTTTTTTTTTTTTTTTTTTTTTGCAGTACGCAGGACTCTCATTGTTGTGGCCCCTCCCATTACAGAGCACAGGCTCCGGACGCGCAGGACCAGCGGCCATGGCTAACGGGCCCAGCCGCTCCGCGGCAAGTGGGATCCTCCCAGACTGGGTCACGAACCCATGTCCCCTGCGTCAGCAGGCGTACTCTCAACCACTGCGCCACCAGGGAAGCCCTGTCAATACTTTTAAAGTCATTTTATGTTTTCATTGTATCAAATTGTCTCTAGATGATCAAGAAGAGCCACTGAAATCAGGTAATTATTCTGAATTATCTGAAAAGGAATCCCATGCTAAATGCTTACAAATAATTTCTTATTGGTTCACCAATTAGTTTGTTTGTTCTCATGGGAAGGAATAATAACTTAAATGATTTACCAATGAAAGAAAATGAAAGTATCTTAAAAGATACTCCTTCTTTGAGAAGATAAACAAAATTGATAAACCATTAGCCAGACTCATCAAGAAAAAAAGGGAGAAGACTCAAATCAATAGAATTAGAAATGAAAAAGAAGTAACAACTGACACTGCAGAAATACAAAAGATCATGAGAGATTACTACAAGCAACTCTATGCCAATAAAATGGACAACCTGGAAGAAATGGACAAATTTGTAGAAAGGCACAACCTGCCAAGACTGAATCAGGAAGAAATAGAAAAAATGAACAGACCAATCACAAGCACTGAAATTGAAACTGTGATTAAAAATCTTCCAACAAACAAAAGCCCAGGACCAGATGGCTTCACAGGCGAATTCTATCAAACATTTAGAGAAGAGCTAACACCTATCCTTCTCAAACTCTTCCAAAATATAGCACAGGGAGGAACACTCCCAAACTCATTCTATGAGGCCACCATCACCCTGATATCGAAACCAGACAAGGATGTCACAAAGAAAGAAAACTACAGGCCAATATCACTGATGAACATTGATGCAAAAATCCTCAACAAAATACTAGCAAACAGCATCCAATAGCACATTAAACGGATCATCCATCATGATCAAGTGGGGTTTATTCCAGGAATGCAAGGATTCTTCAATATATGCAAATCAATCAATGTGATAAACCATATTAACAACTGAAGGATAAAAACCATATGATCATCTCAATAGATGCAGAAAGAGCTTTCCACAAAATTCGACACCCATTTATGATAAAAACCCTGCAGAAAGTATGCATAGAGGGAACTTTCCTCAACATAATAAAGGCCATATATGACAAACCCACAGCCAACATTGTCCTCAATGGTGAAAAACTGAAAGCATTTCCACTAAGATCAGGAACAAGACAAGGTTGCCCACTCTCACCACTCTTATTCAACATACTTTTGGAAGTTTTAGCCACAGCCATCAGAGAAGAAAAGGAAATAAAAGGAATCCAAATCGGAAAAGAAGAAGTAAAGCTGTCACTGTTTGCAGAGGACATGATACTATACATAGAGAATCCTAAAGATGCTACCAGAAAACTACTAGAGCTAATCAATGAATTTGGTAAAATAGCAGGATACAAAATTAATGCACAGAAATCTCTGGCATTCCTATACACTAATGATGAAAAATCTGAAAGTGAAATTAGGAAAACACTTCCATTTACCATTGCAACAAAAAATAAAATATCTAGGAATAAAACTACCTAAGGAGACAAAAGACCTGTATGCAGAAAATTACAAGACACTATGAAAAAAATTAAATATGATACAAATAGATGGAGAGATATACCATGTTCTTGGATTGGAAAAATCAACATTGTGAAAATGACTCTAGTACCCAAAGCAATCTACAGATTCAATGCAATCCCTATCAAACGACCACTGGCATTTTTCACAGAACTAGAACAAAAAATTTCACAATTTGTATGGAAACACAAAAGACCCCGAATAGCCAAAGCAATCTTGAGAATGAAAAATGGAGCTGGAGGAATCAGGCTCCCTGACTTCAGACTATACTACAAAGCTCCAGTAATCAAGACAGTATGGTACTGGCACAAAAACCGAAAGATAGATCAATGGAACAGGATAGAAAGCCCAGAGATAAACCCATGCACATATGGTTGCCTTATCTTTGATAAAGGAGGCGGGAATGTACAGTGGAGAAAGGACAGCCTCTTCGGTAAGTGGTGCTGGGAAAACTGGACAGGTACATGTAAAACTATGAGATTAGATCACTCTCTAACACCATACACAAAAATAAGCTCAAAATGGATTAAAGACCTAAATGTAAGGCCAGAAACTATCAAACTCTTAGAGGAAAACATAGGCAGGACACTCTATGACATAAATCACAGCAAGATCCTTTTTGACCCACCTCCTAGAGAAATGGAAATAAAAACAAAAATAAACAAATGGGACCTAATGAAACTTCAAAGCTTTTGCATAGCAAAGGAAACCATAAACAAGACCAAAAGACAACCCTCAGCATGGGAGAAAATATTTGCAAATGAAGCAAGTGACATAGGATTAATCTCCAAAATTTATAAGCAGCTCATGCAGCTTAATAACAAAAAAACAACCCCATCCAAAAATGGGCAGAAGACCTAAGTAGTCATTTCTCCAAAGAAGATATACAGACTGCCAACAAACACATGAAAGAATGCTCAACATCACTAATCATTAGAGAAATGCAAATCAAAACTACAATGAGATATCATCTCACACCAGTCAGAATGGCCATCATCAAAAAATCTAGAAACAATAAATGCTAGAGAGGGTGTGGAGAAAAGGGAACCCTCTTGCACTGTTGGTGGGAATGTAACTTGATACAGCCACTGTGGAGAACAGTATGGAGGTTCCTTTAAAAACTACAAATTGAACTACCATATGACCCAGCAATCCCACTACTGGGCATATACCCTGAGAAAACCATAATTCAAAAAGAGTCATGTACCAAAATGTTCATTGCAGCTCTATTTACAATAGCCCGGAGATGGAAACAACCTAAGTGTCCATCATCGGATGAATGGGTAAAGAAGATGTGGCACATATATACAATGGAATATTACTCAGCCATAAAAAGAAACGAAATTGAGCTATTTGTAATGAGGTGGATAGACCTAGAGTCTGTCATACAAGGTGAAGTAAGTCAGAAAGAGAGAGACAAATACCGTATGCTAACACATATATATGGAATTTAAGAAAAAAAAAATGTCATGAGGAACCTAGGGGTAAAACAGGAATAAAGACACAGACCTACTTAAGAATGGCCTTGAGGATATGGGGAGGGGAAGGGTAAGCTGTGACAAAGCGAGAGAGAGGCATGGACATATATACACTACCAAATGTAAAATAGATAGCTAGTGGGAAGCAGCTGCATAGCGCAGGGAGATCAGCTCGGTGCTTTGTGACCCCCTGAAGGGGTGTGATGGGGAGGGTGGGAGGGAGGGAGACGCAGGAGGGAAGAGATATGGGAACATGTGTGTATATATAGCTGATTCGTTTTGCTGGAGGGCGGAGGCTGGCACACCATTGTGAAGCAGTTATACTCCAATAAAGATGTTAAAAAAAAAAAAAAAAAAAAGATACTCCTGATTAGTGTTCTGCTACTTTTCTACCTTATAAAAATCCATTAATGTTTGAACCAAATGAGCATGTGTAAGGATTATGAACCTGCTTAGTCTAAACCATCAAATAAAGCAAAAGAGAAAATAACACCCACAAACATGAACACACAATTGAAATGACTATGTAACCTTGAACAATTCACTTATATATTCTGTATCTTAGTTCTTCATCTAGACCTGGGTGAGAAAGGGGTTTGAAGAAGACAGGGGCATAATTTGATAGTCTTTAAGAATACCTTCCCTCAGACCTTATATGCGTATCAGTCTCTAGTCCGCTGGATATGCTTTTAAGATGATACCCTCTCTCTGCCTGTCATTCATAGCCATGTAGACTTTAATTATCACTTTCTAGAAATTAATAATATTGAAAACTAACACTGCAGCTAACTGTCTTACTAACACTATCCACAGAAACAGGCAAAGAAGAGGCGCAGATGACTGAAATCCACAAACACAATCCAACCTAATCTCAGGTGATATTTGTACATTCCACCTTTTAAAATTGCCCTAGTGCTGCTAACAAGTCATAGATTGACTTAGTGTGTCTCCTCACTCCTTTCTCTTCATTAGCTATTTATTGGAAGTTCATAAGATAATGAATAGGTCACTAGGGAGATGAGGGTGGGCTAAGAAAAAAAGAATGACAGAGGAGGCTTACACCCAGATGATTTCTTTATTGGATCAAGACTCTTCAGATATAAACTGGGATCTGTTCTCCTCTACAGTATTTATACAAAGACATACTGTCAACTTCCTGAATAGAGAAGCGAGAAACTGATGTGTTGATAACTAACTGAAAGTCAACTTTGGACCAGTCTCATTATAAAGGACAAAGTTATATAGCTAAAGTTTATTTGCTAGGGAAGGAGATGACCAATAAGAACCAGTAGAATCTGGTACGTAAGCCCTTTTATGAGACTAGATTTTTGAACTCTGAAAACCAGCACTTACCGTAAAGTTCAATCCTTCATTACGACATTGTGCCTTCACACCTTTTGTTCTCTCTAGCAACAAGGCCTTTACCCCTGGGCCTGACCTAAATATTTGTATTCATCTGTCAAAATTAAATCAGATAGTCCCTCTGAGAGCCTCCACTGACTTCCCGGTACTCTTATAAATGGACTCACCACGTGTAGTAAACATTTCCACTGCACTAGTATTGATATGTGTGTATTCCTTCCCATGGGCTATTTGGAGAGCATGTGTCTTAATTTTCTTGGACATTGAGAGCCTTGTCCTGTGTCTGACATACAGTATGTAAATAATAAATATTTGGTGGTGTAGGATAATTTGGTTCTTTCTGGGCGATAAGACTGGATTTTTGTAAGCTGCCATTAGCAGACAAAAGGTCAACCCTCGACTATGATCACACTGTCTAAATGTAAGGGTTCCCCATAGGTCTGTAAGTCTGATAAAATGAGAATATAATATTTTCTCTCCTTCCCATACTTCTTCTATAAAATCCAAATGGTATTTCCCAGAATTACAGTCTATCATTAAACTAATAAATTATATCAGTAAATGAGTTTTTAATTTACCCATATAAAATAACAATTCAGATGATTTATCTTCAATAAATCCAACTAAGAATGTATAATTTGATACTTTTCTCACAACACTGAACTATTAACAATGACAGTTTAATAAAACCTGGCATAAATCCAGGCACCTGTGAATTGAAGTCGCTCTGTAAATTTCTTGTCTTGAGATAAGCATGACTCCCTAAGGCCTGGCCTTGTCAGCGCCCATCAGATATTGAAACCCAAGGCCTTTACTCTGTTACAGGGTATCTCTGATAATTCTGAGAGTGTCTCTCCCTCATTTAGCCAATTAGCCCTATTGTCAGTCAGTAGTTCTGCTTTCTCTCTGTCTTTCATGAGGCAAAAAATAAAAAAAAAAAACATTGCGATGCTTTGTAAGGAAATTTTTGAATGAAACTAAACCCTGATTCTCAAAGGTTGATAAGAGAAAACCTCTAGGATAGAAAAGTTGCCTGAAGAATGTCACTCATGCCTCTCTTGTTTAAAATATTTCTCAGAGATTCTGAGAAACCCATTACAGGCATGAAAAATAAACGTTCTTTGTATATCATAATGCAACAAAGAGAGCAAAGTCAAAACCATACAGACTCTATGCTCAGTAAAATTAAGTGACAGTTTGTCTCCACAAACCTCCAACTATGAACAGGTGGGGACCAATGACTGAAGTTACGGAACTGTGTGAAATCCGCATCCAGCAGGAGAAAGGAGAAGGTAAAAATGGGGCATCTGACATACCCAAGAGTACCAAACTGGAAGACTAAACCTGGGAGTAGGAGATTTTTACATTCTCCAAAAGCAGGTGACTATAAGGGATCCGTGGAGAGATCAGTAGGTGATTATCAGTTTCGGCAAAGTTTCTCCTTACAGTAGTACTTCCACAAGTAAATGAGAAAGGATGAAAGAATTGGAAGGTTGCCATTTTGTGTTTCCTAAATGATAAAGAGTTTAGGCTTTGACCATCAATGATAGCCAAGCACATAAAAAGGGATAACCACACCTTGCGTGCCTCCTGAAAAAGAGCACATCTTCTATGAAGGAGTCTTGCCAAAGACCCGAATCTGATTAACTCTTTGCATCCAACTTCCAATTTATGGGATATTCCAGGACAGAGGAACATGTTAAACTTCATCACGGGGATGCAATTTAAGAGACAGACTGGGAAATTCAATAGGAAAGGTGACCTGTTTCCTTACCAATAAATTGCTGGAAGAAAAAAAAAAAGAAAGAAATGGAAGAAGCTAGATTAAAAGAGATTTAAAGACATACATAAAAATAAGCTTGAACTTAATGGCTAGCCCACACAGATTACAGATCTAAAGAAAAAGTAAGAAAAAAGATTATCATAGAAGTCTGTGCAGAGTTGCCTTTTGAGGGAAGTGAGGAGGTCATAAGCTATGAAGCTTTTTGTACGTCACTGGCAAGTTTCTATCTCCTAACCTGGGTGGCTACTTCAAGAGTGTTTACCGGATCATTAAACTGTACAATTTGTTTTACATGGTTTTCTGTATTTGTGTTAAAATTAATATTTTAAAACATTTAAAAAAGTTATCTCTCCTATCATCCTTGGAAAATTTAGGTTTCTTTTCATCATGGGATTTGATAGTCTCCTGATAGCAGTCTTTCCCGAAGTATGTCATTTTCTACAGTGTGTTAATAGGCGCCGAGAGACAAGAGTTTCACAGTCAAATGCATTTAGGAAATATTGAGCTAAATAGTGCTAAACAAGGATCTTTGTAATAGAGCTTTACTATGTTTTTACAGAGTCTTCTATTAAGGCATCAAAATCTGTTTTCTCCTTTCTTCCAGGGCACGGGAGTAGATCATATATCCCAGCCTTCCTTGCAGGTGGGTGTGACCAGGTAACTGAGTTCTGACAAATGAAAGGTAAGTAGGAGGCTATGTGTGACACCCCACCTCTCACCCTAAAACCTCCCACATGCTTTCCTCTGTGCTCTTCACCCTCTCCAGGGATCTGGAACGGTGATAACTGGAATGGCTTTGAAAGCCAAGCTTGAAGATGGCAGACGCTCCATTAGCCTGGATCCCAGGATGACTGTGTGGGGCAGAGTGTCCTATCCCTACCAGGAAATCCCACCTAGGACTGTTTGCTGGGAGATAAATAAAATTTTATTCCATTTCAACAGTTACAATTTGGGGTTGTTTTTGCAAATAATCTATTATTACACTATATATTGTGATTCTCTCAGAGTCTCAAACTTTTATGTATCCATTTAGCATTCCACATAACACATTTTGGGAAGCATGGACTTGCAGATTTTAAGATATAAATGAACAGGAAATTCTTCATAAATTACAAATTTATTATCTATATGAAATCAATTGTTCTCCTTAAGAACTCTTCTAGTAAGGTTTCCTTTCACTATTTTTTTTTTTTTTTTGGCCATGCCATGCAGCTGTGGGATCTTAGTTCCCTGACCAGGGATTGAAGCCGGGCCCTCGGCAGTGAAAGTGCAGAGTCCTAACCACTGGACCCCCAGGGAATTCCCTCCATTTACTTTAAACAAATTGTTTTTGAGAAAACATTAAATGCAAGGCACTGTAGCAATGAATAAGACATCATCTCAGGGAGGATTTTCCTTTTATGCTTTGGATTTCCAAGAGATCATGCCTTGTCTCCCCCATAGATTTACATTTTAGAAGAACATTTTAAGGTTTTAGAAGGAAATACAGTTTTTTCATCTTCCCTATAAAACAAAGGTGTTTACTACATTTGCCTCTGAGGAAGTTTAGTTTACTAATTCGTGTCTGTTGTAAGGGAAGGTAGCAGGTGAGATTGATCTAGGTCATCTGAAGAGGTGGTTTTTACAAACTTCAAGTTATGACAAATTAGTGGGTTGTGAACACACTTTTAATAACTAATAATTTTATAGTGCTTACTATGTGCTGGTCACTGTTCTCAGTTCTCTAACTCATTTCATCCTCATAACAGCCTTGTAAGGTAGATATATTATTTTCCCCATTTTACTGATAGCACAGAATAGTTTAGTAATTTCATCAATATCACACAGCTAGAAAAGGGAAAAGCCAAGATTTCAACACCATCAGTCCAATACTACAGTCCATGTGGACTATGTTCTCAGTTTAGTGGGTAGAAGTCAGCACTTTAAAAACTGATAGAGCATAGCATGGAATATGTCTGTCATATACTCAGGGTGAGAATTATTTCATGAAACTGTTATTTCTGAGATATATATATATACATACATGTATGTATATATATATATATATACACACACACACACACACACACACACACACACACATATATACATATCTCCAGAAGTAAGTGATGATGTATGTGATCATTTGTGATATAAAATGTATTTCTCACAGTGTGTCATGGTCAAAAATGTTTAAAAGCCACCAATCTAATAAAAAATGCTTATCAAAAGAACTTTTCCATTAAATAGACTGTCGTGATCATTATTGCAAAACTGCTTTTTCCATTATGTAGGTATGTGGTTTTCATTTTCCAAGTATAAACTATTACTCTATTTAAGAGGTAGATGTTCATCCTATTTTTCATTCTACAGTATTTCTATCAAAAAACCTCTTTTATTCTTTAAATACCAGGATTAATTTCAGGATAGAACAATTATTAAGTTTTTATCTATAAAACCCACATTTGGGCTTCCCTGGTGGCGCAGTGGTTGAGAGTCCGCCTGCCGATGCAGGGGACACGGGTTTGTGCCCCGGTCCGGGAGGATCCCACATGCCGCGGAGCGGCTGGGCCCGTGAGCCATGGCCGCTGAGCCTGCACATCCGGAGCCTGTGCTCCGCAACGAGAGAGGCCACAACAGTGAGAGGCCCGTGTACCACACACAAAAAAAACAAAAAACAAAAAAAACTCAGAAAAAAACCAAAAATCAAACAAACAAACAAAACTCAGAAACCACTGTTCCCCATTTAGGCATGAGCTAATACACAGTGATCTTAGCCCTAAGGGGGTTCTCCCACAGTAAGGCACAAAGAACATTCCAGCACCTGTGATTTCATTCCTCTCATCTAACGATCTGGGCATTCTCTTAACCTTAGCCAACGTCTTCTGCAGATACACCCAGTACTAGAGTAGTGGTTCTCCAAATGTAGTCCCAGTACCGTACCAGCTTCGTCAACATCACCTGAGCACTTGTTATAAAGGCAAATTATGGATCCCATCCCAGACCCACTGAATCAAAAACTCTGGGTGGGGGAAACCCCCAGGAACACCAGGGGTGGGGTTCAGCAACCTGTGTTTTAAGAAGCCCTCCAGGTGATTCTGATACACTCTGTAGTTTGAAAGCCACTGTCTTTGAACCGCTGTTTGAACTTTCTATGTACGATAACAAACTCCTAGTTTTCCATACCCCAGCATCTTCCTCTAGTCTTTCCTATCTTTTTCAATGGCAACTCCAGCCATCCAGAGGCTCGGGTCAAAAACTCCGGAGTCAGCTTTGATTCTTATTTACCTTACACCTTATAACCATACCCTGAGTAGATCCTTTCAGCTCTAACTTCAAAGTAAAATCCATGATGCAGCTGCTTCTCATCCTCTGCACCAATCCTACCCTGGTCAAAGTCACCATCACCTTTCACTCAGATTATAACAATAAGCTCCTATCTGATTCTGCCCTTCCCATTCGATGATTATGTTGAACTATGGCACCAGAATTATCCTTTTAAGATAATGCAAGTTAGATCATGTAACTCCTGTCTGCCACACTCTTCAGTGATTTCCCAACTTAGCCTGAAAACCAAGTCCTTTCCTCGGGCCTACAAAGTCCTGCCCAGTCTGGTGCAGCACTGCGTGTGAATGCTCACAGCCTTCTATGCTCCCTGTACATGGCTTCATAAACCACTTCCTAGTTGTTCCTGGACAGCTGCAAGCACTCTTTGTCTCAGGGCTTTTGTTCTTGCTGTTCCCTCTGCCTGCAATGCTCTTCCTCCCACACGTGCATGATTTGCCCCCTTACTTCTTTCAGGCTCCTGCACAAATGCTCTGCTACTTGAGAGGCTTTCTTTGAGCAGGCTATATAAAAACATCAGTAACTCTTCCATATCACTTTGTTTCCCTATAGATTTTTTCTTCTCCATATCACTTACCACTATCTGATATGCTATATACTAAGTGGGTGTTTTCTGATGTGTTTTGTTTGTTTTTAATTCTCTCTCTCCCCTGTATCAGAACGTAAGCTCTGTGAGGCCTGGAACTCCTAGAGGAAAACATAGGCAGAACACTCTTTGACATAAATTGCAGTAATATTTTCTGGATCCATCTCCTTAAATAAAGGAAATAAAAACGAAAATAAACAAATGGGACCTGATTAAACTTAAAAGCTTTTGCACAGCAGAGGAAACTATTGACAAAATGAAAAGACAACCTACTGAATGGGAGGAAATATTTGCAAATGATATGACCAATAAGGCATTAATATTCAACATATGTAAACAGCTCATACAATTTAACATCAAAAAAACAAAAAAAAAAAACCCAATTAAAAAATGGGCAGGGGGGGACCTTGAAGATGGCGGAAGAGTAAGACGCGGAGATCGCCTTCCTCCCCACGGATACACCAGAAATACATCCACACGTGGAACAACTCCTATAGAACTCCTACTGAAGGCTGGCAGAAGACCTCAGACCTCCCAAAAGGCAAGAAACTCCCCACGTACCTGGGTAGGGCAAAAGAAAAAACAGAGACAAAAGAATAAGGACGGCACCTGCACCAGTGGGAGGGAGCTGTGAAGGAGGAAAAGTTTCCACACACTAGGAAGCCCCTCCGCGGGCGGAGACTGCGGGAGGCAGAGGGGGGAGTTTCGGGACCGCGGAGTAGTGCACAGCGACGGGTGCGGAGGGCAAAGCGGGGAGATTCCTGC
Organism: Phocoena sinus; assembly: GCF_008692025.1. Lineage (NCBI taxonomy): Eukaryota > Metazoa > Chordata > Mammalia > Artiodactyla > Phocoenidae > Phocoena > Phocoena sinus. Next base: position 93,088,651 of record NC_045769.1, read on the forward strand.
ACGGAAGATCGGTGCCGACCGGCACTCACCAACCCGAGAGGCTTGCTGCTCACCCACCGGGGCGGGCGGGGCTGCGAGCTGAGGCTAGGGTTTTGGTTTTGGACGGAGCTCAGGGAGAGGACTGGGGTTGGCGGCTTGAACATAGCCTGAAGGGGTTAGTGCACCACGACTAGCCGGGAGGGAGTTCGGGGAAAAGCCTGCACCGGCCGAAGAGGCAAGAGACTTTTTCTTCCCTCTTTGTCTCCTGGTGCGCGAGGAGAGGGGTCTAAGAGCGCTGCTTAAAGGAACTCCAGAGACGGGCGCGAGCCGCGGCTAAAAGCGCGAACCCCAGAGACGGGCGCGAGCCGCGGCTGAGGGCGCGAGCCCCCGAGACGGGCGCGAGCCGCGGCTGAAAGCGCAAACCCCAGAGACGGGCGCGAGCCGCGGCTGAGGGCGCAAGCCCCCGAGACGGGCGCGAGCCGCGGCTGAAAGCGCAAACCCCAGAGACGGGCGCGAGCCGCGGCTAAAACCGCGGACCCCAGAGACGGGCGGGAGACGCTAAGGCTGCTGCTGCCGCCACCAAGGGGCCTGTGTGCGAGCACAGGTCACTCTCCACACCCCTCTTCCGCGGAGCCTGTGCAGCCCGCCACTGCCAGGTTCCCGGGATCCAGGGACAACTTCCCCGGGACAGCGCACGGCGGGCCTCAGGCTGGTGCAACGTCACGCCGGCCTCTGCCGCAACGTCACGCTGCCTCTGCCGCCGCAGGCCGGCCCCGCACGCAGTGCCCCTCCTTCCCCCATCCCCCAACCCCCGGCCTGAGTGAGCCGGAGGCCCCGAATCAGCGGCTCCTTTAACCCCGTCCTGTCTGAGCGAAAAAACAGACGCCCTCCAGCGACCTACACGCAGAGGCAGGGCCAAATCCAAAGCTGAGCTCCTGTGAGCTGTGAAAACAAAGAAGAAAAAGGGAAATCTCTCCCAGCAGCCACAGAAGCAGCGGATTAAAGCTCCACAATCAACTTGATATACCCTGCATCTGTGGAATACCTGAATAGACAAGGAATGATCCCAAATTGAAGAGGTGGAATTTAGGAGCGAAATCTATGATTTTTTTCCCTTTTCCTCTTTTTGTGAAGGTGTACGTGTATGCTCCTGTGTGACATCTAGTCTGTATACTCTAGCTTCCACCATTTGTCCTAGGGCTCTATCCGTCCATGACTTTTTTTAAAAAATTCTTTTTCTTAATAATTAAGTTTAATTGTAATAACTTTATTATACTTTACCTTCGTTCTTTCTTTCTTTCCTTCCTTCCCTCCCTCCTTTAGACAACGAATCACCCCAAATTGAGGAGGTGGTCTCAGGGAGCAGGATTTATGATTTTTCCCCCTTTACCTCTTTTTGTGAAGGTGTATGTGTATGCTTCTGTGTAAGATTTTCTCTGTATAGCTTTGCTTCCAACATTTGTCCTAAGGTTCTATCCGTCCCTTTTTTTTTTTTTCTAAATATTTTTTAATTCAATAACTATATTATACTTTATTTTATTTTTACTGTATCATCTTTCTTTCTGTCTTTTTTTCCTTCTTTCCCTCCTTCCTTCCTTCCTTCCTTCCTCCCTCCCTCCCTCCCTCCCTCCTTTCTTTCCTTCTTTGCTTCTTTCTTCCTTCCTTCCTTTCCTCCTTTCCTTCTTTCTTTCCTCATACTTCTACTAATTCTCTCTACTTTTTCTCCCTTTTATTCTGAGCCGTGTGGATGAAAGGCTCTTGGTGCTCCAGCCAGGAGTCAGGGCTCTGCCTCTGAGGTAGGAGAGCCAACTTCAGGTCACTGGTCAACAAGAGACCTCCCAGCTCCACATAATATTAAACAGCGGAAATCTCCCAGAGACCTCCATCTTAACACCAGCACCCAGCTTCACTCAACGACCAGCAAGCCACAGTGCTGGACAACCTATGCCAAACAACTAGCAAAACAGGAACACAACCCCACCCATTAGCAGAGAGGCTGCCTAAAATCATAATAAGGCCACAGACACCCCAAAACACACCACCAGACGTGAACCTGCCCACTAGAGAGACAAGATCCAGCCTCATCCAGCACAACACAGGCACTAGTCCCCTCCACCAGGAAGCCTACACAACCCACTGAAACAACCTTAGCCACTGGAGACAGACATCAAAAACAACGGGAACTACGAAAGTGCAGCCTGCAAAAAGGAGACCCCAAACACAGTAAGATAAGCAAAATGAGAAGACAGAAAAACACACAGCAGATGAAGGAGCAAGATAAAAACCCACCAGACCTAACAAATGAAGAGGAAATAGGCAATCTACCTGAAAAAGAATTCAGAATAATGATAGTAAGGATGATCCGAAATCTTGGAAGTAGAATGGACAAAATGCAAGAAACAGTTAACAAGGACCTACAAGAACTAAAGATGAAACAAGCAACGATGAACAATGCAATAAATGAAATTAAAATCACTCTAGATAGGATCAATAGCAGAATAACTGAGGCAGAAGAACGGATAAGTGACCTGGAAGATAAAGTAGTGGAAATAACTACTGCAGAGCAGAATAAAGAAAAAAGAATGAAAAGAACTGAGGACAGTCTCAGAGACCTCTGGGACAACATGAAACGCACCAACATTCGAATTATAGGGGTTCCAGAAGAAGAAGAAAGAAAGAAAGGGACTGAGAAAATATTTGAAGAGATTATAGTTGAAAACTTCCCTAATATGGGAAAGGAAATAGTTAATCAAGTCCAGGAAGCACAGAGGGTCCCATACAGGATAAATACAAGGAGAAACACGCCAAGACACATATTAATCAAACTGTCAAAAATTAAATACAAAGAAAGCATATTAAAAGCAGCAAGGGAAAAACAACAAATAACACACAAGGGAATCCCCATAAGGTTAACAGCTGATCTCTCAGCAGAAACCCTACAAGCCAGAAGGGAGTGGCAGGACATACTGAAAGTGATGAAGGAGAATAGCCTGAAACCAAGACTACTCTACCCAGCAAGGATCTCATTCACATTTGATGGAGAAATTAAAACCTTTACAGACAAGCAAAAGCTGAGAGAGTTCAGCACCACCAAACCAGCTTTACAACAAATGCTAAAGGAACTTCTCTAGACACGAAACACAAGAGAAGGAAATGACCTATAGTAGCGAACCCAAAACAATATATAAAATGGAAATAGGAACATACATATCAATAATTACCTTAAATGTAAATGGACTAAATGCTCCCACCAAAAGACACAGATTGGCTGAATGGATACAAAAACAAGACCCTTATATATGCTGTCTACAAGAGACCCACTTCAGAACTAGAGACACATACAGACTGAAAGTAAGGGGATGGAAAAAGATATTCCATGCAAATGGAAACCAAAAGAAAGCTGGAGTAGCAATTCTCATATCAGACAAAATAGACTTTAAAATAAGGACTATTAAAAGGGACAAAGAAGGACACTACATAATGATCAAGGGATCGATCCAAGAAGAAGATATAACAATTGTAAATATTTATGCACCCAACATAGGAGCACCTCAATACATAAGGCAAATACTAACAACCATAAAAGGGGAGATCAACAGTAACACATTCATAGTAGGGGACTTTAACACCCCACTTTCACCCATGGACAGATCATCCAAAATGAAAATAAATAAGGAAACACAAGCTTTAAATGATACATTAAACAAGATGGACTTAATTGATATTTATAGGACACTCCATCCAAAAACAACAGAATACACATTTTTCTCAAGTGCTCATGGAACATTCTCCAGGATAGATCATATCTTGGGTCACAAATCAAGCCTTGGTAAATTTAAGAAAACTGAAATTGTATCAAGTATCTTTTCCGACCACAACGCCATGAGACTAGATATCAATTACAGGAAAAGATCTGTAAAAAATACAAACACATGGAGGCTAAACAATACACTACTTAATAATGAAGTGATCACTGAATAAATCAAAGAGGAAATAAAAAAATACCTAGAAACAAATGACAATGGAGACACAACGACCCAAAACCTATGGGATGCAGCAAAAGCAGTTCTAAGGGGGAAGTTTATAGCAATACAAGCCCACCTTAAGAAGCAGGAAACATCTCGAATAAACAACCTAACCTTGCACCTCAAGCAATTAGAGAAAGAAGAACAAAAAAACCCCAAAGCTAGCAGAAGGAAAGAAATCATAAAAATCAGATCAGAAATAAATGAAACAGAAATGAAGGAAACAATAGCAAAGATCAATAAAACTAAAAGCTGGTTCTTTGAGAAGATAAACAAAATAGATAAACCACTAGCCAGACTCATCAAGAAAAAAAGGGAGAAGACTCAAATCAATAGAATTAGAAATGAAAAAGGAGGAGTAACAACTGACACTGCAGAAATAAAAAAAATCATGAGAGATTACTACAAGCAACTCTATGCCAATAAAATGGACAATCTGGAAGAAATGGACAAATTCTTAGAAATGCACAACCTGCCAAGACTGAATCAGGAAGAAATAGAAAATATGAACAGACCAATCACAAGCACTGAAATTGAAACTGTGATTAAAAACCTTCCAACAAACAAAAGCCCAGGACCAGATGGCTTCACAGGTGAATTCTATCAAACGTTTAGAGAAGAGCTAACACCTATCCTTCTCAAACTCCTCCAAAATATAGCAGAGGGGGGAACACTCCCAAATTCCTTCTACGAAGCCACCATCACCTTGATACCAAAACCAGACAAGGATGTCACAAAGAAAGAAAACTACAGGCCAATATCACTGATGAACATAGATGCAAAAATCCTCAACAAAATACTAGCAAACAGAATCCAACAGCACATTAAAAGGATCATACACCATGATCAAGTGGGGTTTATTCCAGGAATGCAAGGATTCTTCAATATACGCAAATCTATCAATGTGATAAACTATATTAACAAATTGAAGGAGAAAAACCATATGATCATCTCAATAGATGCAGAGAAAGCTTTCGACAAAATTCAACACCCATTTATGATAAAAACCCTCCAGAAAGTAGGCATAGAGGGAACTTTCCTAAACATAATAAAAGCCATATATGACAAGGCCACAGCAAACATCATCCTCAATGGTGAAAAACTGAAAGCATTTCCACTAAGATCAGGAACAAGACAAGGTTGCCCACTCTCACCACTCTTATTCAACATAGTTTTGGAAGTTTTAGCCACAGCAATCAGAGAAGAAAAGGAAATAAAAGGAATCCAAATCGGAAAAGAAGAAGTAAAGCTGTCACTGTTTGCAGATGACATGATACTATACATAGAGAATCCTAAAGGTGCTACCAGAAAACTACTAGAGCTAATCAATGAATTTGGTAAAGTAGCAGGATACAAAATTAATGCACAGAAATCTCTGGCATTCCTATATACTAATGATGAAAAATCTGAAAGTGAAATCAAGAAAACACTCCCATTTACCATTGCAACAAAAAGAATAAAATATCTAGGAATAAACCTACCTAAGGATACGAAAGACCTGTATGCAGAAAATTATAAGACACTGATGAAAGAAATTAAAGATGATACAAATAGATGGAGAGATATACCATGTTCTTGGATGGGAAGAATCAACATTGTGAAAATGACTCTACTACCCAAAGCAATCTACAGATTCAATGCAATCCCTATCAAACGACCACTGGCATTTTTCACAGAACTAGAACAAAAAATTTCGCAATTTGTATGGAAACACAAAAGACCCCGAATAGCCAAAGCAATCTTGAGAACGAAAAAAGGAGCTGGAGGAATAAGGCTCCCTGACTTCAGACTATATTACAAAGCAACAGTAATCAAGACAGTATGGTACTGGCACAAAAACAGAAAGACAGATCAGTGGAACAGGATAGAAAGCCCAGAGATAAACCCACGCACATATGGACACCTTATCTTTGATAAAGGAGGCAGGAATGTACAGTGGAGAAAGGACAGCCTCTTCAATAAATGGTGCTGGGAAAACTGGACAGGTACATGTAAAAGTATGAGATTAGATCACTCCCTAACACCATACACAAAAATAAGCTCAAAATGGATTAAAGACCTAAATGTAAGGCCAGAAACTATCAAACTCTTAGAGGAAAACATAGGAAGAACACTCTATGACATAAATCACAGCAAGATCCTTTCTGACCCACCTCCTAGAGTAATGGAAATAAAAACAAAAATAAACAAATGGGACCTAATGAAACTTCAAAGCTTTTGCACAGCAAAGGAAACCATAACCAAGACCAAAAGACAACCCTCAGAATGGGAGAAAACATTTGCAAATGAAGCAACTGACAAAGGATTAATCTCCAAAATTTACAAGCAGCTCATGCAGCTCAATAACAAAAAAACAAACAACCCCATCCAAAAATGGGCAGAAGACCTAAATAGACATTTCTCCAAAGAAGATATACAGAATGCCAACAAACACATGAAAGAATGCTCAACATCATTAATCATTAGAGAAATGCAAATCAAAACTACAATGAGATATCATCTCACACCAGTCAGAATGGCCATCATCAAAAAATCAAGAAACAATAAATGCTGGAGAGGGTGTGGAGAAAAGGGGACACTCTTGCACTGCTGGTGGGAATGTGAATTGGTTCAGCCACTGTGGAGAACAGTATGGAGGTTCCTTAAAAAACTACAAATAGAATTACCATATGACCCAGCAATCCCACTACTTGGCATATACCCTGAGAAAACCAAAATTCAAAGAGAGTCATGTACCAAAATGTTCATTGCAGCTCTATTTACAATAGCCAGGACATGGAAACAACCTAAGCGCCCATCATCGGATGAATGGATAAAGAAGATGTGGCACATATACACAATGGAATATTACTCAGCCTTAAAAAGAAATGAAATTGAGCTATTTGTAATGAGATGGATAGACCTAGAGTCTGTCATACAGAGTGAAGTAAGTCAGAAAGAAAAAGACAAATACCGTATGCTAACACATATATATGGAATTTAAGGGAAAAAAATGCCATGAAGAACCTAGGGGTAAGATAGGAATAAAGACGCAGACCTACTGGAGAACGGACTTAAGGATATGGGGAGGGGGAAGGGTGAGTTTTGACAGGGCGAGAGAGAGTCATGGACATATACACACTAACAAACGTAGTAAGGTAGATAGCTGGGGGGAAGCAGCCGCAAGGCACAGGGATATTAGCTCGGTGCTTTGTGACAGCCTGGAAGGGTGGGATGGGGAGAGTGGGAGGGAGGGAGACGCAAGAGGGAAGACATATGGGAACATATGTATATGTATAGCTGATTCACTTTGTTGTAAAGCAGAAACTAACACACCATTGTAAAGCAATTATACCCCAATAAAGATGTTTAAAAAAAAAAAAAAAAAAAAAAAAAATGGGCAGAAGAACTGAATAGACATTTTGCCACAGAGGAAATGCAGATGGCCAACAGGCCTATGAAAAGATGCTCAACATGACTCATCATCATGGAAATGCAAATCAAAACCACAAGATATTCTCATTGATTACTGATATTTCCAGTACCTGGAATATGCCCAGGCCCCTGAAAAATACTCAATAAATAGATTTTCACAAACAGTGTATTAGTGAGTGACAACCCACACCTTGCAAGGGCACTCTGGCCTTCTCATTGGCTCAAACAGAAAAAGCATTTATCACTTAGTCTCTCCAGGACTTTGGGATATTTAATGAGTCAGATGAGATTAATGAATGTAAGCATTCTGAGTGCTGGAAATTTTGGATTTTGCAAGTGCAGGGTACTCTTATTATTGCTGTATTTTGCACAGGTCAAAAGATAGCATACAACAAAGGAATATTTACTATGACATCATAGCAAACATGATCAGAAATTAAAATACTGTAAACTAAAATTACCGGTCAATCAGAAGGGCCACAGGTTAAATTCCTGGGTCCTACAATGATTGGCTCTGTTTCTTCTGCTACTTTACCCTAGATGTGAGGGGTCCAAAAAGATATGCAAACCTATGTATAGCAGAATAGCCTCTTAGAGCTTCTGCTTGTCTTTCGAGAGATTAAATGGATAATAACAATAGAGACTGAGACTATATTCTGGATGTGGCCCTATCCCCCAAATAATAGCAAAAGGCAACATTTATAGTATGAAGACATACCTAGCATTGTGGTGAACATTCCGTGAGATTATCTCCTTAAAGCCCTTCAACCTCCCAATGATCTAGGTGTAGTTTGAATATCCTTGTTTTTACAGATGATAACATTGAAGGTCAAAGAATAAAACAACTTTATAGTAGGTGCTCAAATCAGGATTTATATCTGGCAGGGCCCTTTGTCCCTCAGTATCTTCAACTGTTCTGCTTGAAAAGTAGCAGTATTTGTGGACCATGTTGAGGTGGGGACAGTGGCTAAAACAAGGCATCACAGTTTCACTGTGATTACTGTGGTTATACGATATGTGGTTGTTGTGACTGCTATTTATTTTAACCTGAAAAACATTTAGTATGGACAATGGTAATGAGAGATGGAAAGGAGAGAGAGAACAGACACAAGGAACTATGGCTTATAAACCAACCAAAAAGCCAGGCAAATCACAGACTGAAGAATGGGAGAGTCAAGCTAAGGTTAGGACAACAAATAAGGCTTCCTGCCTGCCTTTGAGGAGCCTGCGGTTCATGAAAGATGGTCCCAGTCTAGAGGCTGGCTCGTCAGATTTAGGGAGTTAATTGGAAGGAATGCCAGACACGTGTCTGAGTATAATGGGACTGACAAGAGCAGGGGCAGAAGCTACGATATCATCAAGATGATATAATGTTCCCGGTAAGGCTTTGCTGGACAATTGCAAAGAGGAAGTTAGGATGACACATAAATATCAGGAGATTTTTGCTTAGCTAAGATGTTTGGGTAAAAATTTTATAATGGTCAGGGACAACCCCACATAGTTCTTTCGGCTGGTATTTTATGACACCAAGGAGTTGTGAAGGTACATATTTATAACCCAATCAGAGGCCTTGGAACAGATGAGTGATGTATGGCATATCCAATCAGAGAATCCTACTGTCACCTATTTATATTACTGTTGGGGCTTGGGAATGAAGAAAGGAGAATGGCCTAAACACAAGCCAAAATACTTTCAAAGTCATGAAAGAGAAAGAAAGATGGAAGAGACTTAAAGAAATATGCTTAGTGAATGCGGTATGGTTTGGAGCCTGTAATGAAAGGAATGTAAATGCTACAGAGGGCATTATTTTGACCATTGAGAACATGGGAATATGGCCTACAGTTAGCTATAAGTATTGTGTCAATAGTCAAGAATTCCTTGACTATTCTGTGATTATGTTAGAAAATATCCTTGTACTTAGGAAATGCATAATGAATTAACAATATTATGGTGTAAAGGGGCATGATGCCTTCCTCATATGCTTAAATGGTTCAGAAATAATAATAGGGTGTGTATGTATGTACACATATACCATTATGTTTTCATGTGTGTGTGAGAGAGAGTTAATAAAGCTTAGGTGGCTAACTTAAAGATTGAGGTTATGAATTTTTTGTAAATTTGAAATATTTCTAAATAATTTTTGTTCAGTAAGAGAACTATAAGTGACACCGGCACACCAATGTTCAGGAGACACTAATGAATGTCATAAATGAAGCTCAATTCGTAGCCATCTCTACGGCACCCAGAGGATCCTAGGTGGCAACTCCTATTTGAATTGAGGGCAGATAAACTCCTAATCTCAATCTCAATCACTCTCCCTCTCCTTGCTTTCCTTCTCTCCTCCTTCTCCCTTTTAAAAAAATGTTCCATGTGATGCTTACGTCTCTTTCTTTACTCTAAACCCCAACCATTCAAGGACCAAATAAAAAGACAAGCCAGACTACGCAATAAACTGCACTGGGGCTCCTGGCCTATAATGGGCCCCAGGATGCCATCTGGAATGAGAATCCCAGGATGAAAGGTTTGGTCTCTGCCAGCAGTGTAGGAGTGCCGAACCCCTCTTTCGACCCCAGAAAGACTGAATGAAAGTCAATTCTGTGATATTTTTGTGCCCCATTCCATTTCCAGTCCCCACCATAAACCAAAGAAAAGGGGTCCATCACTGCATCAATAGAATGTGTCAGGGATCTCCTTCTCCACTTTTGCCTTTCCTCTCCCACCGAAGAGTACTGGGCCCCTTTCCTGTCAGAAGTATCTTATCCTCTGGTAGCCAAAGTCATTTGATCTGCTAGAGGAAGAAGTGTTATCAAGTTCTGTACACCGGGCTAACAACATAGAGGACGCCCGCTCGGCACTCTGATCTGGGTTCATTCTTCCTAGTCATACCATTGCTCTAGGCTCTCACTCACACTGAATCTTTTCTTCCTTTTTTCCCCTCCTTCCCCATCACTCCTCCCCTCTCCTTTGCCTAACTAAACCTTACCCACCTCTGAGGTTTCCTAAGAATGTTCTCTCCCTGGAAAACTTCCCTGATCCTCCCAGAGGTTAGAAAATGTGCCAACATATGCTCTCATTATACCCTTCGCTTTTTCCCTATTAACAGCTTCTACTCTGTTGAAATGGATTAGGAATTTTCTGCATTCCCCGTTAGACTGGAGGCTCCATGAGGACACGGAATCTTCACTGCCACAGCCCCAATGCTTAACATAGCATTTATCACAGAGGAGGCACTTAATATTGGTATTCACATAATACTTACAATTTATTTTTGTACTTATATGCTAGATACGTGCTAAATGATTTGCACATATGAGTCACCACTCTGACTTCTGAGATGTGCACTACTATTCCAACTATTTAACTTCCTGAGGTTAAATAACTTGCCTGAAGTGCCAGTACTAAGAAGGAAAACAAGGAGGAAAGAAAATACAGTGCATTGGGGATGCTTCTAAATCTCAGACTTATTTCCCACAATTGTTATTCAGCATTGCTATGTACCTAATGCTTGCCTTTCAACATGGAAATGAGGATCTCAAAAATAGACACGCAACCAAATTGCATTTTATCTGGGCACCTCTTGGAATGGGGGAAAAATCTGCAGGAGGAGACTATGGTCTCCATAAAATCTGTAATTATAAACTAATTTTAAGGTTAAAAACACCCATAGTATTTCTATCTGCAAGTACTATTATTTTTCTCTATTACTACCATGTAGCGAATATAGTATTTTAAAACTTAAAAATAAAAACCCTGCAAATATGAAAACCTAAGGAATACTAATAGGATATGATGAATCTAATATAGTCAAACACATTACATCCTTCTTTAAGAAACCATAGTTCACTTGAAATTATTCATAGGGATTTTTCAAGGTAATATGTATATTGTGACCAAAATGGAAAGGAAGTTAAGACTTGGAGAGGAACACATAAATTTTAAAAAGCTGAAGTGTGTACAAAAATCAGCAAGAGAGCTCTCTGTCCATTAAGACCCGTCAGACATACCATTTTACGGAGAGGTGCCCTGGCAATCAATGCTGTAGTGCACCATAAGAGAAATTATTTTTTCACATTTTTTTCCCCATGTAACCAACCTGGGGGATTGAAACGATGCAAAGGAGGACCTGTAGGATAACCCTCTGGTTCTATAAACACATGTTTAAAATTCAAAGTGAAAACCTGGCCTTTTCTTCTTGGACATGAAACATACATTTGGGATGGAATACAAATCACAAGTAAAATGGAATACGGATCACAAACCTGAGTTCAAAACCATTAATACACAGTAGTTTCACAGGAAAGTTAATAAAAGCCATCATAATAATGAAATATCATTGACAGTGAAGACAGATCTCACATAGATCAAAGAGGAATTGAGTCATTTCAGAAAATTAAGTTTTATAGTTCACTATTTAAAAAAGTTGAAATAGTTGCTCTTTTCATACTGTTTGAAGAAAACTTTGTACCTACTTTCAGAAAGCTATGAGCAGGGCTTCCCTGCTGGCGCAGTGGTTGAGAATCTGCCTGCCAATGCAGGGGACACAGGTTCGAGCCCTGGTCTGGGAAGATCCCACATGCCGTGGAGCAACTAGGCCCGTGAGCCACAGCTACTGAGCCTGCGCGTCTGGAGCCTGTGCTCCACAACAAGAGAGGCCGCAATAGTGAGAGGCCCGCGCACTGCGATGAAGAGTGGCCCCCGCTTGCCACAACTGGAGAAAGCCCTCACACAGAAACGAAGACCCAACACAGCCATAAATAAATAAATAATTAATTAAAAAAAAAAAAGAAAGCTATGAGCAATTACAAATATTTATTATAAGTGAATTTGGGCTCTGCCTCTGATGTTTTTAAACATTACTAATGCTTTTAAATATTACTAATTTTTGATGTACTTGTAATGCCAATAAAATCATATTTGATACTCCAGAAAGCAGTTATTGTACACACTTTTACAGACTAGTAAACAGAGCTTCAAAGAGTGTCAGCAGCCTGTCAAAGTGACACAACATAAAAAGCAGAACAGAAATCAGAATCTCAATGTCCCCTCTTTGCTGTCTTCCTGAATGTCAAGAACTGCATCAAGTACTTTTTGTTTAAATTTGCTAACACCAACATATTCATTTATTAAACAAATTATTTTCATCCAGTACTATCTTTATATGTCTGCTTTATGAACAATGTTTTACCAATATTCATTCAATACCAAGAAGACTAATATTATTATTCTAACAGTGGCTAATTAGTCTTCATTTCCCCGTTTTAAATTATATGGGCGACTAAAATCCTCCAAGTATACTTCAATGATCTGGATGCTCCTATATCAAAACTGTCCTATAAAGAAACAGATTTTTCAGAACCTATGTTAGCACATGGTGATTATGAAGCAGGCACTGGCAGAAGTCAATTTCCTTAAAAACCTGAAGTCATTGCCTCCATAAATAAATAAATGTAATTTTCCTGTGTCTTTGTTTCTTCACTCATCGATTTACCCTATGTGTAATTCACAATGAAGTCAAGACAGTGAAATGAGATCAGATTGAGAGTACTTTGAAGAACAAAAAGCATTCTACAAATACAAAGTAGCGCTGTCCACACTGCAACTGGGGGGCACTCAAGTGAGGGGGGAGCTCATTCTGGGCTGTGCCGAGAGACAGCAGTTCAGCAAAGCATCATCTAAATGAAAACCAAGAGCTAGCAAGTTCCAACTCATCACCAATTACCTGAAGGTTGGAGCCACTCAATCAAGTGCCAACAGAAACAAATTGAAAACTGGTGGAGCACAAAACAGATGGCAGTCAGACAGACCCTGGAATGTGAGTTAGCATGAGAAGGGCTGATGTCCGTTGAAGCAGTGTCTTTGGGGAGGGTAGACGCACATGTGTGGTGTGGCACTAACAGCCCCATTGCAAGGAATCTCTCTACTCCCTATTGCCACAGACTCAGAAATAAGCAATACTTTTTTTTTTAACATCTTTATTGGAGTATAATTTCTTTACAATGGTGTGTTAGTTTCTGATTTATAACAAAGTGAATCAGTTACACATATACATATGTTCCCATATCTCTTCCCTCTTGCGTCTCCCTCCCTCCCACCCTCCCTATCCCACCCCTCCAGGTGGTCAAAAACTACCTAGCTGATCTCCCTGTGCTACGTGGCTGCTTCCCACTAGCTATCTATTTTACATTTGGTAGTGTATATATGTCCATGCCTCTCTCTCACTTTGTCACAGCTTACGCTTCCCCCTCCCCATATCCTCAAGTCCATGCTCTAGTAGGTCTGTGTCTTTATTCCCGTCTTGACCCCTAGGTTCTTCATGACCTATTTTTTTTTTTCTTCTTAGATTCCATATGTATGTGTTAGCATACAGTAACTGAAACCATTTTCACTAAGATCAGGAACAAGACAAGGTTGCCCACTCTTATTCAACATAGTTTTGGAAGTTTCAGCCACAGCCATCAGAGAAGAAAAGGAAATAAAAGGAATCCAAATCGGAAAAGAAGAAGTAAAGCTGTCACTGTTTGCAGATGACATGATACTATACATAGAGGATCCTAAAGATGCTACCAGAAAACTACTAGAGCTAATCAATGAATTTGGTAAAGTAGCAGGATACAAAATTAATGCACAGAAATCTCTGGCGTCCTTATACACTAGTGATGAAAAATCTGAAAGTGAAATTAAGAAAACACTCCCATTTACCATTGCAACAAAAAGAATAAAATATCTAGGAATAAAGCTATCTAAGGAGACAAAAGGCCTGTATGCGGAAAATTATAAGACACTGATGAAAGAAATTAAAGATGATACAAATAGATGGAGAGATATACCATGTTCTTGGATTGGAAAAATCAACACTGTGAAAATGACTCTACTACCCAAAGCAATCTACAGATTCAATGCAATCCCTATCAAACTACCACTGGAATTTTTCACAGAAAACAAAAAACTTCACAATTTGTATTGAAACACAAAAGACCCCGAATAGCCAAAGCAATCTTGAGAACAAAAAACGGAGCTGGGGGAATCAGGCTCCCTGACTTCAGACTATACTACAAAGCTACAGTCATCAAGACAGTATGGTACTGGCACAAAAACAGAAATATAGATCAATGGAACAGGACAGAAAGCCCAGCGATAAACCCACGCACATATGGTCACCTTATCTTTCATAAAGGAGGCAAGAATATACAGTGGAGAAAAGACAGCCTCTTCAATAAGTGGTGTTGGGAAAACTGGACACTTACATTTAAAAGTATGAAATTAGAACACTCCCTAACACCATACAAAAAAATAAACTCAAAATGGATTAAAGACCTAAATGTAAGGCCAGACACTATCAAACTCTTAGAGGAAAACATAGGCAGAAAACTCTATGACATAAATCACAGCAAGATACTTTTTGACCCACCTCCTAGAGAAATCGAAATAAAAACAGAAAGAAATAAGCAATACGTTTAAAGGATAATTTGAAGTGTATTCCGTCAAGAAGCCTGGTGTGCTCTCTTAGCCTGGAGGCCCAATGCAACCAGAAAGAGGCAAAGGAAAGCAACAGAGGTAAACGTGTGAGGGAGCAGATCACTGCAAGTTTGGAAACTCAAGCACGTTAACGGAGGCACAGTTTCAGAGCATTCCACTGAATAGACATGATGAATTTTCATAAGAATAGAAGAGCTTACCATAGTTATGAACAAATAGGTCAACTTGAAAGAACACAGATGCTGGCTTTTGAACTAGGCTCAATTTCAAATTCGGACTCTGCAACCTCAGGTATTATGAGTACAGTTAGTTATTCTACTTCTGTATCTTTCACTTTCCTCCCTAATAAAAGAAGGCTATATTATGAGTATTAAATGCCTAGCACAGAGAAACACTTTTTTTTCACCCTTATTTACAGGAGTGGTTCCAAGGATATAACTGAAATCAGTGGTCTATATTGTTTCCAAAGCTGAATGCCCATTTTACTTCTGATGTGTCCTAAATTCTAATAAAATTGATGGCGTCCAGAGGAGGCAAAATGTGTCTGCATTGGTTCCCATATCATAATGCGTGGGGGGTGGGGAGAAGGAGGAGGAGGGAGGAGAAGAAGAAAGGGGAGAAGAGAGAGCACAAAGGAAGCTTAAAGGCACTGGAAAATGGTTACCCCCTGTGACTACAAGCCTACAGGGAATTCCCGAGTCTTCCAAAAAGGATGGCTTTGTAGGGAAAGGGCAAAAGGATACCTGAGTGATTGACCCAGCTGTGAACAGGGAGTCACTCCATATGCTTCCGGTGGATTCTTTCCTGTTATATATTAAACCCTCTACCTTCTATTAAAAAGTAAAGCTTTATAAAAGCATTCAAAATGAATTTCTTTGAGCTAGATGTTTGCCGATCTAGCTCATATGAGAAGGGAGAATAAAAAAAACAAGAGAAAAATCTCTAAGGTTTTCTTTAGAGAGTTGCAAATCATTGAATTATGAATTACACAGGTATTTACAAGCTTGGCCTACGTAGAGCACAGTCATCTATAAATGCTGTGCAAGTGATTTATGGCACAACTGTTCTAACACATTTACAATAGCAGGAAATATATTTAATTTGTTCTCAGGGAGGCATATTTACATTATTCACAACAAGCCATTTACAGGGAAATGTGCAACCCTTAAACTAAAGTGAATGCATCTCTAGTGGGTTTTGAACAGTAATAACTGTCTAATAAATGCTTGTAACCTAACTTACTGTACAGCCAATGTAAATGTTCACTAGCTATCCTGTAAGCACTTTATTCTCTGAATTAGCAAACAGCTGTGGGACGCATGGCAGAATCTGTAATCTGACGAAGTTCTCTGAGTACTGAATGATAAAGAACCTACTCTCCTTGCTGAGATTTTGCTGAAGTGTGCAAAAGAAAACAGTCTTTTATTCCTGATCCTATATTCTAGATTTGTCAGATGTAGCAGAATGATATATTTCAAGATTCTGAAGATCTCTAAGCATATTTGGCAACTGTCTGAAAATGTACCACCTGGCAGACTACTATGGCATTGGACTAATTTGCATTCTACTGCACCAAGACAAAAAAGCTGTCATAAAATGTATCCTGTTTTTATAGTTCCCATATATCTTATTTTTTCAAAGTTGTGCTGAGATTTACTCTTAAACTACCCCTAACATTAGGTACTTCCAATATACTAATCTCCATTCTACCAAATTTCAAAACCACACAACACATTACCTCATACTCATGATTTTGGAACCTGGACTACCAGAAATACTAGTTTCAAACTTTTAAAACTTTTTTTGTGTGTGAAATACCATATAACAGCTTAAATATTTATGAAAGCAACAAACGTTATATTCTTATATTCTATTGTTTCTATGGCAATGCACGTTCTGTAGCATCTCTGAAATTTATACATGCTCACCTTGCTTTTATGATTATTACCTCACTTCAAACCTTTATAAATAATGTCAAATATACAGTAATGGGGGAGTAAATGTACTGATCAAAACACTGTTACTGGACCACAGAAAATACCACACAGTGCTACCAATTGTGAAGAGAAATGAAGAAGGTTCTTTAAAAAACTAAAAATAGAAGTACCATATGATCGAGCAATCTCACTCCTGGGCATATATCCAGAGAAAACCATAGTTAAAAAAGATACATGCATCCCTATGTTCATAGCAGCATTATTCACAATAGCCAAGACATGGAAGCACCCTGATTTTCCATTGACAGATGAATGGATAAAGAAGACGTGGTACATATATACAATGGAATATTACTCAGCCATAAAAAGGATGAAATAATGCCATTTGCAGCAACATGGATGGACCTAGAGATTATCATACTAAGAGAAGTGAGTCAGGCAGAGAAAGACATATATCATAGGATATCACTCATATGTGAAATCTAATTTTAAAAAAGATACAAATAAACTTATTTACAGAACAGAAACAGACTTACAGATATTGAAAACAAACTTATGGTTACCAAAGGTGAAACATGGGTGGGGAGGGATAAATCAGGAGCTTTGGATTAACACACACACAACATTGTATACAAGATAGATAACCAACAAGGACCTACTATCTAACACAGGGAACTCTACTCACTATTCTGTGATAACCTATATGAGAAAAGAATCTGAAAAAGAATGAACGTATCTTTATGTATAACTGAATCATTTTGCTGTACACCTGAAACTAACACAACGTTGGAAATCATCTATACTCCAGTAACATTTAAAAAGAAAAAGAGAAAAAAAAGAAGAAAGAGGAAGAAGAATACTGTGAAGAGGAAAAGGAAAGGAAGGAAGAGAAGGGGAAAGAAGAAGAGGGGAGGGGAGAAGTCGGAAGAGGAGGAACAAGAGGAAAAGGGGGATGGGAAGGGAAGGGGAGAGAACAAAGAGAGAAGGAAGAAAAATAAAAGAAGCTATACATGTTAGAAACTCATAGCACAACTCTAACATTAACTCAATTTGTGTGCACTTTGATTAATGTGATTGAAGTCAGTTAATTTTATTTCAATGTAAGGTAAGTACAAGTTGAGATACAGCTAGGAACTGTTTGATACCTGATCAGAGTCTGTTTAACTATGAGGATAAGATTTTGGTTTCAGGAGCGTTACCTGCTCAACTGAGCAATCAGAAAATGATGTCAGAACACAGCTAAATGAAGTGCCATTAAAGGAATATTTTTAATGGAAGTCTTTAAGAAGTGTGCAGTTTTCAAAACACATACTAATTCTATATGCTGGCAATTAAAAAATAATTCCTTAATTTGCCATGCAAAACCTTTGTTCTCTGTTCCCATTTAGATGAATTTCTGCTGTTTGTTAATAGCTACACCGTACTTGAGGTAAGAAGCATTCTGCCCTGTCCATGGAGGATGCTATATCATACAGTATGTATTGCTTTTTGCCTGTGTTTGATGACTTTATCATCTTTCTCAGCTTCTTGGGTTTACAATGATCTCATGACCCCACAATAAGATTTAAAGGCTGAAATATATTTGACTATTTTGTATTGCTCTCTGTTTTTGCCACTTGTACCATTATTCAATACTTAATAATTTGAACTTAAACGGACATCGAATATAACCTTCCCCTAAAGGAGTCTGTAATAAATTACATTATTTTAAGAAGTTTTGTGTGACTAATACATCATTCATGATGCATCTATACCTATGTTCATTACTGTATGTGTAAATGTGTGTATGTGTATTTTTAAAATCAGATTCCTCATAAAGGACAATCAGCAAAAAGGGATATTAGCTTATATATAAAAGATCGTTCATTCTTATCAAAGTGAAAGTTGAGTTCTCCCAAACCAAGCCAATATAGTAAATATTTACTTAAATTGCTCTGGATCAATATTTGAAAAAGTTTTAAGCTAAACTGATTTGGAAATATACAAACAAGACAACGAAAGTGTTAGGAATCAGAAAGGTTTTTTTTTTTTTTTTTTTTTTTTTTTTTTTTTTGCGGTACGCGGGCCTCTCACTGTTGTGGCCTCTCCCGTTGTGGAGCACATGTTCCGGACGCGCAGGCTCAGCGGCCATGGCTCACGGGCCCAGCCGCTCTGCGGCATGTGGGATATTCCTGGACCGGGGCACGAACCCGTGTCCCCTGCATCGGCAGGCAGGCTCTCAACCACTGTGCCACCAGGGGAGCCCAGAAAGTATTTTTATGTATTATACAAACAAGACAACAAAAGTGTTAGGAATCAGAAAGCATTTTTATGTATTACATCACTCTCAGCCTTTTGAGAATGTGTGTGTCTCGGTTTTTAGGATGTGTCTCCTTTAGGGCTGCTTACTTGGCCATATGCTATATATATGATATAAAGCATGCCAAGACTTATGAAATGCTCCACAACAATCTTCTCATACTACTTTCCATGAGAAGATATGAACAGACTGACAAATAAAAGGAGCAGGTGTGACATTTTCGTATCTTTTCATACCTCCTTTTAATTAAATATTGTCATTTGGAATAGATAAAGCAGTATAGGAAATGCATCAAAGAGGAGGATTTAGGTTTTGGAGACCATGATATATACTATGGTGATGAAATATAAGGAAAGGAGTCCATCTCATGAAGACTGGAAAGACTGTTTTCTACAGAAAAAACAGTGCTTTTAGCACTAGTGATTCTAGCATAGTAATGACATATAAGGTCAATTTTTGAAAATTAATGAACATCAATCAACAATGGGAAAGTGAAAATAGCAATTTCATTTATAGTACTAAATAACATCAAAAATACAAAAACAGAAGCAATAAGTTAACATATGCAATACGTCTATATTGAAAACTATAAAACGTTGCTGAAAGGAACTAAAGAAGACCTTAAAATGGAGAGACATACCAGGTTCATAGACTGGAAGACTATTTTTAAGATATTAATCCTCTCCAAATTGATCTACAGACTCCATGCAATAGCAATCAAAAGCACAGCAGCGTTGCTGGAAGAAATTGCTGATTCAATTTTAAAATTTATATGGAAATGCAAGAGACACAATAGGTATGACACTCTTGAAAATTTTGAAAATGGAAGATTTTAATTACCAGATTTTAATTCTTACTTTAAATCTATAGTAATTAAGACTGTGATATTGGTGTGTGGATACACAGATCAATGAAATAGAATAGACAGTCTAGAAATAGAAACATACATAACTGTCCACTTGATGGTATACAAAGAGAGGAAAAGAAGATCTCTTCAACAACTGATGCTGGAGAAATGAGCTATCTGTATGGACAAGGGGAGCATTCACTCTACAGCATATACTCTTGGTGCACTATTTAGATTACTTTGCATATTTTTAATAGTTCTGAGTACCCTTTGTCTCTGTTTCTGCATGCTTTGCTGCTAAGGACTTATAACCGAGACTCTCAGATGATTGCACTTGGACACTTATCCTACCTTTCTGAAACCTTAAGGAGAATCAAGTGCCTATAAGATTTAATACTCAACCCAAAAAGGCATCTTATAGTGGATGAATGACTAGTAGCAGGATACATGAACCTAGTTCTTTTGTCTCAAGAAGGGAAAACTCTGTAGTGTAATTATGCTCCAGATCTGCTTTCAAAATCAGGCTGAATCGTGGACTTCACTTGAAATGGCACCCTTGCTTGGCTTCTTTACCTTTTCAATTCTGCTTCCCCACTACCTTATTGGTTTCTCCTTGGAATATTTTCTTAATAAATCATTTGTACTGAATTATTGGCTTAGGATCCAACTTTGGAAGAACCCAACCTGATACACACCTAAACCATGCTACACACATACAAAAAATTTTGAGGTGGGCCACAGGTCTAAGTGTGAAAATGAAACCTATAAACTTTTTAGAAAAAAATATAGGAGAATGCTTTTATGGCCCTGGGTTAGGCAACGATTTCTTAGGACAAAATAGATATGAAACATAAAACAATAAATTGGATGACATCAAACTAAAATCCTCTGCTAAAACAAAACAAAAAACCTATGGTAATGAAGGTAAAAAAGATAAACTAGAGATTGGGAGAAAATATAACATATCTATCTGACAAAGGATTTATATCCTGAATATATAAAGAACTTCTTTAAATCAGTAATAAAAATAGGAGAGTGATGTTTGCAAGATGGTGAAACAGGTGGTTCCCAACTTCAACCCCCCTTATAGAAAGGCCAAATAGCAACTATCCATGGACAAGATGCCTTTGTAAAAATCCCAGAACCTGGAACTAAGACTGAAGCAAGCCCTTGGACTACAAAAACTGAGAAAAACAAACTACATTAGAAGGTAAGACAAATGGTTTCACTTTGACTGCAATGCCCCAGCCCCATCTAAGCTAGCACACTGCTGCCTCCAGAGGGTCCCCCTGGGCCTACAGTTTCTCCAGTGGGAAAAAGAGAGCTCAAGATGGGCATCTAGCTTCCCCAGTGTTGCAGGATACTTCCCAGAAGGCCCACTTAGGTCTTGCCTCATGGGGATCACTAGGAGAATAGGCAAGCTAGACAACTGTGGGTAACCTGGAGATAGAAAAGTGGGAGGGGGCTCACAGCAACCAGCACATAGATCTTGGCTGACTATGTTTCTGCTGCTGGTAGCACCCAATATACTTTGCCCATGTGCATAGCTGAGCTGGTCGCTCTCTGTGGCCAGAGATCTCGATCAGCAGATCTGTCTGATTTGGGTCCCCAGCAAATGGGCCATCCTGGCCATGGACCCCATTTTATAGCCCAACCAGGACAATGAAGCACATCAGCAGCCCTGCTCAACTACTGAGCATAGCCTCTAGTCCCACCTAACCAGGAAGCTTTGCCAGAGACCACAGTCAGCCATGGAGTTCAGCCAATGGCCAGCCTTAGCAGAGGACCAAGCCAGCAGCCCTCCACAACTGTTAGGGAGAGCTTCCAGTCATGCCTGACCCAGGGAGTCCAGCCAAAGACCCTGGGCAACCATGGAGGTCATCCTACAGCCCTGCTTAGGCAGAGAGCCAAGCCAGCAGCTCGGCCCAAATGCAAAGCATAACCTCCAGCCCTGCCTAAGCAGGGAGCCTGACAGTGATCATGGGCAGGCTTGTGGCCCAGCCTACAGTACCATCCCACGTTGCAGCTCAGCATACCACCCCACCAAGTGAAAGAACCTGTCCTGTGGTCCTTCCCAATTGCTGAGCACAGCTTGTGGCCTCACCCAGGCAGGGAACACTGCCAGCAACACTGCCCAATTATGGAGTCTACCAAGTGGCATTGCCCTATCATAGAACGCCGCCTATGATCCTGTCCAACCAATGGTGGTTGCTGAGGCCAGGTAGTGGCTCCATCTGATGCCAGAGCCCAACCAGCAGCCCAGCTTCACCAGTGAGCCCAGCCAGTGGTCCCACTTGAATGTGGAGCCTAGCCAGCACTCCCATGACCTCAGAGCCTGGGCAATGGCCTGACCCAACTAGAGATCACAACAGCAAGTCTCATCTGCCTGCATATGTTACCAGATAACCCATCCAAAACCCCAAACTGAGCTGACGGGTGAGGTCTTTCCTTGCTGAAGGGAAACTATAAAGCCTGGAAGAAGAGGCTGCTTCCTCAGATGCACAGATAACAATGCAAGGACACGAAGACCACAAAAATATAAGGTAAACATGAATATATATATATATATATAAAAGAATAAAGATCCAATAACTGATTCTAAATAAATGAAGATCTATGTACTGTCTGTGAAGAGTTCAGAATGATCTTCTTAAAAATTTCAGTGAACATACAAACAGCTAAACAAATTTAGCAAACACTGCATGAACAAAATGAGAAGTTCAACAAAGATATAGAAACCATCAGAAAAACAAGCAGACAAACAAACCAAGAGCTGACACATACAATGACTGCACCAAAAGCATTCAACAGAGTTTTAACAGCAGACTTGACAAAGGAGAAGGGAAAATGAGTGAACTCAAAGACAAGTCATTTGACATTAACCAGTTAGAGCAAAAAGAAAAATGAAAGAGTGAAAAAAGCCTTTGGTGCTTATGAGACAACATCAAACAAAACTATATGTATGTTATGGGAATCCCAGAAGAAAAGGGAGAGAAAGGGATAGAAAGTCTATTTAAAAAAGAATGGTAGAAGGCTTCCCTGGTGGCGCAGTGGTTGAGAGCCTGCCTGGCGATGCAGCGGACGCGGGTTCGTCCCCCGGTCCGGGAGGATCCCACAAGCCGCGGAGTGGCTGGGCCCGCGAGCCATGGCCGCTGAGCCTGTGCATCTGGAGCCTGTGCTCCGCAACGGGAGAGGCCACAACAGTGAGAGGCCCACGTAACACACACACAAAAAAAAATGGTAGAAAATTTTCCAAATGTGGGGAGAAAAATGAACATCCAGATTCATGAAGCCCCAAATCCCCAACAGGTTGAAACTAAAAAGAGTTAGAGCAAGACACATAAATAAATTGTCAAAGGTCAAATACAAAGAATTCTGCAATCACAACACAAAATATACATAAAAACATATGAATGTATAAAACTCACAAGTAAATATATAGTCAAGGTCAGATTCTCTAGTATGTACTGATGGTGCATAAACTGAAATGGAGCAGGACCCTATGGTCCTTCCCCCACCACGTCCTCTGCCTGCCTTTTGCCTGTGGAAAAACTTTAGCCAAAGAATAAATTCAATCAGAGAAGTAAGAAGATGCTGAAGCAAAGGAAAGCAGTCAAACAAGACAAAATAATAATAGTTTAGTCATTAAGCAAAGTCAAGGACCTTTAGTTCCTCCTCAAGGGCTATAGATAGTATTCTGAGCCATATCCTGTGAGCTGTGTTATAGATACTGAAAGCCCCACCAGGTGGCAGGAGTTAACTACAGGATGACCAGGCTGTAGCCATAACATAAGCTGCCACCATTCCGAGAGCTGGCCTCAAAGAAATGGGAACAAACTGACCCTGGAACTGAAGATTAACTGTACCTAAAACGATCAAGATGACACTGATCAGACCACCAGATGACCAATTTCAAGAGGACTGTCAGAGCTCACTGTGCTGTTTCTATATGTAGCCCCCTCCCTCGCCTATAAAAGCTCTTGCCCACGGATTGTCATTGCGGGGGAGTTGGTCTTTTGACAGCTGTCTGCCCTCCCTGCCCCCCACCCAGGTTGCCAGCATCCAAAATAAATCAAACTTTCCTTTCCACCAACCTTGCCTCTTTATTGGATTCAGAGTGGTGAGAAGCCAGATACCCACTTTTGGTAAGAAAATCACTTTCAACTCTAGTTTAAAAGGTAAAATAAAAGGTATTAAAAGTAACTATAATTACAATAATTTGTTATTGTGTATACAATATTAAAAAAAGATGCCAATTGTGACAGCAATAGCCTAAAATGTGAGGTGGGGGAAGAAAAAGTATAGACTTTCTCTATACTATCAAAGTTAAGTTATCAGCTTAAAATTAGATATTACCACTATAAGGTATTTTATGCAAGCCCCATAGTAACCACAAAGGAAAAATCTGTAGCAGATACACAAATGATTAAGAGAAAAGAATTAAAGCATAGCACCCCAAAAACTTATCAAGCCACAGAAGAGGACAAACAAGAGAGGAGGAAACTAAGGAACTACCAAACAGAACACAATTAACAATATGGCAATAAGACAACATAATGATAATTACTTGAAACATAAGTGGATTAAATTCTCTAATCAAAAAACACAGAATGGTATAATGGATTTTTAAAAACATCCAACATTATGCTGCCTACAAGAGAGTCATTTTAGCTTTAAGCACACACAAGTTGAAAGTGAAAGGAGGGAAAAAGATTCCAAGCAAATGGAAACCAAAAGAGAGCAGTAGTGGCTATACTTATGGCAGGCAAAATAGACTTTAAGTCAAAAATAGTCACAAGAGATAAAGAAGGTCATTATATAAGGCTAAAAGGATCAATTCACCAAGAAGATGTAACAATTGTTAAGTATGCACCCAACACTGGAGTGCCTGAATATATAAAGCAAATACCTACAGAACTAAAAAGAAAAATAAATAGCAAATAACAATAGTAGGGGACTTTAATACCCTATTATCAACAGTGGATAGATCATCCAGACAGATAATCAAAATGTAAACAGTGGATTTGAACAATACCATAGACAAAATGGACCTAACAGACATTTATGAACATTTCATTTAGTAGCAGTAGAATACACATTATTCTCAAGAGTACACAGAAAATTCTTTAGGAGAGATCATATGTTAGGCCATAAAACAAGTCTTAACAAATTCAAGAAAATTCAAATTATATCAAGTATCTTTTCCTACCACAATAGTATGAAACTAAAAATCAGTTAACAGGAGAAAAGTTGGAAAATTCACAAATATGTGGAAATGAAACAACACACTCCTGAATAACCAATTGTTCAAAGAAGAAATCAAAAGGGAAATACAAAAATATTTTGAGACAAGTAAAAATGGAAACGCAACCTATCAAAATTTATGGGATTCAACAAAAGCAGTTCTAAGAGGGAAGTTTATAACTATAAAAGGCTACATTAAGAGAAAAAAAGAAAAATCTTAAATAAATAACCCAACATTACACTCAAAGAACTACAAAAAGAATAGACTAAGCTCAAAGTTAGCAAAAGGAAGGAAGTAATAAAGATGAGAGCAGAACTAAATGAAATAGAGAGTATGAAAACAATAGAAAATATCAACAAAATTAAGACTTGGTTATTTTAAAAGATTAAAAAAATTATAAACATTTAGCTAGAATCACCAAGGAAAAAAGATAGAGGACTCAAATAAAATTAAAAATGAAAAAGAAGACATTACAACTGATACCAAAGAAATACAAAGGATCATAAAGGCCTCCTATGAACAATTACATGTTAACAAATTAGAAAACTTAGAAGAAATGGATATATTCCTAGAAACATGCAACCTACCGAGACTGAGTAAGGAAGAAATAGAAACTCTGAACAGACCAAAAATCAGTAAAGAGATGGAATCAATAATCAGAAACCTCCCAATACAGAAAACCCCAGGACTAGATGGCATCACCAGCAAATCCTACCAAATATTTCAAGAAGAATTCCAATCCTTCTCAAACTCTTCCAAAAAATAAAAGAGGAGGGAATACATCCAAACTCATTTTACAAGGCCAGCATTACCCTGATACCAAAACAGAGCACAACAAAAGAAACAATTAACAAAATGTAAAGGCAACATATAGAATAGAGTATTTGCAGACCATACACCTGATAAGTTTATTTGAAGAAAAACTCATAAACTCAATAGCAAAAATCAAATAATCCAATTAAAAAGGGCAAAGGACCCAACTAGACATTTTTCCAAAATACATACAGATGGCCAACAGGTACAGGAAAAGATGCTCAATATCTGTAGAGATGCTGCATCAGGAAAGTGCAAATCAAGATCACAATGAAATATCACTTCTTAACTGCTAGCATGGTTATCATCCAAAATACAAGAGATAACAACTGTTGGCAAGGATGTGGAGAATACAAGAGATAACAACTGTTGGCAAGGATGTGGAGAAAACCACTGTGTACTGTCACTGTGAATGTAAACTGGTATAGCTATCATGAAAAATAGTATAGAGGTATCTCAAACAACTAAAAATAGTATTACTGGGCTTCCCTGGTGACGCAGTGGTTGAGAGTCCGCCTGCCGATGCAGGGGACATGGGTTCGTGCCCCGGTCCAGGAAGATCCCACATGCCACGGAGTGGCTGGGCCCGTGAGCCATGACCACTGAGCCTGCGCGTCCGGAGCCTGTGCTCCGCAACGGGAGAGGCCACAACAGTGAGAGGCCCGCGTACCCCAAAAAAAAAAAAAAAAAAAAAAAAAAGTAGTACTACCATAATATTCAGCAGTCCCATATCTAGGTATATATCCAAAGGAAGTGAAATCACCATCTTGAAGAGGTATCTGCACCTCAGTTTTCGTTGTAGCATTATTCATAATAGCCAAAGTGTCAGTCAACAAATGAATGGATAAAGAAAATGTGGCATATATATGTACATATATAGACACACATATATAAATGTAATATTATTCAGCCTTTAAAAAGAAAATCCTGCCATTTGCGACAACACGGATGAACCTTGAAGGCATTATGCTAAGTGAAATAAGTCATACAGAGAAAGAAATATACTGTATGATCTCACTTATATGTGGAATCAAACATGTCAAATTCATAAAAACAGAGTTGAATAGTGGTTGCCATGGGCTAGGGAGTATGGAAATGTTGGTCAAAGGTACAAACTTTCACTTACAAGATGAATAAGTTCTGGGGATCTAACATATAGCATGATAACTATAGTTAACAATACTGTACTGTATACTTGAAATTTGCTAAGAGAGTAGATGTTAAATGTCTCCACCACAAAACTTTTACAAAAGGCATTTATATGAGTTGATGGATGTGTTAACTGACCTTATTGTGGAAATCATTTCACAATACATATACATATCAAAATATTACATTATATACCTTTAAACTTACACAATGATATGTGTTAATTATTTCTCAATAAATATGGGGGGGAGAAGAAAACCACCTCCTCTCCCCCCAGAATAAATCGATGCATTTAGAAAACAAACAGGTAAATGATTTGAACAGGCAATTTACAAATAAGATACCTAAATGGCCATAAGCCTATGAAAAGTTATTCAATATTATTAGTCATCAGGGAAATGCAAATTCAAATAACAATGAGATATTACTACAAACCCAATGGAATGTCTAAAATTTAAGAAGGAAAAAAAAGAGAAGAAACCCCAAACTCCAAATGTAGGTGAGGTTGTATTGGAACTGAAACTTTCACATATTGCTAAAAGTAGTGTAAAATACTTCTGTAACTTTGAAAATTGCCTGAACGTTTCTAATAATAAATATACTCCTATTTTATGACTCAGCTCTTTCACTCTTAAATATGCACTGAAGAGAAATGAGTGCATATATCCACAAAATGACTCAGAATGTTCACAGCAGCTATATTCATAATAGCCCTAAACTGAAAATGACCCAAATGCCCCCTAACAAGAGAATACGTAAATAAATGATGCCTACAATGAAATACTATTTAGCAACAAAAAAGGACAAACAACTGACCTTCTCAACAACACTCATAAATCTCAAAAACATTATATTGAGCAAAATAAGCTAGACACACAAAAACATACTGTGTGATTCCATTTCTATAATGTAAAAGACAAAATATTAAGCTAATGATTTCAGACATAAAAGAGTACATATTGCATTATTCCAACTATGTGAAGTTCAAGGCAGGCAAAAGGAATTAGGTGTGAAAGAAGTACAGAGAGTGACAAACTTGGGGCAGGGAACTAGGCATACAACTGAAAAGTGGCATTAAGGCACCTATAGGGTACTGAAATTAGCCTATATTTTGATGTGTTTGGTGCTTAATCAGATGTATAAAAAGTAAAAATGCATCAAGTTGTAACCTTAAGATTTGTGCATTTTAATGTATTACACTTATACCTCATCAGAAGATTATTAAAAATTTCCTAGAATTGGAAAGGGAAAATGCAGATATAAAGACCTAAGCCATACAACAGTGGATAATAGAATAATGCAACATGGATAAAGAAGCATCTAGTAATGGGTGAAAATGAGAGGTAGTGTAGGAGAAATGGTTATGGGCTTAGAATACACTGAAACACTTGAACTTGAAATTTTGTTAAAATGAAGTAAAGAGAAACATGAGGTTTCATTTCAACTTACTTGAGGTGATATAATTAAAACACAACAATTAGAGTGTAACGTGCTCTTAAAAGCAAAAATGGTCTAATCAGAAAAGAGAAAAAGATTAACATTTCCTATGTCGAAATCTACAAATAATGTGATTAAGTAAGATACAGAAACTGACAAAAAAAATCATCTACCTATAATATCAGATTATATTGACAAAGATAGGAAGTTTTGGGAAGAAATAAAACAAGCTAAATATCTTTGATATACAGGGTTCATAATTTAATATTTTTCATAAGTTTAAAACAGAGATATATATTCAATATTGTTTATAAAAATGAAAGAAAGTAGTAATGTTAAATTATGCAAGTGCATAGAAAAATGAAAGCAAACGGAAACAGTCAAAACTTCAAGGATCCTTCTTTTAAAGCATAAAACACAACAGATGCCAGTTTTAAAAATTAGAATAAATTTTAAACGGTCCTATGAAAAGCCAAAGAAAATGAATGTATACTTGTAATAGAAGTCTTTTTCAAAAGAAAATAGCATAGAAAATATTGAGTGAACATAACACAACTAAAAAGAAAGTAAAGTAGAAGGAAGACAAAATAGAATAAAAAGGCAAAGTTTTGATGAAAAAAGATCCACTGAAGCAAACATTTATGAAGTTTATTGTGCTAAATACCATGGTATCAAACTATAGAAATGAAACACAATTATAAAAGCAAGGAGAATCTGACAGAAATACAATCATAATAGCATGCTCTAGTAGACCACTGTCAGTCTATAACTTTTCAAATGGCTAATGACAAATATGGACACAAGAATATTGAAAACTACTATAAACAGAGCTGAATTTTTCCATATATGTGCATGCATCCTAAGAAAGGCAATAACTCGTTTTTTTTCAAGCATAGCATATTCTTGAAAAAAGCATATGTCAATATTTGTTGACATCAACAAATATCACACACAAGTCTCCTAAGCAAACCACATTTTTTTTTAACATCTTTCTTGGAGTATAATTGCTTTACAATGTTAGTTTCTGCTTTATAGCAAAGTGAATCAGCTATACATATACACATATCCCCATACCTCCTCCCTCTTGCATCTCCCCCCCACCCTCCCTATCCCACCCCTCTAGGTGGTCACAAAGCACTGAGCTGATCTCCCTGTGCTATGTGCCTGCTTCCCACTAGCTATCTAGTTTACATTTGCAAACCACTTTTTTTTAAATGGAAATAGAAATAAATAAAATAAGATTAAATAAGTAAGAAAAGCTTTGAAATTTAAAAATGTAAACAGCTGTTTTACAAAGTATATGTAAGACACAGAACATCTGTATTTTGATGAGCTTTTTAGATAACACTGAAAATGGGAATACTTCATATCAAACTTAAGGTCAGAGCAAAACTCTTAATATTCCAGCTGGTCTCACCCTGCCCAATTCTATTATAAATAAATCCTATAATATCCTTGATATTAACATCCTTGAATGTTTTCATTACTACAAAATGCAGTATTAACACACATTAACAAGTGCTTTATTCTAGTTGGAAAAATATGCACCTTAACCCCCCCCCAAATAGATTAAGTACAATAAACAAAAATAAACTAGAAAATTAAAAGATTAGAATTGAGAGAAAAAAATTAAAACTAAAATAGACAAACTTCTGGCATATCTAGCCAAAATAAATGAAGAGAAAAGAAATAAATGAGATGAAAATGAAAGGAGATACAATAACAGATACAGAAAGCCTCCTCCCCAAGGGAAATTTTAAAACTTACTGAAATATATGTATATTATTCTCACAATTAACTCAAGGGATAATATGGAGTGGAGACAAGCCCCCTTGGTTGGTTGGAGGACAAGTGGGAATAAAAGAAGGGCTGTTAGAAGCCTGGACTCTGCTCATGAGGAATGTGTGGGGCTGGCTAGCCCCCAAGGCAGGATGGAGAGGGGTCTGCTTTAGCAGCTGCTGGTTTCCCTGGGCTGCCCTGACACATGCCCCAGCCTGAGACAAATGAACACTCCAGCTCCACTCACTCCATGCTGTGACACTGGATTTGGGGTGGTCACAAGCAGGGAAAGGACTTGACCATAGGACGCAGAGGAGACCCGATCCCAGGGAGGAGCCCGGGTGGGGCGGCGGTGGCCATTGGTGGTGTTTACACAAGCAGTGCCTCAGCAGGAGCCCAGATCTCTGATGGCAGCTGCTCCACCACAGCTCACCCCCTGATATAAGCCAGGAGTCTACAGGGGCCCTGCCTACCCTGTGGAGCAGTTCCACAAAAGGGCAGGGGCAACAGAGGCTGGGGGCAGTGATTAGCTCTGAAGGACCAAGGGGACTTGCACCTAAGGCTGCATCTGAATGGAGCCATGAGCACCTGTACAGGCAGTATATCTAACCTCTGTCTGCTGCTGACATGAGCCAAGAGCCTGCATGGGCCCCTCTTGCTTCAACACTCTGCCCCTCTGAGGTAAGGGTCCTGGTACAGGGAGAGGGAAAAACATACACTTAAAGGGAACAGAACCAGCTTGGGGCCGACTCTCCAAGTCGGGATCAGACCCCACCCTTGGGATCTGACCCCACCCTTGACAGTGCAGTGATGACCCTTGAGGAGAGGGGAAGTCCTGCCCAACATCTGGCACCAGCTCTAGCACCTAGCCCCTACCAGGCAAAAGCTGCCAGCAACCCTGAGGAAAGATGTGACTTGCATCCACATCAAATCCAGCTCTCCCACCAGTGACACAGGGCACATGCAGTCTGTATAGGGGTGCTCCCACATAAGGACACCTTTCAAGACTGCTATATTCATGAAAGGCAGAGAAAGTTAAGCCAAATGAAAAGGCAGAGGAACTAGTCTCAACTGAAAGAGCAAGAGAAAACCCCTGAAAAAATACATAATGATACAGAAATAAACATTTTACCAGATAAAGAATCCAAGGCATTGGTAATAAAAATGTTAACTGAATTAAGGAAAAGAACTGATGTCCACAGTGAATGTGTTAATAAGGAAGGAAACAGAAAATATAAAAAAGACAAAATCATAAATGAAGAATTCAATAGCTGAAATAAAAAACACACAGGAAGGAATGAATAGCAGACTAAGCAATAAAGAAGGAGGCATAAAGTGACCTGGAAGCAGAATGATGGAAATCGTCCAATCAGCAGAGCAAAAAGAAAACAAATTAAAAAAACAGAAACAGGACTTCCCTGGTAGAGCAGTGGTTACGAATCTGCCTGCCAATGCAGGGGACACGGGTTCGATCCCTGGTCCGGGAAGATCCCGCATGCAGTGGAGCAACTAAGCCCGTGCGCCACAACTACTGAGCCTGTGCTCTAGAGCCTGTGAGCCACAACTACTGAGCCCGCACGCCACAACTACTGAAGCCCGCGTGCCTAGAGCCCATACTCTGCAACAAAGAGAAGCCACCGCCATGAGAAGCCCGCGTACCACAGTGAAGAGTAGCCCCCACTCACTGCAACTAGAGAAAGCCCGCACACAGCAATGAAGACCCAACACAGCCAAAAATAAATAAATAAATATATTAAAGGAAAATAAATTAAAAAGAACAATTTAAGAGATCTATGAGATAACATTAAGCATACCAAAATTCACATTATAGGGGTCCAGGAGGAGAAGAGAGAGAGAAGGGGATGAAAAATGTATTTGAGGAAATTATGGCTGAAAACTTCCCAAAACTGAAGAAAATAGATATCTGGATACAGGGAGCACAGATGGTCCCCAACAAGATGAACCAAAACAGACCCACACAGAGACATATCATAATTAAAATGGCAAAGGTTAAAGATAAAGAGAGAATTCTAAAGGTAGCAAGAAGGAAAACAAAGTGTCATATACAAGGGTATCCCCATAAAGTTATCAGCTGATTTCTCTACAGAAACTTTGGAGGCCAGAAAGGAGTGGCATGAAATATTCAAAGTGCTGAAAAGGAAAATCCTGCACCTAGGGTACCCTACTCAGCAAAATTATCAGTTAGAATAGAAAGAGAGATAAAGAATATCTCAGACAAGTAAAAACTAAGAGTTCATCGATCCTAACCTAGCCTAAAAGAAATGTTAGAAGGTCTTCCCTAAGTAGGAAAAAAGTAAGAATCTATAGGAGAGGGAAAATTCCACTAGGAAAGGCAAATTTATAGTAATGATTGAGGATCAACCACTTAAATAAGCCATTATGAAGATTAAAAGACAAAAAAAGTTGTAAAAGCAACTATAACTACAAGAGACAGTTAAGGGATAAGCATGAAGATGTAAAACATGACATCAAAACCACAAAATGTGGGGGAGGGAAGTAAAAAATGTAGACCTTTTAGAATCTGTTTGAACTTAAATGATTACCAATTTGAAACAAGTAGATATAGTTAGAGGTCAATGTATATGAACTCCATGGTAACCACAACTCAAAACCTATAATAGTTAAACAAAAACAAAGGAACACAAACATATTGCTAAAGAAAATTATTAATCAACAAGGGAAGAAACAAAAAGAAGACATGAACAGGAAGAGCTACAAAAACAACCAGAAAACAAGTAATGAAATGGCAAAAGTACATACATATCAATAATTACTTTAAATGTCTATGGACTATATCTTCCAATCAAAAGACATAGGGTGGCTGATTGGATAAATAAAAAGGACCATTCAATATGCTGCCTACAAGAGACTCACTTTAGAGCTAAAGAAACAGACAGACTGAAAGTGAGGGGATAAAAAACGAAAAGAAAAGAAAGCAGGGGTAGCAATACTCATATCAGACAAAACAGACTTTAAAACAAAGGCTATTACAAAAGACAAAGAAGGGCATTATATAATGATAAAGGGACAAATACAAGAAGAGGGTACTACACTCATTAAAATATATGCACCAAGTATGGGAGTACCTAAATATATAAAGCAAATAATAATAGTCATAAAAGGAGAAATTCACAATAATACAAAAAATAGAAAAATAGTTGGGAATTTTAACACCACACTTACATCAATGGAGAGATCATCCAGACTGATAAAAAACAAATCAAACAAACAAAAAAAAACAGCAATAGGACAACAGCGGTCTTAAATGACACATTAGACCGTAGGACTTAATGGACATCTACAAGACATTACACCCCAAAACAACAGAATACACATTCTTTTCAAGTGCACATGGGATACTCTACAGGATAGAACACATGCTAAACCACAAAACAAATCTCAACAAATTTAAGAGGATAGAAATTATATCAAGCCTCTTTCTGACAAGTTATGAAACTAGAAATCAATTAGAGGAAGAAAAATGGGAAAATAACAAAAACGTGGTGTCCAAACAACATGCTACTAAAGAACCAATGGGTTAATGAAAGAAAAAACCAAAGAAGAAATCAGAAAATACCTCAAGACAAATGAAAATGGAAACACAATACTCCAAAATCTATGGGATGCAGCATAAGCAGTTCTAAGAAGGAAGTTTATAGCAATGCAGGCCTTCCTCAAGAAACAAGAAAAATCCCAAATAAACAACCTAACTTACTACCTAAAAGAACCAGAAGAAGAACAAACAAATCCCAAAGTCAGCAGAAGGAAGAAAATAATAAAGAGAAGAGAAGAAATAAAATAATGATTAAAAAAATAGAAAAGATCAGTGAAACCAAGAGCAGGTTTTTTTTTTTTTAAAGATAAAGAGTATTCATAAACCTTTTGCCAGGCTCACCAAGAAGAAAAGAGAAGGGGACAAATAAACAAAATAAGAAATGAAAGAGAAGGAATGAAAAATGATACCACAGAAATACAAAAAATCATAAGGCAATACTACAAACAGTTATTATGTCAACAAATTGGACAGCCTAGAAGAAATGGACACATTTCGAGAAAGCTACAACCTGACAAGACTGAATCAGGAAGAAACAGATCATTTGAAGAGACTGATCACTAGTGATGAAAGTGAATGCAAAAATTCCTAGCAAACAGAAGTCCAGGACTGACCAGCAGGCTCCACGGGGGAATTGTCCTAAACATACAAATACTTATCCTTCTCAAACTATTTCAAAAAATTGAAGAGTATGGAACATTCCCAAATTCATTCTACAAGGCCATCCTTGCCATGATACCAAAACCAGACAAAGACACTACAAAAAAAATAAAATTACAGGCCAATTATTCTGATGAATACAGATGCAAAAAATCCTCGACAAAATATTAGCAAACCAAATCCAACAATATGTAAAAAGGATCATACAACATGATCAAGTGGGATTTATTTCAGAGTTATAAGGATAGATCAAGATTCACAAATCAACTAATGTGATACACTACATTAACAAAAGGAAGGATAAATATCACAAGATCATCTCAATAGATGCAGGAAAAGCATTTGACAAAATTCAATATTTATTCATGATAAAAACTCTCATCAAAGTTGGTATAGAGGGAATTTATCTCAACATAATAAAAGCCATTTATGACAAACACACGGCTAACATCATCCTCAGCAGTGAAAAACTGAAAGCCTTTCGTCTAAATTCAGGAATAAGACAAAGATACCCACTCTCACCTCCCCCCCCCCCCCCCACCATTTAACATAGTATTGGAAATCCTAGACACAGCAACCATACAAGAAAAAAAGAAAATAAAAGGCATTCAAATTGGAAAAGAAGAAGTAAAACTGTCACTATTAGCAGATGACATGATACTTTATACAGAAAACTCTAAAATCTCTACCCCAAAACTATTCAAATTAATAAATGAATTCAGCAAGGTTGCAGGATTCAATATTAATATACAGAAGTTTGTTGCTTTTCTATATGCTAATAATGAACTATCAGAATAAGAAAGTAAAAAAAAAAAATCCCATTTAAAATCACATCAAAAAGAATAAAATACCTATGAATAAACTTAACCAAGAGATGAAAGGCCTGTACTCTGAAAACTATAAAACATTGATAAAGGAAATTGAAGATGATATAAAGAAATGGAAAGATATCCTTGTGCTCTTGGATTGGAAGAATTAATATTATTAAAATGGCTATACTGACCAAAGCAATCTACAGATTTAATGCAATACCAATCAAAGTACCCATGACGTTTTTTACAGAACTAGCACAAATAATCCTAAAATTCACATGGAATCACAAAAGACCTCTCATTGCCAAAGTAATCTTGAGAAAGAAGAACAAAGCTGGAGGTATCACCCTCCCTGACTTCAGATTGTACTGCAAAGTTACAGGAATAAAAACATCATGGTGCTGACACAAAAACATAGATCAATGGAACAAAATAGAGAGCCCAGAAATAAACCCATGCACCTACAGTCAATTAATCTACAGCAAAGGAGGCCAGAATATACAAGAGAGAAAAGACAATCTCTTCAATAAGTGGTGCTGGGAAAACTGGACAGCTACATGTATAACAATGAGATTGGAACATTACCTCACACCATATACAAAAATAAACTCAAAATGGATTAAAGATCTAAATGTAAGATCTGAAACCATAAAACTCATAGAAGTGAACATAGGCAAGAACACTCTTTGACATAAATCGTAGCAATATTTTTTGGATGTATCTCCTAAAGCAAAAGAAATGAAAGCAAAAATAAACAAATGGGACAAACTGAAAAGTTTTTACCTAACAGTGGAAACCATTGACAAAACAAAAAGACAACCTGTAGAATGGGAGAAAATACATGTAAATGATATGACCAACAAGGGGTTAATATCCAAAATATATAAACAGTTCGTAGAACACAATATCAACAAAACAAACAACCCAATCAAAAAAATGGGCAAAAGAACTGAACAGACATTTTTCTAAAGAAGACATACAGATGGCTAAGAGGCTCATGAAAAGATTCTCAATGTCACTATTAGAGAAATGTGAATCAAAACCACAATGAGATATCACTTCACACCTGTCAGCATGGCTATCATCAAAATGTCTACAAATAACAAATGTTGGCAAGGATATGGAGAAAAGGAAACCCTTGTACACTGTTGGTGGGAATGTAAACTAGTGCAGCCACTATCAAAAACAGTATGCAGATTCCTCAAAAAACTAAAAGTAGAACTACCATACGAACAAGCAATTCCACTCCTGGCTATATATCCAGAAAAAAACCCAACTAAAACAGTGATTCAAAAAGATGAATGCACCCCAATGTTCGTATCAACACTATTTACAATATCCAAGATAAAGAAGCAACCCAAGTGTCCATCAACAGACGAATGGATAAGGAAGATGTATTTTATATATACAATGAAATATTACTCAGCCATAACAAAGAATGAAATTCTGCCATTTGTAGCAATGTGGATGAACCTAGAGAATATTATGCTTAGTTAAATAAGTCAGAGAAAGACAAATAATGTAAGATATCACTTACATATGGAATCTAAAAAATGATGCAAATGAATGTACTTAGCAAAAGAGAAAAGACTCACAAATACAGAAGACAAACTAGTGGTTACCAATGGAGAGAGGGGCACGTTAGGGGTATGAGATTAAGAGATACAAACTACTATGCATAAAACAGATAAGTAATAAGGATATATGGTATAGTATAGGGAATTATAGCCATTATCTTATAATAACTTTCAATGGAGTATAATCTAGAAAAATACTGAATCACTATGCTGTACACCTGAAACTAATATAATGTTGTAAATCAACTAAACTTCTATTTAAAAGAATGGCTCAAGCATCACATTATGATTGAAACCAGTAAAAAACTGAAATAATTTTTATTTGATTTTTAGCATTATTTAGAAAGTTCCTTCTAATAAAATATGTCCAGAATAAAATGATGTAAATATCAAAAAGCTAGATAAAAATAGTTATTTGCAGATTATTTGATTATATGTAGGTTGTATGATTATATGAGGAAAACCTAAATACATGAACCAATAAAGAAAGCAACCAGAATAAGAAAATTTAGAAAACATGCTGAATGCGATATATATAGTTATATATACATATATAAACATATATATATAATACAATAGTTTAATTAGACATCAGATCAGAGCTCAAGAAACAAAATATTATTAGCAGTGCCTAAGCCCAGATCATGCCTTCTTCTAGTCACAAATCACTCTTAGACATTGTGAATGTTACACTGTTCAATTTTTATTTTTTTTAATTAAAACAAATTTTGTCTTCCATTTAAGTGTGTTGAAGTTTGTTCTGGCCGGCAGTAAAGTTACTGGTGGATCTCCTTGATCCTTCTAAGGTTTGTCTAAATTTCACTAGGGTAATCGTAGAGTAGACTTTACACTAGGGCTAATTTAGCCCTTCTTCTAGGGCATAACCCTTGTCAGGTCATTGTCAAATGGCCTGAGGGCTTGAAGAGGTATCTCTGAACTGGCTCGGTAGAATTGAAATATCTCCCAGACTTATGTGACCTTCGGAATGTGTACACCTTGCAGCTTCCCAGGAGTCATTCTTTGTCTGAACTCATGGAGCTTCACTCCATGCATGTGCAAATTAGTTTTAACCAAAGACTTAAAGGGACCCCTATGTGGATATCTAGATTTCTTTCTTTGCCTAGCTGTACTCTCTTCAATATTTTGCCCTTCAAATTTCAGCCTCCTCTACCTCTCAGACCTCTGACTTCTGCCGTTTCACTATATTCTTGTTGGGGTATCGTTCCTGGCACCATAATCCAGAAAATTCTCTATCCAGAAAGCCATGGTGATTGTAAGGCTCACCTCATTTGGTTTTCTTCCCTTAGGATCATGGTTCCATGCTACCTATTGGCCAATGTCTAAAAACTGTTGTTTTATATATTTTGCTTTTCTTTTAGTTGTTTACAATGGGAGCATAAATTGAATCTAATCCAAATAAAACAATTGATATTCCATCCTTGCTAGAAGTTCTCTGTCCTCTCCAATTCTCCTTGAACCTTACAATCATGCTGCTTTAATCATAAATGAGTTAATTTTTGACACTTTGTATGAGAGTCATGTTTTTAATTTTTTGAAAATCCTCCTCCTACAAGGTGTAAAAAATACTGTGGTTTTTCTGTTGTCATTGTAATTAGTCTTATTTCTTAGGAAGATATATAAAAGTATTTATGGATGAAATGATACAAAGTGTGGGATATACTTTAAAGTCGTTTATAGGAGAAGGGATAAGAACTGGGGAAGAAGAAATGAGTAAAATTGTCATATGTAGATAACTACTGAAGCTGGGCGATCAATATTGAAGCTGGGCGATCAATATTGCCCAGTTGGGTGATTAATTTATGGGGCTTATTACATAATTTTTTCTGAGAATTTATATCATAAAGTAGAGATAAAGACAGGTAGAGAGAGAGAGGGAGAGAGAAAGACAAGCATAGACAGAGACATTGAGAGCAATGGAACCCTTATTTTGTATTTCAAATTGGTGTTAGTGAGAGTCAGAAATTGTACTGCATAAAAAAGAACGATAACAAACATTAAATTTTAAAAACTGGAACAGCTCAAAGACTGCTTCTATAGGATTGTCATTTGCTGCTAACCTGAACGAAATGAGATACCTTCTGTTATAGGACCTAATGTGGTTGTGGAAATAAGAATGGCTCTGAGTGATATGAAAGCTCACTGCACACAGGGGTGAAATACTCCACAAGTCCCTGAGTAATGAATTACTGGCTTCTGACAAGAGCCAGTATCAATTAAACAGAAGCAACCAGAATTTGCAATCCAGAATATAGGAAATT
Source organism: Phocoena sinus (assembly GCF_008692025.1). NCBI lineage: Eukaryota > Metazoa > Chordata > Mammalia > Artiodactyla > Phocoenidae > Phocoena > Phocoena sinus. The sequence goes on from NC_045769.1 coordinate 93,127,953, forward strand.
ATCATCTTTCTCCTCTGGCTTTCAGTTGTGAGTCAAAGGAAAGCACAGGGCAGCCTGAGGGTCGTGATCATTAGACATGCCCTCCAGAGACAAATAGAGGTTGTCATGTGCATGTTACAGACTGTGAGGAAAGGCTGATGAAGCACTTGGAGCTGAGGACCAGTCGTAAACATTGGGGTAAACTGCTTTCCTGGAAAGGTCACTTTCAGAGGTAATGCCAAGGTGCTGAAAATGCTGAGTCATCAGCAATAGAATGTCCCTGTTGAGAGCCCTTCCCAAAAATAACACAGGAGCACCATGAAAAAAGAAAAAAAGGTATTTTTCTTAACTTCAAATGTTTAATTCTGGAGCACTTATCAGGAAACTGGCATGAATTTCTCCTCTTTTAAAGCAGTGTCGGTGTCTTTGCCTGCAGGAGTAATAGCAGTGTGTACATGCCGGTATATATCTGCACTGGCTTTCATTAGTGTATGCTGTATAGATAAAGAATTAGAGAAAAGAGTAAAGTATAGAAGAAATATGTATTTTGGAAGTACACTAAGACTATGATAGAATCTAGATTTGATGACACTTAAGCCCTATATAGTTTCTTTGCAAAGTTTCCCTTTGTGATCTTTCTCCAGAGGTTGTTCTGGTGATAATGCAAAGGTTTGAATCACTGTTTGATCGTGAGGTTGCATTCGGACCACTGTTTAATGAGCCTCCAATTTCCACAGTGTGAGAAGATGCCCAGCTGCAGCTCTAGCCAGCCTTTGATGCATTCAGCTGAGAGTGAATCAACTGAAGTTCAAATACGTTTGCTAAACTTAAGTCATCTTTCTGGAGAGGGTTTGTGCAGGCTTCCTTCTGTAAAGTATACAGCAGCTTGGAAATTCATCTCCAAGACCCTCCTTGCTGCTTCTTATCGATACAATTGTTTAAGAAATTTCTTTGTCAAGCCTCCAAGGAGAATCATAAATAGGAACTCTTTAATTCTCAATGGAGATTTTCTGTCGGGGTTGGTATCATAAATAAAGAGAACCATGTATCCCTTCAGATGTGCCAGGGTCTGAGAAGTTTGTGAATTCAGAAATGTATAAACCTCTCCTGAAGATTCTGTGAATACTCATCAGCATAATTTTGAAGTATGAAGGATAAGGAATAAAAACTGGAAAACATTAGGTAGATTAAAGAGGAATATTGGGTAATAAACAATGAACTATTAAATATATACATATATGTACTTATACATATATGTAGATACATACACATGTATACTTATACACACATGCCTGTAGAGAGTGAACACTATTTCAAAAGGTTTTATATGTATAATTCCAGAAGCTTCCTTTCACATTAAAGCATTCTACAGAAGCGAGCATATTGGAGTCAAAAAATATACATACATGTTGATGTGTGTGTGTGTATCTTATGGGAACAAGAAAAAAAACAGAACATGAAAATAAGTGAAACACATAGTTTTCCATTTTCTTCAAATTCTGCTTTGAATTGTGTTTGTTTCTGCTTGATCCATTTATAGTCTCCAGTTCTTCCCAGGACAGTTAAAATGGTCCCATTCCAATTTTTACTGCCTCTGTCTTGTTTCCTTTTCGTTATAATTGGCAATTGGCAGCTACTGTACGTGCAGTAACCCATCCATTCAGAGTTGTCATTCGGATGCCTTGCTTTTGGGGACCACTATTAAATTAGGCATAAGTCATTTTTCAGCAAAGAAGGTGACATTTTATTTCTGTAAGACCAAGTGTTAACTCATTTTGTGTGGGGGAAGGTTTCTTCTGTTTCCTGACATTATAAACAACGTAAGGAGGAACTGTGATTTGCTGCTTCTTCCTCCTTCACCTCCCGCCTCCTCTTTTTTTTTTTTAAACAAACCTGTGCTATTCGTTTTATAGATATTATCTCTAATCCTTAAGCAATCAGGAAAAACAGTTGTAATTATCCTTATTTTTATGATAAGGAACCTACAACTCAGAAGTGTAAGTAACTTGGCCACAATCACATAGCCAGCAAGTATTTCAGGGCATTAGCTCGCACCCTCTGTCATGACTCCCTTCCCTTCCTTCTTTGGCAGACTATTCAAATGAAGTAGACTGTTCAATTTAGAAATATCTTCCTTCACAAATATAATAACCACGTAAACCAGAAAAGGAGACTACAAGTTTACAGGAAGTGTGGCTTCTATTTCTTTTGCAGTGGGTAGGAGGGTATACGGTCTCCTGTGCTTATATAGTCACTGTGCCTCTTCCTGCCCTTTAAAAGCAAGAGGTTACTAATTTCTCTGAGACTCAGTTTCCTCATCTATACATTGTGGGGATAACAGTATCTATTTCATACTCACATTATGCAGATTCAGTGAAATAAGAAAGTGCTAAGTACCTTGTCTGGCAGGTGGAAAGCATCTATAAATATAAGCTAAGTTTCCACATAATGCTAGGTGCTTATTCAGTATTCAACTGAAGCATGTTGTGTGACAGGAACTTACAAAGTGTCGTAGGTCAATTATACTTCAAAAATGAACAAACTCAGGGAGAAAGAGATCAGCGTTGTGGTTAGCAGAGGCGGGGGTGGGGGGAGAGGGAACTGGAGGAAGGCAGTCAAGAGGTACAAACTTCCAGTTATAAGGTAAGTATGTACCAGGGATGTAATGTACAACACAATGCATGTAATTAACATGGCTGTCTGTTACATATGAAAGTTGTTAAGAGAGTAATCCTAAGAGTTCTCATCACAAGAGGAAATATTTTTCTATTTCTTTAATGTTCTAGGGAGAGGACATGATGGATGTTCACTAAACATACTGCGGTAATCATTTCATGATGCATATAAGTCAAATCATTATGCTGTATACCCTAAACTGATACAGTGTTGTATGTCCATTACACCTCAATAAACGTGGAAGAAAATAAATTTTAAAAGTGCCAGTTCCCCCAAAAATGAGTAAGTAGGATTATGCCAAAAAATTTAATTCAAGTGAGACTGAGAAATAACATGACTTAGAGGTAATGACCAAGAGCCTTGTGAGTGGAAAGGTGTTTCCAGAATAGCAGAATCAGCATCACCTGGAAAGTTGTTAGACATGGAAATTCATGGGAACCACCCCAGGCATGCTGACTCGGAATTTCCGGGCTGGGGCAGAGGATCTGTGTGAAAATCATTGACCCAGAGGTTAGAAAAGTCTATTTTTAATTACTTTATACAGTGCCTACCGTCTTATTAGGGAACACTGTGTGACTACTGAATCCTTTGCTACAGTACGTATTTATAAAAGATACTGAGAGCTGTAAACCCCTCGATGTACTGATACTCTGGTAGACATGTTTGGCCTCAGAGGGTAGGACACATACAGGAATTCAAGAAATAGTTTTAATTAGTTAATTGGTTTTGCTGAGTTTCTTTTCATTAACTGCCAAATCTATTTACTTAACCATGTTTAAAAACATTAGTAAGCTTATTTCACAATAAATAACGTTTTTATAGCTAAATCAAAATATAAATTTCAGAGCATTTTGTGGATATATAACAGAAACATACTTTTGTCTCAGAAATACTGGTGGGTTTTTTTTGGAACTTATTTTTTTGTTTGTTTATGCGTTTGGCTCTAAAGAACCGTCCTGGGAAGAAAAAGAAGAAGAAAAAGTAACAGTGAATTGGTTTCATTAACATATGTCACACTGCAGACTATCAAGGAGAACTTGGTAAAATAATGGCCAATATTTAGAATCCATGAATCCACACAATTATACAATAATTGTTTCCTTTTTTCTCAGGAAATGCACACTGAAGTGCTAATTAAACTTCAGGCACGCAGATCCAGCTTGCTAACTTTGCTATAATCGTGACCATGATCACCATCAAGCACCACTTAAGTACCCGTGATGTTGGGGCATTATGCCAAGATGCTGCAATTTATTAAAATGATGCAACATATCTGGAGATAGAGAAGACACTCAGGCATGAGTCCTGATTACCTCTTTTTGTTTCCCCCATTCTAAAGTCTTTATCTACACTTGAGAGCAGGGTGCATCTGAGAAAGAACGAGGCCATTGTGGTCGGAGAGACCTGAGTGACCGTGGATAAGTGTTCTAACATCTTAGCAAAGTATAGTTATGAAACTTCAGCATGGTGTCAGTTCCATAAGATGTGCTCAATGAGTGTTGTCGTTGTTGTCAGAGCTATTATTATTACTATGTAACAAAGAAGGAATATAAGCAGTTTAAAAAACAACCTTCTCACTTCATGCTGACAGGCAAGTGACTGTCTGTGTCATCCTCCAGACACATGAAAGGAAGTTAAAATATTCTCTCTAGCTCCAATTTCTAAACACTCCAAAAATAAAGTGATTATGTTTAGAGAAGCAGACCTTAAAGAAAATTGCCTCCAAGAAACCTGAAGAAGCAAACACAGAATGCCAGGGCCATCACAACATTGTATAAAATGCTCCCAAGACAAATATGTTAGCTCAGTGGCCAGATACCTTGACTTAAGGGGGCAACGTTTTCATGGCAAAGTGATTACAGCTTGATGGAGTCTTCTGTGAGCAAATTAGAAAAAAAGAAGCGACGAAGGTAATGACCTCTGCAATTAATTAAACTTGTTCAGGTTGCTAATTCTTCTGCAAGTTGATTAATAAAGAGTATATGCTGTCACACCTTCTAAAGTGTGAATGTATGTCCTCAGTCATGGAATAATCATACAGACAGCTCAAACAACTAGCTGTTCTTAAAATAAATGTTGCAACTTGAAGAAAGAGAAGTAGTGAGTCTAAATCTACCTTAATTCTTCTAAGATAAGTGAGCCAAGAATGTGAGATCAAAGGCACTGGCTCCATCAGACAGAATACAGCTCATCCCCAGCTCCAGCAATGTGTAAATGTGAAACTTTGTGAAAGCTACTTAGCCTTTCTGAGAATCAGTTTCTTCAGCTGTCCAATGGGACTGGTAACAGGATATACTTAGCAGGATTATTGCAAGAGCTAAAGGGAATCATTCTTACACATGCCTTGCACAAAATAAGTCCTCATGAAATGTGAACTCTCATTATATTCAAGTTATACACAAAATAAGTGACTTAGTAGGACGAGCATTCCACTCCTACAAATTATCCTTTATTGGTGCCTCTTTATCTTTTTTTTTTTTTTTTTTTGCGGTACGCAGGCCTCTCACTGTTGTGGCCTCTCCCGTTGCGGAGCACAGGCTCCGGATGTGCAGGCTCAACGGCCATGGCTCACGGGCCCAGCCGCTCCGTGGCATGTGGGATCTTCCCAGACCGGGGCATGAACCCGTGTCCCCTGCATCGGCAGGCGGACTCTCAACCACTGCACCACCAGGGAAGCCCCCTCTTTATCTTAATACTATATTGTCCTATCCCCAAAGGACAAGGAAAATCCCTTTCAGGAATAGAATTATAGAAACATCAAAGATAAATTTTCAATAATTAATAAGGAATCAACAATTAAAAACTGCAAATATAAGGTATTAACTAACTTCAAAAATATTTTCCAGGCAAAACATTCTCTGACGTAAATCATGCCGAAGTTTTATTAGGTTACTCTCCCAAGGCAATAGAAATAAAAACAAAAATAAACAAATGGGACCCAATCAAACTTACAAGCTTTTGCACAGCAAAGGTAACCATAAACAAAGTGAAAAGACAACCTACAGAATGTGGAATGGGAGACAATATTTGCAAACAATGCAACTGACAAGGGCTTAATTTCCAAAATATACTAATGGCTCATACAACTCAACAACAACAAAACGAACAACCTAATCAAAAAAAATGGGCAGAAGACCTAGACATTTCTCCAAAGAAGACATACAGGTGGCAAATAGGCACATGAAAAGAGGCTCAACACCACTAATCATTACAGAAATGAACATCAAAACTACAGTGAGTTACCACCTCACACCGGTCAGAATGGCCACCATTAAAAAGTCTACAAATAACAAATGCTGGAGAGGGTGTGGAGAAAAGGGAACCCTCCTACACTGTTGGTGGGAATGTAAATTGGTGCAGCTACTATGGAAAACAGTATGGAGTTTCTGCAAAAAACTAAAAATATGGAGTTGCCATATGATCCAAAAATCCCACTCATGGGCATATACCCAGATAAAACTATAATTTGAAAAGATACATGCACCCCTATGTTCATAGCAGCACTATTTACAATAGCCAAGACATGGAAACAATCTACGTGTCCATCAACAGAAGAATGGATAAAGAAGGTATGGTGCATATATATATATATATATACACACAATAGAATATTACTCAGCCATCAAAAAGAATGAAATAATGCCATTTGTAGCAACATGGATGCAACTAGAGATGATCATACTAAGCGAAGTAAGTCAGAAAGAGAAAGACAAATACCATATGATATCACTTATATGTGGAATCTAAAATATGATACAAATCAACATATCTGTGAAACAAAAACAGATTCACAGATATAGAGAACAGACCTGTGGTTGCCAAGGGGGAGGGGGACAGGGGAGGGATGGATTGGGAGTTTGGGATTAGCAAAGGCAAACTGTTACATATAGGATGAATAAACAACAAGGTTCTACCGTACAGCATAGGGAACTATATTCAATATTCTGTGACAAACCATAGTGGAAAAGAATATGAAAAAAAACATATGTATAACTGAGTCACTTTTCTGTACAGAAGAAATTAACACAACATTGTAAATCAACTACACTTCAATAAAATTAAAAAAAATATTTTCCATTTTCATACAAAGATTTCCACAATCTCTCCATAAATTGTCAGTATCACCACTGAAATCAAAGTATCCTAATTCTTTCCTTCCCAACATTTGGAGCCATAAAATATGCTCCTCATCTTCATTTTGTTTTTTAGCTTTTTAGGCAGAAAGGTTAAGTCTAAAATATCCAACGTTATCTTCTGAGATTATTAAGTCGAACCACGCTACGTGAAGAATATTTTATCATACTCCTCTTATGCTTCCATTTTTTTTTTTGAAAAAAAAAAAAGAGGAAAAAGGCAAGTGCTTTAGACTTTTAAAAAAAAAGTGTTTTTTTGGTCAGCTTTGAAAGAAGACCATGGCAAAAGAACACCTCATTTTGGGAAAATAGCACAAGGCAAAAACAGATCATCACTAACGGAAGCTAAATCACACAGTGGAGTTAAGCTACTTAGATATATTGATTCTGCAAGGGTAAAAATGGATTAGAACCAACAGATTATAATGAGGATCATTTTGGTACCAAAGAAGCCCCTTTAACAATGGGCGTGCATTCGAATCCTAGTGTGATCATTACAGGCTCATTTTCCTTGTTCGTGTTCCCAGGATAAAGGCCTTAAAGGAAGCACTGGCATTTTAAATTGCTCAGTTTCACTTGCTGAAATTTTTTTTTTTTCTTTCTTAGGCAAAATTATTTTCCCATGTTATGAGAAGAATGCTTTGGAGAGCAGCACTGTGAAAGTGCAGAGAACAAAAGGGATGGCAGCCCTGGAGGATTAGGCCACTGACAAGGGAAAAGAAATTACCTGTGGGCATTTGCTCCAAGGTCCCCACTCAGACATGACACATTCACTGGGACACAGAAGAGAGCAAGACTGGGTTTCTGAGGGAATTTCATCCTGGTTGCAAAGGCTGTTATCCACTGCTCCCCCTTCACCATCGGCAGCATTCACGCATCTGCAAAGCAAGATCACGAGATAGCTTGATTGCTTAAAACAGTGGGAAGTAAATTTAAAATAGCTGTGATGTATCGTAATTACTTACCCCTCAGAGATAGTAAAACATAAAATAAGACCAGCAGAGAAACCAGGAAAAAAAAAATCCTTTCTCAGCCAGTCCAGCTTTATTGAGTGATAACTCAGGGCAGAGCCCTTTATTCGGCAAAGCAGAAGACAAGGGACAATTGTCATCTTTGAAGAACTCTCCATCTAAATAGAACTATCTACTGCCGTGGCCTCTCCCATTGCGGAGCACAGGCTCCGGACGCACAGACTCAGCGGCCATGGCTCACGGGCCCAGCCGCTCCGCGGCATGTGGGATCTTCCCGGACCGGGGCACGAACCCGTGTCCCCTGCATCGGCAGGCGGACTCTCAACCACTGCGCCACCAGGGAAGCCCTTTTTTTTTTAAATTGTAACAAATCTTGAAGACGCTCCTCTGAATAAATCCATCACTTTGTAATAACTAGACCTTTCACAGTTCCCGTGACTCTCTTAGACCTTTCCTAGACTTCTCTTTCAGAGCATCTAAGCTTCCCTAGTTTTTGTTTAGTACAATTAAGGTCATAGCAAAGTTATGCAAAAAATAATTGAACATATTTTTCTTTCAGGTATTTTCTGCATTTCAGTAAGGAATTTTCGTAGCATAAACCAAAGGGCAATTAGCAAGCATTTTCATGCAGCAATTGAGCACATGCTATATAGATGCACATATTGTAATTGCTCTGAGATAAGTGCTGATGAAGATGAGATAAATAATCATGTTATTGATTCAATCAAATTAAAACCAAAGTGTTGGGATTCCCTGATGGCACAGTGGTTAAGAATCTGCCTGTCAATGCAGGGGACACGGGTTCGAGCCCTGGTCCGGGGAGATCCCACATGCCACGGAGCACCTAAGCCCGTGCGCCACAACTACTGTGCCTGTGCTCCAGAGCCCGCGATCCACAACTACTGAAGCCCGCGTGCCTAGAGTCCATGTTGTGCATCAAGAGAAGCCACGGCAATGAGAAGCCCACACACTGCAATGAAGAGTAGCCCCCCGCTCGCCGCAACTAGAGAAAGCCCACGCGCAGCAACAAAGACCCAACTCAGACCTAAATAAATAAATAAATAAATAAATAAATAAACCAAAGTGTTATACTACTATATACCCGCCAGAACGGCTTAAATCAAAACCATGGTAAATATCAAGGGCTGACAAGAATGTGGAGCAACTGTAGCTCTTCTCACTCTGCTGGTTGGAGCATAAATGCTTTGGCAAACTAGTTGGCAGTATCTACTAAATCTAAACATATATATACTATGTAACCCAACAATTTCACTTCTATTTATATACACAAGAGAAACGTGTACAAATGTGGACCACCCCCCAAAAAATAAAACCTGCCTGAAAACGTTCATAGCACCACTATTTATAATCAACCGAACTAGAATCAACAGTAGAATATCTACAATATTTATTCAGCCACAGTAAAACAGAGAAATACATTGTGATAAACTCATTGAATTAAATGCTATAAAGTAATGAGAATTCATAAACTACTGTTGTATGAATGGAGCTCACAACCATAATGTTGAACAAAAGAAGCTGGACACAAAAGAGTATAGTCTGCATGGTTCCATTCATAGAAAGTTAGAAATAGGCAATACTCATCTATGGTGTCAGAGGACAGAATAGCAGTTACGCTTGGTGGACTGGTTGATACCTAGGGGCTTAGGTAGTCCTGGTAATACTTTGTGTCTTGGCCTCTGGGTTGGTTACACAGGTGAGTTTGTGTTGTGAAAATTCATGGAGCTGTACCCTATGCTGTGGGCATTTCTCTGCATTTATATCATATCCCAATTACAAGCTCATATTTAAATTATTTTCTCAAAAATGTTTAATAAAGACTTGCTATATATAAGCCTCTTTTGCTAGGTGTTGGGATACAAAGATATTTATTAATAATGATTCATTTCATAAATATTTTGAGCGGCTTACTCTGCACCATGCCCTTACTTGGATGCTGGGGTACAGAACTGAAAAAAAAAAATAGGGACAAGATCCCTTCTTCTTCCAGTGATAATGATCAAGGTAAAGGTGAAAATGACAATGATGATGAGCTGAATGGTGCCATTTACTAATCTGGTAATTTCTGACAGAAAGCCACAGCCAAGGAATAAGCATTTTAAGAGGGCTGTGCTGGAGAGCTTTTGGTGCTCCCCAAATCATGCTATGCTGGAATGAATTACCCTATACATCCTGAGTTTCTTTTATACAAACAATATTCTTTTTTTGATTCAGGAAAACTGCAAAGTAGTCTATCAGCTGGTGCAAAATAAAATAAAACTTTATGAGGTGCTAAGTAATACAAACTTAGATATTGTATAAAGCAGGTTAACAGAGGATGGTGAAAGGAGAGAAAATGTCGTGCCTTCTAATATAGGGAGGCAAGGTACAGAGTCATCTACGGACTTTAATTTCTTTTGTGGTAACAGTCAATAGTGGAAGGAGGGACCACGAAATGGCTTTAATGTCTTTCCCTGGGCAAACTTAAAAGCTGAAAATTGCTTTCCTTCTTGCCTGCACACTCTCAGCTGATGTTCTTCTATGATTTCACTGAAAAAGAAAAGGTAATACTTCTGGTCAATGGTGTCCAGGTGAACATATGCATTAGTCTTTGTTCACTCCCAATAAGCCACAAAGACAATAGTAAAGGAATTTGTTACAAAAAGACTAACAAAACAAAAAAAAGGAGGGAGGGTAAGGCAGAATCCTACAAGGACAAAGAACATGGGAGAGGACAAAGGCAACAATGGAAAATACATGGGCTAGTGGTAACTGACTTAGCACACCCAGAAAACTGATTACTAAGCCTTCAAGGGAAAAGAAAGAAAGTCACTCCATTTACACATCAGAACACATGGAAAATTCAGGCATTTACCTTTGGAAATGTGCATGAAGGTGAGGTAGAAAAACTGGAGGATTTATTGAAAGTGTGTTTAAGAAGTACCTAAGCTCTCAAATCCCAATTCCCCAATTCCCAAAGCTAGGTGATGGCCCCAGCCCTGCCCCTGCAGGTAACTGAAGGTTTATTATCTGGAAAGGTTCACGACACAGGTCTTTGGATTAGAGAACACATGGCCCAATTAAGGATGGGAATATCATATTGAAAACAGGGTTTAAGGAGAAGTTGACATATTGAAAAGAATGACTACTACCTTAGTGACTTAAACAATGCACATTTATTATTTTTCAGTTCTGTAGTACAGAAATCCAACATGGAACTCACTAGGCTAACGTCAGTGCTCTGGCAGAGCTGCATTCCTTTCTGGAAGCTCTAAGAGGAGAATCGTCTCCTTACCTCTTTCATGTTCTAGAAGCCACCCACATGCCTTGGGGCCATGGCCCCTTTCTCTGTTTTCAAAGTCAACAGCCTTGTATCTCTCTGTGTCTTACTTCTTTAGTCACATTTGCTGTTTTTCCTTTCCCATCTCCTCATCCCCTTTTAAGGACGCTGGTGAATAAAATGTTCCCATCCAGAGGATCCAGGACAATCTAATCTTTCCATCTCAAGATTTTTAACTTAATCACAACTGTGAAGAATCTTTTGCTATTTAAGGTAACATATTCACAGATTTCAGGGGTTAGAATGTGGATATCTTTGGGAGCCATCATTCTGTCTACCACATCAGCCCTTTTTCATTGGGTTTCCCAAATACTGGTTGCTAGGATTATCTGTTTCACATGTGACTTAAGAAGAGCGTCTTCTAGGGGTCCTGACAAGCACAAGAGTAAAGACTTAAAAGACTGAAATTGAAGGTGTTCCCAAATGAAAATGCCCCTGTAGTTACATATCCTGCATCATCGATTTCCTTGCCATATCTCCCTTTGATCATCACCTTCATTTCCACTCAAGCTCATTACAAAACTGCTTTAAAGCATGTCTATATTTGCTATCTCCACGCCCTCTCTCCTCTTCCTCCATTATTACCTCTTGGACTTACTTTAATCACACTTTTACTACCATTCCAGAGAAAACTCATATCAAGATCATCAACAGAGTCCCCTTTGCCAAACTCAATAGCCAATTCTTATCTTAGTAAACTTCTCAGAACCATTTGAAACAATTGATTACTCTTCCTTTTTTGAAAAACTCTCGTCTTCCCATTTTCTTGGTCTTCCTTCTAGATGACTGGCTCTTTCCCAGTCTCATTTGTAAGATCTTTCCCTTTGCTCTAATCTATGAATATCTGTGTTCCCCAGGGCGCTATTTCTTTCTTTCTTATCAATATATTTCAGATTTATAGCTGACGCCTAATTTATACCCCCATTACTCTCTGAACTCCAATCTGTCACTCCAAGCCTTCTCAGTTGGAAAGCTAATATCTCAAATTTATTGTGTTCCAAAGCTAGCTTTTGATTTTCTCTCTCAAATTTGCTTCTAATATTTCTCATCTCAACAAATGGCACCACCATTCTCATGATTGCTCAGGCCCTGAAACCTAGCAAGCATCTTCGATACGTCTCTTTCTTCCACATTCTACGATCACTTTATAAGCAAATCCTGTCATCTGTACCTTCCAGATACAGTCCAAATGTGACCACCTCACCACCTTCCCTAGTACAAAGCCCGTCTAACCATCAGCCTCTCTCACCTGGAATTCTGGGATGTCACTCAAACCTTCATCCCTGCTGCTGCTTACACACCCCAAAATTCCTTCTCTATACTCCCATCTAGCAAGGTCCTTTTCAAACGTAAATAAGAGCGTGTCATTCACTCTGTCTCAGACCTCCCATAGCTTCATGATGCTGTTAGAAAAATATATTTTAACCTTATTTTAGAAGACTATACAATTTGAGTACTGACACCAGCCATATGGGACGTGGTGTAAGCCATCTTGTTATAACAAGCCAAGAAGGTTCCTGCTTTGGAACTCCTTCCCCTTGGAATTCTCTTAATATAGATCTTTACATTCATTTAAGTCTCTCACATTTTTCAGGTCTCTGCTTAAATATTTTGCTGACCAGCCTCTCCAAAACAGTAGCTTCCATCACACCAATCCAATTTTATTTTTTTCTTGGCATTTCATAGCAAAGACATTCCATTATATAGTATTTTATGCATCTATTTTTTTCCCTGCTGCTCTAAGTTCTTTGAGGACAGTAACTTGTTTTGTTCACTTTTGCATCCCCAGTGCCTGATACATAGAAGGCAAATATTCATAAATATTTTTTGAATTCATAAATGATTGCTGTCATGTATGAACCATGAAGATGTCCTCTAGTCTGGAGGTTTCACGAAAGATAAACGGATCAACTGTTTCACTCATTAGAACACCATTTTATTAAGGTCAATAATGGTTTGGAAAGCAATATGGCTGGAAAACCTGCTTCACATATGTATAAAGTATGTAACACAGTGAGTTTGCGTTAGTTAGCTAGGGCTGCCATAACAAAATATCACACAGTGTGGCTTAAACAACATACGTGTAAGGCTTGAGGCTGAAAGTCTGAGATCAAGGTGTTGGCAGGGTTGGTTTCTTCTGAGGGCTCTCTCCTTTGACTTGTAGATAGCCACCTTCTACCTGTATTTTCACATGTTTTTTTCCTCTGTGTCTATGTCCTAATCTACTCCTCTTATAAGGACATCAGTCAGATTGGATTAGAGCCTGCCCCAATGATCTCATTTAACATTACTTACCTCTTTAAAGACCCTGTCTCCAAATACAGCCACATTTTGAGGTACTGCGGGTTAGGACTTCAATACACAGATTTGGGTCAGGGGGACACAATTCAGCCCATAACACATATCTAGTAGTTGTGTTATTTTTATTGTATCAGGCTTCATCCATTTGAGCTGAGAGGCATGGCTTAAAGGCCCTCTTGTTCAAGTGTGTTTTTCCTCAATCAACCTGCCACAATTCTGCCACTAGCAATTTATTCTCTTGAAGCTTTCCTTTCTCTCCTGAGACTTTGCTTTAATACTGCTAAGAGGCCAGGCTGGGATGAGAGTGAGAAGTGCCACAGCTCATTTACACATATTGCTTGATAAGCTAGCCTGGTCAATCATTTCTCAAAGCCATGAGAAAATAGGACGTAAGAGACACAGATTTACCATGTGCTAACACATATATATGGAATCTAAGAAAAAAAAATGTCATGAAGAACCTAGGGGTAAGATGGGAATAAAGACACAGACCTACTAGAGAATGGACTTGAGGATATGGGGAGGGGGAAGGGTAAGCTGTGACAAAGTGAGAGAGTGGCATGGACATATATACACTACCAAACGTAAAATAGATAGCTAGTGGGAAGCAGCCGCATAGCACAGGGAGATCAGCTCGGTGCTTTGTGACCACCTAGAGGGGTGGGATAGGGAGGGTAGGAGGGAGGGAGATGCAAGAGGGAAGAGATATGGGAACATATGTATATGTATAACTGATTCACTTTGTTATAAAGCAGAAACTAACACACCATTGTAAAGCAATTATACTCCAATAAAGATGTCAAAAAAAAAAAAAAAAAAAGAGAGAGACACAGATTTTGAAGAAAAAGAGGTAGATGCCCAAGTTTGGCAGCCTGAGCAACTAGCCCCCGGGGAACAGGCAGTGAACAAAGGGAAGGAAAGACAATTTGTCTATTAGCCCTTTGCCTGGGTTGGTGATCAGGAGCACGTCTATGATTGTGCTAGCAGCTATTTCTTCCAACAGGCTTACCAGTGATGTTGCAACATTGGGACTAGGTAAGACTCGGAATTGGTGGGTACTGAATTACTGAATCAAGTAAGTTCACTGGTGTTGAATAACAATAAACACATAGAAGTAAGCTCTGCCTTGGCAACTGACTTCATAGATAACTTGATAGGGAGTTACCTGCTTTGGGCACCGCGTGTCCACTTGAAATGGAACTTCCTAAATCTAGCAAAATGATACACTAAGCTCATGCAACTGAATAGTCGACCACACTGGGTTTTCTTCTTGATTTTACGTACTAAATCATTGTCTACGATTAATATTTTGGCTTTTGCTTATTCATTCTCTAACAGTTATTGCTATTTTCCTCAGTTGGTAATAAAATTATCCTTCTTTCTTCCCAAATCATTTCTAAATAGACTTTTTCGATGAACTCAGGCCAGCTGTTTCCTTTGCACCACTGCTATATTTACCAAACAAAAATGTTAAACAAACTCCCTCAGTAAACAACTGAGCATTCACTAACTTCTTTCAGAGCTGTGTTCTTTTTATATTAAAATATATCATTACTGTTCACAGGTATTCTCATATTAGTTTCCAAGGCTAACAGTGGAAATTATTAAAGGCCTTAAATTGACCTTTCAATGTACTGACATCCAAAATTAAGATAATGCCCATCAATTGTACTAACACAGCGCAAAAGAGAGACATGGCATCACAGTCAGAATCACCTAATTTGTTAGCAGTGATGGCCACGTATCACTGCAGGGATGTGGGCGTGCTCCATGCAGTTGGTTTTTCCACTGATATCATTTGCAGGCAATGTTAAGGATTGTGGCTGCGATGCAGACGGAATCCCACAATACACGTGGCAGCTCAAGGCACATGTACTTCCAGGGATACTTAAAGATGACCAAAAGCCAGAGGATATTGTGTGAAAATCAGAGTGTACTTGGATAAGCAACACTGTTGTTTTTATAAAAATATATAAATTCCACTGCCACATTTCCCCAGTGTCTCCATTTCCACACACCTGATTTTCCTAGATTGCATTCCTCCTCCACAGCGCAGGGACCTCAGCTCATTGTGGATTTTGCATGGAGACCAGTGTTCTACAACCCAGGAATACTGATTGCACTCACTGTAACACGGGACTGCCTCGTGTACCTGTCAAGAATAGGAAAGGAAAAGAAAATTATGTGGCACTATCCAAGTTATGGAAAAATAGCCTGTCTTTTAGTAAAGTCGGCTGAACAGAACCCAGGAACTATACTCTGGCCCCAATAGCCAAGTTGCGTTCCCCAAAAGCAAGACATAGTTGGCTTCTCTGAAATTACTGACTTACCTAAAGAAACATACAGGGGAAATCAACTAGAATATGATGGCATGCCTTTGCAGAAGAGAACAAAGGACAGTCCTTACCTACCGCCAAGAACAGGAATTCCATTACCTTTTCATTTCCTCAAAGAGCTCACACAGCATCTATTAAGATGGTCCAGCTCTCAATTATATGGTATACTGTATTCTCAGATGTACTTCACAATGTCAATTGACACAAATAGAGGTAAGGCAAATTTACTCTTGAATATAAGGTTCTTAGAATGCAAAAGGAAAGTGGTATTATTTGCACCAGAAATTTCTTTTTATGTCCCCAAATGATCAATGCTAATAGGCAATCATTTAGCCTTCTGGGCATTGTGGCTTTATATGAATTTAGAGATGTGTAGGGTGTTTTCAGAGCATAGCTACAACACACAGACACACACATACACAAGACAAACACACACATGTTAGAGGCTGTGCATGATTACTAACTGTGAATATATATAGATTTATAGTAGAAACAAATACGGTCAATGAATTCTTAGGTTACTTCCTATGCATTTATTTGTGATGATTTTCTCCTGGAATTTTATACCATTGGGTGGTCAATTGAGTTTGCCTCTTCAAGACTGAATTTAAAGGACATTCCTCCTCAATAGTGAACACAGCGTTCTCCCTTGGTAAGAAAAAGAATTGTTGTGTCATATGATACGTTACTCTAGATCACAAAGATGGCTCTAGTGTAGCATGTCGATGAGTAGTGACTCAACCTATTACCAAAATAGTTAATTAGTGCTTTTCCTTTTAAACAAGGACTTAAGCCCCATGCCCTTCCTCCCCCTTGCCTTTCCAATTCCATAAAATTGCAAATGATGACTAGGCTGTGCTATCCAAACCGAACCATTACTTGCAAGTTTCCACTAAATGCAAGGGAAAGCACTATGTAATGGGATAACCAGAAAACAAGATTGGAGCACTGTCAGCAGGTGAGATGGAAATCAGATGAGAAAAGGTTATTGGCGAGACTACATCTTAGGAATCACAAATAATGTCAGAAACTATTTTTAACTGTGGGGTTCGGTTTGGCTCTCTCATGTAGAGCATACAACAATAAGGGAAACCGCAAAGTGAAAAATATGTGAGGGCAAAATGAAAGGAGATGGGAAAATAGAAGTGGAAATGGATGTGAGGAAAGGAAGGAATTAAGTAATAAAAGAATCACATTTCATGCTGTGAATGCTGACAAGAATGGAAGGAAAGGGTCAGAAGCAGTGCCTACATTAGAATAAGGAAGTAATAACTTGGAAAGGAAAAAAGTCTGCCCCCTAAAACTCATAAAGGTAAGAGAAAAAAATCTATAAAAATGAAAAGACGTGACCCAAATCTAAGAGACACCAGGGAACGAAGCTCATGACAGTTGAGGGTTTAGCTGACCCAGCTTCACCATGGAAATTAGGCTGTCACTGAATTTACAGGTTTGTTCTATAAACACTTCAGTATGTATCAGACAATTTAAAGAAAGCTTTTTGGCCTTCCTATGAGATATAAGAAAGTCTGCTAAAGCACTTTGCACAAATGGGGGAGATGAAGAAATTAATTAAAAAAGTAATTTTTCCCACAGCCCATGCATGAATCTGAGAGCAAGTGGATAGGATAGACTCTGAGATGGACCTATTTTTCTAAAGCTCTCGATACTAAGCAGAGCTTACCCTGTCCTCCTCCCTCCCGTATAAAGCCCCAAGGTCAGATGGAAAATGAAAAACTGTTTAGTTGCATGTACCTTTGATATACACATTTGAACACCTGGTCATGTATTGGCTTACTGTTTTTATTCTCCATGCCCCAGTGATCTACATCTGTAGCAGAGTCGCTAACCTCATCGCCAAGCTACTGGAAGGCAGGGAGCAGGTCTGTGTAGGGAGATGTTGACCCACCTTCTTGAATAATGGTGTAAAAACGGGACCTCTTGAAGGAGATTCTCCATCACATGGATTTACCCGATTTTTTCCCCAATGTGTCTGCCATTTTAGTCACTTCTGGCTGACAAATCCCTACCTTCATCGAAAGTCCAACTGACTCCCGCCACTTCCACAAGGCCTTTCCCATGACTCCAGTTGGCATGTCTTTGGTACTCAGTGAGAGTTTCAGTTTTAAGCAGATTTGTAGCCAGATGATAATGTCAGGTGCCATGTGCAAGGCTGGGCCAGTGGTGGCAATTAGGGCCACACTGTGTGGAGCTTGGGGACGAAACACATTCAATGAAGTCATCACCTTGACTCCTCTCTATGTGTCTCCTATTCTCGCATCTACTTGAGCTTTTCTGCTAACTTTAGTCTTAATGTCTCCTTTGTACTGTAAATCATACTGAAAGAATATGCCAAGAGAAGAACAATGTGAACCCTCTACTCATAAATACGCTTCTGGTTTTAACCAAAGCCAGACCCGGACTCTCAGTGTCTGTTTATATGACTACCTGAACAAAACTTGTCTTAGGAAGCCAGGGACTATGCTTCTACGATGTCCGCATTTTGTAAAACATTCCGAGGAGGGGGTGATGCCCAATCAGTATTTGTTGAATTGAAACAGATTTTTGAAGGGGCACAGATTGCTAAATGACCCTCACTTAATTTTCCAGAGAAAACAGGCTCATAAATGGAATGTATAAGGGGTGTTTTACAAAGCTCAGAGGACAATAAGAGGGAACAAAAATGAAACCCTTTTCTTTCCATTATGGGGCTTTGGTGAAGAACAGCCATCATTACATTAGCAAAAGGTGCTGCCTGACGATTTTCGTTATGGGAAAGAAAGGCTGTCCCTAAAGAACTGTGAAGGCTGTTTGTTTAGAGACCTTGTTCATCAGGCAAGGAATCTTACCTAGAGGATCGAAAACACCCACAAGAGGCAAAAAGGCAGCAGGCCATCAAGAATAAACATTTACTACCCAGATGCCCAATTTCTTCTCATGTCAGTCCTTTATGTTCTGGCTATTCCATACTGGTATCTGTTTGGCACTTATTATAGTTTCATAATGGAAATGTGTTAAAGCGTTGACTTTATCGGGGAATCATGCGGAAATGTTCTGAAGGAGAAAAATGAGCCATGGGAAAGTTAAATGAAAATCATTTCTAAATGGCACAAATTAGGAAGAAAATAACAGGGTTTAACAGGGCCACCGATGCTAAGAAATGCCATTGAAAAATCTAAATCCTCTGAGAGAAGTAACATTTCATTCTCCTGGTAATGAGTCCTATTTATTACTTCTTTATTGGGGAATTGTTTTTCTAACATCTTTATTGGAGTATAATTGCTTTACAATGCTGTGTTAGTTTCTGCTTTATAACAAAGTGAATCAGCTATACATATACATATGTCCCCATATCTCCTCCCTCTTGCATCTCCTTCCCACCTGTCTAGGTGGTCACAAAGCACTGAGCTGATCTCCCTGTGCTATGCGGCTGCTTCCCACTAGCTATCTATTTATCTATTTTATACTTGGTAGTATATATAAGTCCATGCCACTCTCTCACTTCATCTCAGCTTACCCTTCCCCCTCCCCGTGTCCTCAAGTCCATTCTCTACATTTACGTCTTTATTCCTATCTTGCTCCTAGGTTCTTCAGAACCATTTTTTTTTTAGATTCCATATATATGTGTTAGCATACAGTATTTGTTTTTCTCTTTCTGACTTACTTCACTCTGTATGACAGACTCTAGGTCCATCCACCTCACTACAAATAACTCAATTTCATTTCTTTTTATGGCTGAGTAATATTCCATTGTATATATGTGCCACATCTTCTTTATCCATTCATCTGTTGATGGACACTTAGGTTCCTTCATGTCCTGGCTGTTGTAAATAGAGCTGCAATGAACATTGTGGTACATGACTCTTTTTGAATTATGGTTTTCTCAGGGTATATGCCCAGTAGTGGGATTGCTGGGTCGTATGGTAGTTCTATTTTTAGTTTTTTAAGGAACCTCCATGCTGTTCTCCATAGTGGCTGTATCAATTTACATTCCCACCAACAGTGCAAGAGGGTTCCCTTTTATCCACACACTCTCCAGCATTTACTGTTTGTAGATTTTCTGATGATGGCCATTCTGACTGGTGTGAGGTGATACCTCATTGTCGTTTTGATTTGCATTTCTCTAATGATTGATGTTGAGGATTCTTTCATGTGTTTGTTGGCAATCTGTATATCTTCTTTGGAGAAATGTCTATTTAGGTCTTCTGCCCATTTTTGGATTGGGTTGTTTGTTTTTTTGATATTGAGCTGCATGTGCTGCTTGTAAATTTTGGAGATTAATCCTCTGTCAGCTGCTTCATTTGCAAATATTTTCTCCCATTCTGAGGGTTGTCTTTTGGTCTTGTTTATGGTTTCCTTTGCTGTGCAAAAGCTTTGAAGTTTCATTAGGTCCAATTTGTTTATTTTTGTTTTTATTTCCATTTCTCTAGGAGGTGGGTCAAAAAGGATCTTGCTGTGCTTTATGTCATAGAGTGTTCTGCCTATGTCTTCCTCTAAGAGTTTTATAATGTCTGGCTTTACAGTTAGGTCTTTAATCCATTTTGAGTTTATTTTTGTGTGTGGTGTTAGGGAGTGGTCTAACTTCATTCTTCATGCCTGTGCCCGTGGCAGACATTACTAGTCATGTATAGTGTTCTTTTTCAGCATCTTTTCCTACACTGAAGGCCAGGCAGCCACTACCAATGGATTGCAGTATGTGTGTGCAATCCTGATCGATGTACATTAGAGAGAGTGGGCAGCTGGACCAGCAAGACATCCCTATGACACCAGATGGGGGAAGGGGTGTATTGCTACAGACCCAAGGACATAAAATTTTATAACATCAACTTAGGTTTCCACACCTTCCAAGAGAAATTAAGGAAACACTCCCATTTACCATTGCAGCAAAAACAATAAAATACCTAGGAATAAATCTACCTAAGGAGACAAAAGACCTGTATGCAGAAAACTATAAGACACTGATGAAAGAAATTAAAGATGATACAAACAGATGGAGAGATATACCATGTTCTTGGATTGGAAGAAACAACATTGTGAAAATGACTGTACTATCCAAAGCAATCTACAGATTCAATGCAATCCCTATCAAACTACCAATGGCATTCTTCACAGAACTAGAACAAAAAATTTAACAATCTGTATGGAAACACAAAAGACCCCAAATAGCCAAAGCAATCTTGAGAAAGAAAAACAGAGCTGGAGGAATCAGGCTCCCTGACTTCAGATTATACTACAAAGCTCCAGTAATCAAGACAGTATGGTACTGGCACAAAAACAGAAATATAGATTAATGGAACTGGATAGAAAGCCCAGAGAAAAACCCACGCACATATGGTCACTTTATTTTTGATAAAGGAGGGAACTGTGTTTTTATAATTTTGTAGTTCCAGAGTCATATCATAAACTCATTCATTTAGTCAGTCTTTTAATATTTATTAAATAAGCCTTTGCTCACTGTAACTGATCAATTTAACTAAGGACTGCTTTCTGAAATTACTCTCCACCTATGGACTGACTGGTATAAACTTGGAAGCAGGGTCTCATTGGGGTTCAGTAGGTATCAATATTGTACATCAGAGTCTTAGCGTTCAAGGGCTCAAATAAAGCAAATAATCCAACAACAACCAAAATTTTTTTTAAAAAAAAGAAAGAAAGGAAAAGTCATGGCCTCCAATTTTCTATAGAATAAATTTTTGCTCCAGTGAAGCTGCCAGTGAAGACCCAGGTAGAAAACTTCAGGCTTGAGACCTCCATGCTGGGCACTGTGCTGCTTGGAACTTGAACATGAGTTCAAAGGTCCAATTGGGACTAGAGATTCCTGCAAGGCAGAGCCAGGGTCTGTCCCATTGGAATGTGAGAGGAAATGGTCTCTAGGAGTGGTAAGATCGGTAAAGCACTACAGGCTTCCTTCTCCCAAAACTCACAAAAGGTTGTGAGTTCTCAGCCAAAAGTGCACAAATTTGCCTCTGATTAGGTCTACGATTCTCATCCCTTAATTCAAAGAACTTCCGTGCTAGTCCTTTTCTGCTGGTCTATACTTTCTTTCTTCCTCCAGGGCTTACGCTTTCCTTTCAGAAGGGTCCTCTAGGCTACACCTTCCTTCAACTTACCAAATTCTGTCCCTTTTCTTATTCAGTCAGCCGTGAAGTTATGCTCTCCTCCATTACGACTTGTCTTACTGGCTGGAAATTATCACATTTACACAAATAATCTTTTGGTTCCATTTTTGTTCATCATGCATTTATAATTTGTTTGTGTACAATGTAGTGTGTATAGGCAATGCTAAAAAGTTCAGTCCTAATGCAACTGCAGCCGCATGCTTTACAATGAGCCCATCCATCACTAGTCCTTGGTCATCAGTGGTAACACAATAACACTCTGTGGATCTTTATGGCTTATACAAGACATTCCATGTCTTAGGTCTTGATCATCACAATCGTTTGAGTTAGAAAATGTTGGTGTGATCCCTATTTACAGGTAAAAGTAACTGAAATTTGAAGACGCTAAGTTAGTCATTTATGGCTTATAAATGACGAGGCTGGTGCTTAAACTGAGATTATTTGAGAATCCCACCCTGGTGATGCCCAGAGTTCACAGGCTCTGCCTGTTTAGCTTGTACAAGCACATCACCATGCTTCGAGAGCCAGTCACTATCTTTTCAGTGATGAAGATAATGCTAACATTTATAAATTCCTGAAAAAGGAAAACCAAGAGCTGAATATTCAAAGATGTCTATACAGTAAATGATGCATATTACTTTATGTAGAAAATAATATTGCCTAAGCGCTTCATTCCTAGTTTTTAGGTATGGAATATCTTTTCACAATTTCAAAAATCCAAAAAATGTCTCAGAAAACTTGCAAATTTAAAGCAAGATTAGGCCTGTGTCCTTTGAAAGGTTGCAACCCTTTGTGTGAAGATGATGGGTTAAAACAATATTCCACGAATGGTTTTAAGTTGGTATCTGTGGGAAAATCATTATGCCTGTCATTTTGTGCTATGAGTTGCTCAAAAGGGCAGCACCTGGAGTCAGGATTTTATGGAGATCTGGAGTCTGGTGATCCATAATATAGGGTGTGGGTAACTGTCAGTTTTAGCCCAGACGTTCAAGTCTGAGGCCCTGACTAATCTCCTCTTCCCAGATGTTTTCCCACACTACCTCCTTAGCTTCTTGAGAATTCTCTGAGCTTACCATCGTCCCTGGTATGTAAGATTCACCATTGGTTTTATTTATTTATTTATTTATTTAATATTTTTGGCTGCGTTGGGCCTTCATTGCAGCGAGCAGGGGCTTCTCATTGTGGTGGCTTCTTTTGTTGCAGAGCACGGGCTCTAGGCACGTGGGCTTTAGTAGTTGTGGCTCACGGGCTCTGGAGCTCAGGCTCAGTAGTTGTGGCGCACGGGCTTAGTTGCTCCGTGGCATGCAGGATCTTCCCGGACCAGGGCTCGAACCCATGTTCCCTGCATTGGCAGGCGGATTCTTAACCACTGCGCCACCCGGGAAGCCCTCACCGTTGATTTTAAACATGCATTATATATTTTCTTTTCAATTTTGATGTTAAAAAAATCTAAAAATGAACTTAATAATGCTGAATGAGTTTTACTTGCAAGATCTATTGACAAAGTGTTGAAGTTTAAAGCCAATGGGAAGTTTATTAAAATAATGACCATGGTAGTTTCATTCCCTATCTCCTAAGTATAGTGGTTTCCAAGCTTGCAGATCCGAAGAACTGTCACATTGTTGCAAGGGGCCCGTGAGTTCATCCTCGTTCCAAACCTTGTCTGTAGTCTCAATGAATAATATAATCTCATAAATGTTAGTCCCACCACTTGTCAAATGAAGGCAGGGAATGTGATTTTAAAGTTTTAATTTCATTTGAAGGAACTGCTGAGTTTGAAATCACTCATTAGGAATTTTCTCAACCCAGGCTAACTAAGAGCACAAGGTCCTCGTATCAAACACTCAGGGAACCACTGCCTTTACATGTAAAGAAGAGAATAAATAAACTGAAAAGGAGGCTATGCCCTACATTGTTTATATTTTGATAAGATGTTATACAGAGAAGCCCTCTTTCTAAAAGTGAATATTGAAATAAAATTTTCCTGAGAAGTTCTAACCTCCAGATTCTTTACTTTTTATTTTCCAGTGGTCTATAACACTTAACCCCTTCCTTCTGGTCTGAATATCACTGCTGACCTTTTAAGCACAGGGTCCTTATTATCAAGACCAACACCCATGCACGGCTAAACTGTCTCTACCATCCACATAGTCTTATTTTCCTCCCCCGACAGCAGGGGGTGGAGGGATGGGAGATGGGAGAGCTGGGTACTGAGATTGAGTAAATGTGGCCTCAAGCCATGCATGTACTTCTTCCCCTTCCCCATGTTTCCTTCCCATTCAAGGATGTCACACACGGGCCACCCATTACAGAGGGTATTTAACAGAGGAGAACCACAAAGCCCTCATCCAAAAGGCCATGGTTAAGCTCAGTAATCCGTGCTGATGTAACGTAGATTATTTATAATGGTGAAAAAGCAGAAATGCCTTAGTTTTTTTTTTACTGCATAGCATTATATTTCTCCTTTAGCAGATTTACATTTCTTATCTGTGACATTTAAGCAACTATAAAAATAAACCATGGTCTTAAAGTGGACTACGTGGTAAGGGACATTCGCAACAGAAGTTGTAGGTGTGCAGATCCCATAAAGCACAGGATATCCTACAGTAAGGTGTGTGTGCGTGCACACACGAGCACTAGGCAGAATCCCTCTGTGCCTGGTACGTGATACAGAACTGGCGGAGCATACTGACACAGGCAACTTGGGGCAAGTTGAACCATAAAGCCCACTCTCTGTACCACGGCAGTGTAAACAATCATAACCAATAGAATGAGAGAGGGAAACTCACTCCAGAGTCTGGATTGCCTTCTCCAGTCCCCTGGGAGATGCTGCCCACTGCCATGCCGTGATATGAGAGCAGATGGAATTGTGTAGATTGCTCACGGTATGCCAGGGACTACTGTCACAGTGGCCCTTTGGATTTTCATAGAACAGATTGCAGTTATCAGTCAAGCTGAAGTGGAAAAAAAAACAAACAAAAGAAACAAAAAGCAATCCCATGCCAGCTATGATTGATACTTCCAGAAGACTTTGGAAGAGCTGAACACGTAACCCTTCAGAAAAGAGGTTATGGATGAATCTTGAGGATATTATGTAAAATAAGCCAATCTCATAAGGATAAATACTGTATGAATATACATATATGAGGTATATCCGATAGTCAAACTCACTGAAGCAAAGAATAGGATCGTGGTTGTCAGGGGCCGCAGGGACGGAAAAACAGAGAATTGCCAATCAATGGGCAAAAAATTTCACATGAAAAGTTCTGGAGATCTGCTGTACAGTACTGCGTATGGATAACAATACTGTATTATCGACTTAAAATCTGTTAAGGGGGTAGGGCTATCTTATGTTAAGTGTTCTTACCACCATAAAATTAAAAAGAGTTACATGTCTCAGAGCGGGTTGGATTGTACCATGGAAACCTGACCAGTGAAAGAACCTTTCTGCTCTTAGCAGGTATAAGATGCTGCCTAGGGGTCTAGTGTACAGATTAGATAGATAGATAGAGAGACAGATACAGACAAAGTAAGTCTGGGTCCAGAAGAGGACCACCAGAAATCAGGTGAGAAAGGAAAACCTTCTTTCTCTGTTGCAACACAAAAGAGAGTCTGAAACAGAGACTACTTTGGCTTCTGGCAGGTAACAAAAGTTTTACAAGTTATAGGTATAAGGCAGTGCTAAAGCAGAGATTAGCGGATCTCAGTTCTCACAAACAGATGCCCAAAGGTTAAGTCAGAAAGGTATATGCTATTGTTTGAGGTTTATCAAGAAAGGGAGGAGAAGGGATTTAAGCCCGAGACTTGCAACTCATTATGTAAGTGTCCAACACAAGTGAAGGCTTTGGGGAAAACCGTTACCTTCCTTTGCTGGGAGAGGGTCTTGTATAGCTCTCACTCATTCTCAGTAGTTGAGAGCATTATGCTATCCTTACTCTAGGATACAGGCAACTGTCTCTGCACTCGAATGTAAGAAGCCTATTGGAGCATGCCTAGGAAGTCAATGTAACTTGAGTTATAAAAAAATGTATTTGTGTAAAGAAGCAGTATGACCTAAGTTGCACATTCCTTGGGCAAAGAAACCCTATGTTTGTGTGGCTGAACTATCACATACAAATGGACAAGGATGGGTAGCCCTAGTTGGGATTAATCTACTAGGACCTACTTCAGATGAGAGATTTGTCAATCAAGCAAACAAATCTAAATCTAATTCTCATAAACTATACACAAGGCCCTGATACATACAGGATGAAGCTTGAAGACTGCAGCCACCTGGGGTAAGAAAATGGGAAATTTGATGAGGTAGAACTCAATTGGTAGATAATGGGCACACGCCACTAAAACTTCTGAGATTTATATCAAGAGAGATATCCCAAATGAAGTTTGGGACACGTAAGTCATCTTAAATGTGAGGAAGAGGAGATGGGAACGTGTGAGGGCACTGACAAAGGTGAAGTGGTCCCAATATGAGGTTACGGTTATGAAAAAGTAATCATTATATCTACTATTTTCACAAAGCTTCCAACATAACAAGGAAGAAGAGATACCAAGATTTGGTGGTGAAAATGAAAGAGGCAAGTAAAACCTTAATGCTACTTTTTGAACTCATTTAAGATTAGCATATTCTAGAACCTAGTGACGCGTTAAAGTTTCCTCTTTTTTACCAACAGAATTGGAAGAAAGAAGACAAGGCATCAGCTTCCCCAGTGCCCTGAATTCCAGGGGGTATTGCTAATGAGCAGAGCGGCAGAAACTCGGATGTTTGCCAAGAAAACTTCTTCACATAATACTTTTACCATCTTATTTCATCTTAGCTTGGCTTAGTTGGGCTAAATCTGAGACCATGTGTGACCTGAAAAGCAATCTAGTCTTTGGGAGGTTTGCTCAGAACTTCCCAATATTCACAGTAGGCAAGCATAAAACTGGCTTCTAGGACCAAGTCCAAAAGGAAAGCCCCAAATTGGCAAGAAACGACTTTTCACGTGTTTCCTAACATGCAGTGAGAACTCTGGGCCCAGCATGTTACCGTCTCTTAATCATTGCAACAAACAAATCTTTCCTCCTCTAAAATGCATTGGTTCTCATCTGTCACTTACTCCAAAGTCTATCAGGGAGTTAGAGAGAACAGAACAAAAGAAGGAGCCGTCAAAAATGGCCTTTATTCTGCCTAGTAGAAGGAAAGAGATAAGAATTGCAGTCTGCAAACTCCATTCCTAATGTGGCTAATTTCTAAATGCTCCCGCTATCACAAAAGGCAGGAGAGAACAGTGTATTTTTCACCCAAGAAAAAACCAGATAATTATTATTTTCATATAGTTTGGGGCAAAAAAGAAAGAAAATAAAAAAAATTATAAAGAGATTTTTGCACAAAGATATTATGTGTCACACACACACACACACACACACACACACACACACACACACAAAGTAGTCTTTTTCTTCTGCAGATAAATGCATGAGGAAGCAGTTCTAAGGCTGCATTGTGCCCTAACAGTTCTCCCAGTTAAAATACAAGGCCAGGCACAGCACAAAATGGCTTTTAAAAATATGAACTTAGTGTGAGTCCTTCCATAACAAACCCGAGGTGTCCAAGACAAAGTTAAAGTGAAACAGAGCCACAAGTGATGCTTTATAACCAAGGATGGCACAGCCTGACCTTTGCAGAAATGAGAGGCAAGATTGATTGGCTAATGGAATCCCTGCCATTCACTTACATGGTGATAAATTGCGATCCTGGCTCTGATTTCCACCCTAATTTCATCAGTTGGAGGCTCTTATTAGGGACTAATTGAAAGCTGCTTCTTTACGGAATAAAGAGTATTTTGTTGGAAACAGGCTTCCCCTGAGGCAGAAAGTGAAGAAGAGACAAAGACTGAGACAGACCTTTTAGGCCCTTCACAAGATAAAACCAGAAGATGATTGCTGAAGGAAAATGCTAGTTTAAGGCAGACCTGTTCCTGACCTCCATTTGAGTAAATTTTGTTTTGACCAAAGGAAAGACAGCTGATGGTAAAGTAGAAGTCATGTCTAACAAGCAAATATCACTATATACAACACAAACGAAGAGCCTGTCCCTGGGTACTTGCAAAACACAGGTTATTTGAAAAACCTGACAAAGAAGTTCTTAAAATGTGTTACAGGGTGATCAATTAACCCATTTACATAAAGTGGGCAATTTTCTACAAACCTGGACTCAATAAAAAACTAAAACATGAACACATAGCATGTGTGCAACCACTGACAGCTTTTCTGAGACATTTACTGAGAACTAAGATTTCCAGATACCATATTTTCTATAAACAAGCCTTCCTCCACCTCCACCCCGCAAATAAGAGAACTTATACACTGTGTCCCTGGGTTACACTCTGTGCTCAATAGATACATATTGGTATAAATATGAACAAATGACTACAAAAATATTCACCCAAGCATGTTCCTAAAAAATGTACATAGACCAAACCGTGATGCTGGTATGACCTGGAGTTAAAAGTTGTGCCCTCTTTGTAGTTAACTTTACAGAAACATTAGTATTATGTATCAATTATTCAAATCTAATTGCTTGTAACTGTACTCTGGTCCCAACATTTCAAAGCAGATATCCAAATGAATTCAGAGATTTATATTTCTTAGATTTTATTATTTCAAAATTCTCTCATCTCTGATTTCATTTTTGATTTCTCTGAACATAGATGATAGTAATTGGACAGTGTAACCCCAGTTCCCCAGCCCAATCATGGACGCCTTGAATTAATTATGAAAAATACAAGCTCCTGAAAGGACTTTTTCTCTCCCTGAAGGCAGGTAATATTCGAGGCGCCCAGGACTCAACATGTCTGCTAACTAAAAGCAGACCCTGCTGGTATGAGAAGGCCAGGCTCACAGTGACCACTGGATCTCTCTGAAGATAGGGACCATCTCTTGCACATCTCTTATGTTGCATTTAGCATCTGACATATGCAGGGCCCATAATAGGCTCACGATAAATGCATGTTGAACTGAATGCTAGGAAGTATAGGGCTTATGGTTCTAGATCTGAGCTGGCATCTCACTTGGTGTGTGTGTGTAGGTCTGTTAAAATAGTCTTCCTTAGCAGGAACCACACTGCTTTGGATCGATGACATGGCATCCGTAGAGCAATTTAGGAGATGGGCGGCATCAAGTACTTTACTTGGATTGAATTCCTGTCCTCCATTATTGGATTCCTTGGTTGGATCCTATTAAGTTGATAATGAGTTCCTCTGTGGGGGTGGCTTCATTTCAGTGATGGGTGACATGATCCTTTATACTGTGTTAAAGATTATCTGTGGTCTAGTGAGCAGAGGAGTATGAGGAGAGCCATGAGAAAGGGGTTATGATTCAGGTTCCGCCATTGATTCCTGGCAGCTAACTTAAGGGTCTCTTGGGGTCTAGCTTTTCTCTTCATAACTTGACATGAATACTTATTCTCAAGAGAAGTACAGTAATGGTATATGAGTCTGAGAGAGTTCACTATAAGAAGTAATGTTTGTTTGAGTAAGATTAGCACTGAGGCATGGAGTTGAAGAAATTTTGGAGCTGGAAGTAAACTGTATGATCAACTCTTCCAACTGCATTATTTTCTTCATCAAAAATACACCTGCACTCTCACCTACATTAACCTAACTAACTTTGAACATGAACAGTTATTAACACTGCACCCTCAAAACTTGGGAGATGTGACACATTGAAAGAGACAAATGTCTTGGATTTTTATCCTTCCTCATCCTCCATATCACCTAATACATTAAAGAGAAAAAGAGATGCCCAGTCAGTAACAGCTAAGCCAGCAAAACAACCTGGATCATTCTAGACATATTATTATTTCTGATAAAGATACAAAAGACTATTTACAATTCCACGGTCACATCAATTTTTGACATTTCTCTTGAGCACGAAATGATTCCTTCTAAAAAGGAAAAGTCTTTAATTTTATAGCTGAGACATAAAACGTGCCCTAGGCTGAAAGTTTTAATTTAAAACTATTAACAATTTAGGGATCAGTTACTACATACAAGGTAGAGATTAAGTTATTGATTAGGAATAGAAAGAGAAGAGTATGAATATCATGAAAATTATTCTGCATTAAAGATAAATGTCATGTGATAACAACAGTTAAGGATCTTTTAACAGTTGGAGCTTTTAACAGTTGCAAGCAGACCTCTTGTACTTACTTTTTTGCTAATGCTTTAATTCACCAGGCCTTTACTGATTTTCTACTGTGTAAAACCCAGAATCTCCTTAGACACTGGATAAAGAGCACACAAATTGTTTTCTCTTGTGTTGGTGTTGGAAAATTATGTCCATGGGTCAAATGTGGCTTACCACCTACTACTTTCCTTCTTTATTAAAAAAATGGTGTATAATTTATATCCCATAAAATTCACTCTTTTAAAGTATACAATTCTGTTTTAAATATATTTACAAAGTTGTGCAACCATCATCATTATCTCTAACTTTATAATATTTTATTCACCTCAGAAAGAAACCCTTTATCTGTTAGCAGTCACTACCCGTTCTCTCCTTCCCCGTCCCCCTGGCAGCCAACCGCTCATCTGCTTTTTGCCTCTACATGGATTGGCCTATTTGGACATTTCATATAAATGAAATCATAATACATGGCCTTTTGTGTCTTTTTACTTTGACTTAGCATAATGTTTTCAAAGTTCACCCATGTCATAGCATGAATAAGTATTTCATTATTGTTTATGAATGAGTAACATTCAATTTTATGGATATACCAGATTTGTTTATCCGTTCTTCAAGTTGATTAACGTTTGTGTTGTTTCCATCTTTTGGCTCTTATGAATAATGCTGCTATGGACATTTGTGTACAAGTATCTGTGTGGATATATATTTTCAGTTCTCTTGGTTATTTACCTAGGAGTGGAACTCCTGTGTCATGTGGCAACTATGTTTGCCTTTCTGAGGAGCTGTCCATGAGTTTTCCAAAATAGCTACAACATTTTACATTTCCACCAACAATGCATGAGGGTTACAATTACTCTCTCTACATTCTTATCAACACTTATTATTGTCAGTTTTTTGTTTTGTTTTGTTTTGTTTTGTAAGGCCAGATACTATAAAACTCTTAGGGGAAAACATAGGCAGAATACTCTATGACATAAATCACAGCAAGATCTTTTTTGACCCACCTCCTAGAGTAATGGAAGTAAAATAAAAAATAGACAAATGGGACCTAATGAAACTTAAAAGCTTTTGCACAGCAAAGGAAATCATAAACAAGACGAAAAGACAACCCTCAGCATGGGAGAAAATATTATTAGTTTTTTGATTATAGGCATCTCAGTGCGTGTGAAGTGCCATCTCATTGCGGTTGCATTTTGTACTTCCCTAATGAATACCGATGTTCAGCATTTGAGCATCTTTTCATGTGCTTACTGGTCATTTGTATATCTTCTTTGGAGAAATGTCTATTCAAGTCCTGTGCCCATAGGTTAATTAGGTTGTTTGTCTTCTTAATTTTGAGTCATAAGATTTCTTTATATACCCTGGATACTAGATCCTTATAAAATATATGATTTCCAAATATTTTCTCCCGCTCTGTGGGTTGTGTTTGCACTTTCTCGATTACGCCCTTTGAACTGCACAAGTTTTAAATTTTGTTGAAATCCAAATTACCTTTTTTTCCCTTTGGTTACTTGAACTTCAGGTATCCACTGCCTGATCTAAGATTACGAATATTTATACTGGTGTTTTTCAAGAGTTTTATAGTTTTAGCTCTTACATTTGGTCTTTGATCTATTTTGAGTTAATTTTTGTGTATGCTGTGAGAGTAGTACAGATTCATTCTCTGCATGTGGATATCCAGCTGTTGAAGCACCATTTGTTGAAAAGACTACTTTCTCTTCATTAAATTGTACTGCCATCTGTGTTACGCTGAACAATGGCTTCACCATGTCCTAGTCCCTGAGGCTAGTGAAAGTTACTTTATATAGCAAAAGGGACTCTTGCAGATGTGGTTAAGTACCTTGTGATAGAGAGATAATCCTGGATTATGAGGTGGTCAAGATGTAATTAAAAGGGTCCTTATAAGAGAATCACAGAATGGTCCAATACAGAGGGTGATATGAAAATGAAGCAGAGGTTAGACTGACGTAGCCATGAATCCCAGCAGCCTCTAGAAACTGGAAGAGGAAAGCAACAGAATATCCCTTGGAGCTTTCAGTAGGAACTAGTCCTGCTGACACCTGTGAGACTTATTTTGGACTTTTCACCTCCTGCACTGTAAGACAATTTATGTTGTTTTAAATTTTATCACTAACTTTGTGGTCATTTCTTACAGCAGCGATAGGACACTAATGCAACATCTTCATCAAAAATCAACTATCGTGGGCTTCCCTGGTGGCACAGTGGTTGAGAATCTGCCTGCCAATGCAGGGGACACAGGTTTGAGCCCTGGTCTGGGAAGGTCCCACATGCCGTGGAGCAACTAGGCCTGTGAGCCACACTACTGAGCCTGCGTGTCTGGAGCTTGTGCTCCGCAACAAGAGAGGCCACGGCAGTAAGAGGCCTGCGCACCGCGATGAAGAGTGGGCCCCGCTCACCACAACTAGAGAAAGCCCTAGCACAGAAACGAAGACCCAACACAGCCAAAAATAAATAAATAAAATTAAAAAAAAAAAAAAAAAAAAAAAAAAGACTAGGTACTCCTGCCTATTTCTATAAAAAAAAAAAAAAAAAAAAATCAACTATCGTATCATGGTACATGTTTAGTATCTGATTATTTTAAAAGATGCGACAGATCCATGTTTTCCGGCATAAAAAATGTCCAAGGTATACTGTTGAATGAAAATATAGTCACAGAAAAATATATAACATCCATGTTAAATATATACACACTTAACTATGTCCTGAATATAAATACCAGTAACTGCGATAAAACATTCTGAAGTGATAGCTATAAAACTTTAGGGACTCCCCGCTGCAAAAAAAAATCAACTATCACAAATGTGTGGTTTATTTCCAGATTCCTGATTCTATTCCATTGATCTATAGGCCTGTCCTTATGTATAATACAATATACTGTTAATTATTGTAGCTTTGTATTAAGTTTTGAAAACGTGAAGAGTTCTCAGACTTTGTCCTAAGATCGTTTTGGCTATTCTGATCCCCTTGCACACTTTGTATGATTTCAATCCACTTAAATTTACCGAGACTGTTATAGGCCCTAACATAAGCCTATCCTGAAGAACGTTCCATGTGTAATTGAGAAAAACGTATACTCCAATATTATTGGCTACAGTGTTCTGTACTTATATGGTTTTCCTTTACCTTTACCAGTACTCTTTATTTCTTCATGTAGATTTGAATTACTGTCTAGTGTCCTTTCATTGTGACATGAAGTACTCCCTTTAGCATTTTGTGTAGGGCCAGTCTGCTAGCAATGAATTCTTTCTGCTTTAGTTTATCTGGGAGTTTTTAAAGTTTTCCTTCATTTTTGAAGAATGATTTGACTGGATACAGAATTCCTGGTTGAATCTTTTCTTCCCCTCCTAAATGTTGAATATGTCTTCCCACTGCCTTCTGGCCTTAATGGTATCTGATGAGAACTTACTGTGAATCGTGATATTGATGATCACGTGAATATGATGAGTCACTTCTCTCTCGTTTCAAGATTCTCTTTGTGTTTGGACAGTTTTTATTATGATGTATCTATGTGTAGATCTCTCTGACTTGATCCTACCTGGAGTTTGTTGAGTTTTGGAATGTGCAGATTAATGTTTTTTTTCCCACCAAGTTTAGGAAGTTTTGACCCATATTTCTTTAAAAATTCTTTCTGTTCCATCTGTCCTCTTGCCCTGGGACTCCCATCATGCATATGTCTGTATGCTTGTTAATGTCTCACAGATTTCTGAGGCTCTATGCATTTCCCTTCATTATTTTATTTTTCTTTTCTTCAGACTGGATAATCTCAATTGACATATCTTCCAATCAAATGATTCTTTTTTTCCACCTGCCCAGATATACTGTTTGGTCCCTCTAGTTAATTGTTTAATTTCAGGTTTTGTACTTTTAACCTTCAGATTATCTATTTGATTCTTCCTTATAATGTCTATTTTGTTATTGATATTCTCTATTTAGTTCCTTAGTTCCTTCCTTTAGTTCCTTAAATATATTTAATTAAAATAACCAATTCAAAATCTTTGTCTAATAAGACCAATTTCTCAGCCTCCTCAGAAACAGTTTCTATTGCCTGCTTGCTACGTATGGACCATACTTTTTCCTTTTCATGTCTCATATTTTTGGCTGAAAACTGAACACTGAAAATAACATAATATGGCAACCCTGGAGACCAGATTTCCCCCTCTCTCTAGTGTTTGTTTCGTTGCTATTTATTATTGCTACTGTTTGTTAGTTCAGTAGCTTTTTTGAAGTCATTATGAGAAGTCTGTGCTGTTTGTCATGTCTAATGATGTTTCTGTCTGACAGAGATTCCCTTTAATGGCTGGCACCAATGAATCTCCTAGTCTTTGCTGAGGGGCTCTGCGTGCTGGGGCACACATTCAACACTCAGCTAGGCTATTTACAGCTTCACGTTTGTCCTCACTTTCTGCTTGCACAGAGACTCAAGGTTAGCCTGAGGAGAGCGGGTCTTGCCAGGGCTCTCCTAAACATGTGCACTGCCCCATGCTTGTGCATGGCCTTTTACTTTCCAGGAATACATCCGAGTTTTTCAAAACCCCTATGGACATCTCATCCCCTAGCCTTTCCTTTTGAGCATTTTTTAAAAATTGAAGTATAACTAGCATATAGTGTTGTACTAGTTTCAGGTATACAACATAGTGATTCAACGTCTATATATATTTCTAAATAACCACAGCAATAAGTCTAGTTACCATCGGTCACCATACAAAGTTAATACAATATTATTGACTATATTCCCCATGGTTTATATTATATCCCCATGACATTTGAGCATTTAGACGAAGCTTAGCCACAACAGGAGTTACGACATCATAAAAGTCTTTGGATTTGCTACCTAGCCCCCAATCAACAAAAGACTGGGTAGGTCTGGAGTTGCACGTTTTATACCCTCCCCGGTACCTGGAATCCAAACTACTTAGCCATTTTAGTTTTCCTTCGTCCTTGTAAAACTTTGCACATGAAAAGAAATCCGGATTTTCCTGTGACCGACAAGCTCAGTTTAGCTGCACTTAGCTCCAGGTCCCTAAGGCATCACAAACATTACTTTAGTCTACTGTACAGGTAGCCTCTGAAAATATTATGAAAAAAAAAAAAAAAAAAAAGTTTTTTTTTTTGTTTTTTTATTACTGATGTTTTTGTTCATTATATGACCAACATATAATATATTTCAAATAAAATTGAGGTGGACAGAAGTAGCATGTGGATTTATTAAAACTATAAAAGTAAAGAACCTGAGATTTATATGAGATATTGATGTAATCTTGAAAAAAGATTAACACCTTTAAAAAACAAGAAGGGACAGAGATTGAGAGAGAGAAGGCTACTGATATTCTGAAGACTATTTGTTAAGAATTTGGTGATCCTAGAATCAGCATCTTGATAGGAGGCTACGTATGGAATTCTCCATACTAAGTCTGGACTACAGAGATGGTGCACAATGCCATCTAATATTACTCTGAAAGGAGAAGGTTAATATCAGAAACCTTTTCAGTCTGGTATATTCTGCTGATTCTAAAATCTCAGAGCATTGTTTTCTTTATATCATAAAATAAGCCAGGCATGGCCAATTCAAGAAGACATAAATCCGTTTTCTGGATTTCTGAAATAGTCACTTTGCTGATGTAAAGGAATTCATTCAACAGCAGCATATACGTAACTCTCCTATGGGAGGATTTTTTTCTTCCATGTGTGAACAATGTTTTGATCAGGGTTTACAAAGAGAAAAAAAGCTGATTTGTGAAAGAAAACATCAAAGCTTCTTTTCACTAAATGAAAACAGTAAAGATCAAAACGGATTGCAACACCAACCTGAGCCTTTGTAGAAATCCATGTTGGCAGTGCATGACAAGCAAAAGGGAAAGAAAATTATATATGCATTAGTTGAGCTGCTATTATAATGCAAATTAGAAAAAAAGTAGAAATTCTTTCCCTTGGTTATTCAAAATTAACGGCTTACACTTTAGCTCGAATGTGAATGTTTCCCTCCCATTTTTCAAGCAAAATACCCCCTCTAAGTGGAAATCAAACGTATGGGTGTGTGGAAAAATAAAGAACACGTGGATCTGAGAAGGTTGGGCAGACTTCCTCCAGCTGTCCTCTGGTTATGATAGCTGATTCCTAAGACCAAGGCTTAAGGAAATACAATAAAGCTCTGAAGCTTATCCCAAACTCCCTAAGAAGCAGCACAAGTATCACAGTCACAGCTTATTAATCATGGCAAAGAAAGAAAAGAAAAAAAACACATAAGACTTATTATTTTTGAAGGTTATAGCACACACAGACCAGACTAAATCTTAGAATACGGATTCCATGACACTTGGTTCTACTGCCCACTCCCCCCTACCATGTATTTTTACTCCTCAATCTTACCACAATTATAATTTTTAATTAACTTAAGTGGTTATCTAATTACTGCCATCTCTACAAATAGACTGTACGCTCCCTGAGGGCAGGGCTAGTACCATTTTGTTGTTGTTGTTCATCAGTGTATTCTCAATGCTTATCCAGTGCTTGGCATTGAGTAGATACTTCAAAAATATTTTGGAAAGGTGAATGAATGAATGTAGTCCCAAGGCAATATAAATTATAAATATTTAGATTTATCTAAAAATTATAAACCAAATCAAAAATTCAGGCTCAATTTGAATTCCAGTTTTACTCTTTTATGTAACAGATGGAAATCTTAATTTACAGAATATTTCCACAGGAACTAGGTTGGGTAAATTGATCAAACATCCATTTACCTGCATCTTGGGAATTCTAATCACATTGAAATCAACCCACCATCATCACAATGTATAACTAATGATTGTTTACACCTAGAAGTCACTGAACCCAAAGGGCTTCACAAACTTAGCAGGAGGCGAGACTTAACTATCACTACTTCAAAAATAATATTAAAATTGATATATTTGCCAGCTATAAATTAGATAGGTTAATCATAAGAAGGATATATTTGGCTTTAGGTAGAGATATTAAAAGGCTTACAAGTCCTTAAAGATCAGAAGCTCAGGAAAATCTCTGACCTGAGAAAATGTCTGTTCTCAGGATAATAGCTAGATATAATTAACTCAGTTAAGTGCTCAATGAACAATCTTCACAGGATTATTTTATCGCACATCAGTATCACATCTCATGGAAATGATTTATGGGCTCTTTTAATATAACTGTCAAATCTTGATGACTATTGCCCATGATGGATTTAAATCAATGAACCAGGAAACTTGGGTGTATTGCCTCTTTCACTCCTGTTTCTGTGTAGAACTCCTACACATTTTGGACTGTCCAGAACTTAGAGCTCTAGGTATACAGCTCCATGGTTCAGTGATTGCTAAAACTATTTAATTTCAGTTCACTGCACTTCTAGAGCAAATATGTGTAAAAAACATATTATTAACAAACATATTATTAACATTAAAGGCCAAGAATTCTCTCCATGAATAATAGTAGGGAATTTCCTTGATACAGATGGTTAAATTTCTACAAGGCAATAAATAAAGGCAATCAAAAGTACCTCTTTTGTTATTCCCCAGGATACGTACTGAAGAAGCTTTCCAAAGCACTGGTAAACATGTTGGATATGGGAATCTGACTGTACTTTGAAGAACTAAGCTCTCCAGAAATTACATTTATTACTTTTCCTTTTGCTGCCTTTTAAAAAATTTGGTGCCATAATTATTTAATTTCTGGTTAAAATATATACATTTTAGATAAAGATTAATCCTCTATCCTCCTGGCTCAAAAGTCTTTGAGATATTTCAACGTCTTTACTTCTATATGCAGCTTCCATTTTTCTCTTTGGCTTTAGTCAAACTGCTTTTTGGCTATTTCTACTTTTAATACTACTATCATGTAAATATAGGTGCTTAAATAGACCCTGCTTAACATTTCCTACTGGGCCTCCATTTCTACATGTCTAAATACTATTCTTTCTTTAAGATCAATTCAGGTCTTAATTTCTCTTACCTTAAATTTTCCCAAACCTGGGCTTCCATACTCCCCTAATTTCCTGAGGCTCAACAGATAGTTCCACAGATGTGGTTTTTTTTTTTTTTTTTTGGCGGTACGCGGGCCTCTCACTTTTGTGGCCTCTCCCGTTGCGGAGCACAGGCTCCGGACGCGCAGGCTCAGTGGCCATGGCTCACGGTCCCAGCCGCTCCGCGGCATGTGGGATCTTCCCGGACCGGGGCACGAACCCGTGTCCCCAGCATCGGCAGGCGGACTCTCAACCACTGCGCCACCAGGGAAGCCCGCAGATGTGGTTTTTTTATACATATGTTCTATCTCCCTAGATGAAGTCCAGGTGTGTTTTGAGACTGGGATCCATAGCACATCCATTAGACAAGTTCAGACCAATTCACTTGACTACTCAAAACACTGCAGGGCTATCACACTTAGAAACATACCTGTGGTTCTCTTCCTCATGGCCCACTGAACTTTAAGTGATCCCACCCTGCCATTTGCCTAAAAGTATCTCCGACTCTTTCCCTCTAGCTCATTTTCTCCAGCCACACCACCCTTCATGCACATAAAATTTCCCCAGAAGTTATGCATTTATTTGGTATTTAGTGGATGGTGGTAAGAATGAATTAGGTATTATATACATTTTCCAATTAAAGATAGAAAAGTTGAACGACAGACACAAGTCAAACATGCTTCCTCTTTCCTTAGAGCACCTGTTTTTTGCTGTCTCCTCAAAGATGAAATGAGAAAAAAAAAAAAATGCATTGTCCCGGAATCTCATCAATGTTATTTTCAAAGAGTACAACTGCTAGTTGGTCATAATATGCCATTCTATGCCCACAATCACATAAAAGGGATTGCTACACACTATTTAATAGCCTACAATGACTTCTGAAAAATAGATGTACTGCTGCTAGAACCCTGGTTCTCATTAATCCTCTGAAATCCTCCAAAAATAGGCAGGAAGGCAGAAAAAGAAATGACTATTTCTATTTGATGGTACAGAAACTAAAAATGGAGGAATAAACCTGGATCAAAGGCAAAAGGGGAAATGAAAGGATTAGGAAAATAATCAGTGTTTCAAACTCTGTGGAAAATCAAAGTTGGAACAAAACAAGCTCCTTTGCTAATACCGTT
This sequence comes from Phocoena sinus, assembly GCF_008692025.1. Classification (NCBI taxonomy): domain Eukaryota; kingdom Metazoa; phylum Chordata; class Mammalia; order Artiodactyla; family Phocoenidae; genus Phocoena; species Phocoena sinus. Next base: position 93,167,088 of record NC_045769.1, read on the forward strand.
AACTGTGGTGTGTGTGTGTATGTGTGTGTATGCAAGCACATGCATGCCCATGGGCACATGTGCAAACATGTGTGCATGGCAGAGTTATTTAACATATACTTTAAAAAAATAAATTTATTCATTATTTATTTATGGCTGTGTTGGGTCTTTGTTGCTGTGCGTGGGCTTTCTCTAGCTGCGGCCAGCCGGGGCTACTCTTCGTGGTGGTGCGCAGGCTTCTCATTGCGGTGGCTTCTCTTGTTGCGGAGCACGGGCTCTAGGCACTCGGGCTTCAGCAGTTTTGGCTCGTGGGCTCTAGAGCGCAGGCTCGGTAGTTGTGGTGCATGGGCTTCGCTGCTCCGCCACATGTGGGATCTTCCTGGCCCAGGGCTCGGACCCGTGTCCCCTGTATTGGCAGGCGGATTCCTAACCACTGTGCCACCAGGGAAGTCCTAATGTACACTTTTACAATATTTGAATAAACAAGAGTGATACTGGAGAGAGAAAGCTCCTAAGACGAGCTGACAAATCAAGTGTTTAGTCAAAGTTTTCATTGTGATTCCATCTAATAAGAGAACCAATCAGGCAGTCAAACAAACAACATTATCAGAGGCAAATTGCTGGGTCTAAGAGTCCTTTAATCAGATGCAACTTGCTGAAATCTCAATAACCTAGAAAGCCCAGTGGCAGCCAAGGCTAAGGGCATGCATGCTATGACTACATTAAGACAAATATATTAATCTATCTAGGGAATCATTACTTTCTTCTTTTGCAGAGAGCTATTTACATAACATTTGAAATATGCTGCTTTGCCTATCACTGGACTACGTCACTAAACAAAGCCTTTGTTGGAATGGGAGATCCAAAACAAACAAGGCAAAATCCAAAACAATAACAACAACAACGAATGCTCCCACAGCTTTGCTTAACTTCTTGCTATCTATCAGAATAGCAAGAATCTTTTTTTTAAAGTAGGGAGTTGAGATGAAGGATGGGTAATAGAGTTACTGGATTAAGGTAAGTCTGATAGCTATAAAGTAACATGACAGAGGAGTTTTTATTCATGTGCATATAGAGAGGAGAGGTAGGTTTAACCAGTGTAGGAATAACAGGTTTTATTCTGTATTTTACTTATTTTCTATGAGACAAAATTCTGGACAGTCATGTTATAGGGAATTGGAACATTCCCAATACTAAAGGAATGAGTTAGGAATAATGCATTCTGAAGAAACTAAATTAGCAATAGGGAGTCATTTATACACAAAGCAATTTCATGAGTTAAAATAAAACAAATATATTTTGTCTTTTCCATCTAATATTTCTAAGCTACATTGTTAAAATTATGCTATTTCACTATGCATTTCTGTATCACTATGTATTTATATATAAATATTATGTATTGTGTCTATTACATAATATACATTCAGTATTACATAGATATGTATATATACCTAGATATATACCACAGATATACCAGATATCTATACCGTATAACTATATCTATCTTATCTGAGCAAACAATGTGTGGGTCAGATACTCACTGCCCCATTTTTCTAACCCATATATTTTAAGATGTATGAATTAAATTTTTAATATCAAAACCATGGCTTATCCACTACTTTGATTCATTATTTGTCATAAAACTTATTTGTCCTAATGACTGCGATTTTATTCCTACAGTCACTAACAAGTTTATGGACTTGTTTTCATCATGATCAGTTATTAAAAAATTTCTAAATCGCTCATCATTTAAAAAGAAACCAGAAGTGAGATCATAAAACCCTGCAGATAGGAGGAGAGTCAGAATAAGAAACAGAAACGAGGATACAAGGAAAAAGCCAGCCATACTCTGTATCTGGAGACAAACTCTGAGGGATATGAAAAATGTATTTAGTCTAAATTCCATAACCAAGCAGTTCAATTGTTTATAGCAAAGCATTTAATTTCTTGCACTCTCTAATAAGAAAATCTTACCTCTGAGATGTTAATTTTTCCCCAAAGGCTGTGATCTCATCAAATTAAATCTAAATTAAATGTGTTTTATATAGGAATTCAGTAAGTTGTAAAACAAACAGAATCAGAATAATCTAGAATAATTCTATTTTTTCCTTAATCTAAAAGTTTTACCTTTTCTATAATTAGATTATCTCTAGTTTCTTCAGTGATTAGTAATAGCAAAGATCTAAGAAATTCTCTTTTAGACGCTAAGTCAGTAATAGCTTCATCTGTTTAGAAAAACATCCTTTACTGGCATTTAATATGCAGAGAAACTAGCAAAATACATTTGATCAAGATGGTTCTAATGATACCCCAAGATGCAGGTTCAAAATGGTCCTAAAGTAATTGCATTCACCAAACATTTATCGACACCTACTGTGTTCTCAATATTATGCTAAACAACGACCTTGGTAAATCAGAGCTTCTAAACTCACTTCTTGAAGATTCAACTCCAAAAATACAATTAAAATGAGTTCTTCCTTTCAAGTACACCTTGCTCTGTCAAATACACTCCCTCTGTTTATTTTATAGAAGTTTAATCATCTCTATTTGGCTCTGAGCCCTACATTAGGGCTCATTTCTTTGCCCTAGATTAGGGCTCAAGAAAACACTGCTTCACATTCTGTGAGCAAAATACTGCAACTCACCCAAAGTCTCCATGTCACTCCAGGAAGACACTTTACCTACTGAGAATTTAAAATAATGCTAAATTAAGCATAAGATCCTAGGTAGTGACAGAAAGCACACAAGCACTGAGGGGAAACAGTCACCCAGGCTTCTTTTTCTTACGTGCACCTTTAGCCCTTGCACGTAACTGCAGGGGTACAAAATTGCATGCAGATATAACTGCACCTGAAATTAGCTGACTGCAGGTGTAACTGGTCAGTTGTACCCTCCCAAGGTGAGTCTTTGGTTAATTATGCCAATTATTAGCTAATTATAGGTATAATTATATGAAGTTCCATGTAAGTTTATTGCTTAAAAAACCCTACTGCAGAAACTCAGATATGAACATAAGCTTTCATGAAGTTTTTCATTAAGTGAGAGCGCTTCTGGGTTTGAAGTGCTTAAGAACTGAATTTCCCACTAACAGTTCTTAGCCTGGGGGCCTGCCTGTGTAGGCAATCGTTGTTTACTTGAATCATACCCATAGGTTTTCCAACAAAGTGATATGGCAAGGGCATCCGTGACAGGAGATTTTCTTGGGCTCAGTGCCTAATGGGCTCTTGCCTAAATGCCATCATTCATTGTAGAAAACATTATACTCTGATAAGACTGCTTTACTGATCTTCAGAACCCAAGCAATGTAAATACTGTACAGTCCAGTGCTGTTGTCAGAAGAAAGCAGGGTATGTACCTCACCAGGTCAGGCCTTACTGCTGTGAGACAGAATGCCTAAACTCCCCTAGTAGACTGGGCTTGCTCATTGGGATTTTATTTTCTGGCAGTGGAAACAAGGAGGTTGCAATCTTTAAACCCACCTTTTAAGAATAAGATCCAGGCTACAAAAATGCTCAGTACTGGGACTCCCCTGGTGGCGCAGTGGTTGAGAATCCGCCCACCAATGCAGGGGACACAGGTCCGATCCCTGGTCCGGGAAGATCCCACATGCCTTGGAGCAACTAAGCCCTCGAGCCACAACTACTGAGCCCGCGTGCTGCAACCACTGAAGTCGGGGCGCCTAGAGCCCGTGCTCTGCAACGAGAGAAGCCACCGCAGTGAGAAGCCTGCACACTGCAACAAAGAGTAGCCCCTGCTCGCCGCAACCAGAGAAAGCCCGTACACAGCAATGAAGACCCAACGCAGCCAAAAATAAATAAAGTTAAGATGAAAAGAAAAAGGCTCAGTACTGATAGAAAATCTAACCCGGTTTGAGAATGGATAAATCTAGCTGGATATACAGCAAAATTCAAAGACCAATGGTGCCTCACCTCCTGTGTATTCTAATTCCAGCTACTAAGCTCTTGCCATATTTCTTGTGGGATCATACCCTGTCACTTATCACAATTCTAATCATAGGTCCTATTCTTGTTCCTGTATGCTTTAGTCTACTCTGTGCTTTACACAACCCTGTTTGCTCTTTGCAGGCCTCCTGGAGTCCTGCTTCTGCACCCTGGCCCCGAAAATCAGACCTATAATAGCGATCACCAGGACTCTCCTTAATGCTGCCTCTTTGGACCTTCCAATTTTGCCCGCAGCGGTGTAACTCATCTTCCTGTGTGAGTTAATGAAAGCGCCTAGTGCTAAAACAGCATCATTAAACAACCAAGGCCAGCGATCAAGCTGACTTGAAGCTCTATCTTGTCGTCATTGTAGGGATCATCTGACAAGTCCAAGAAACACCACTTCTTTTACAATTCAGTCCCATTTCAGTTGTGCTCCAACAACAGTATTTGCAGGGACGACAATATACATAGTGCACCTTGTCACTGAGAAACACAGTGAGGCCTGGCAGGTCTTTTGGCCACGTGCAGCAACACCCCATGCAAATCTCACAAATGGCTTAATAGATCGGACTGCAGCATCTTTGTGGTCAAAGAAAAAGCTGTACATCTGAGAAACATTCACAATCTCTGAAAAGGTATGCAGTCAAAAACATTTGTGAGACTTTGCATTATATATGTATGTCACCTTTCTTTCACAATGCATATTTATATATCGGAAGTTCTGAGACTACCAGAGAGAAGCAGTTTTAAATTTGTTAAAATTCATGTTTTTCAAACTTATTTTAATACAGAATCCTTTTGCGAGCAGAATATCTGATAATAGCCTTTATCACATCCCTGGGACATGCTCTGAAAAACACTGTTCAAAAGTTCCTTCTGTAAACATGGCTCACTCATTTTGGATCCCTAGAGCTTCTTTACTCACAATTTAGTCAACTGACTACTGCAAAGGATAGAAGAGATAGACGCATCTCTATACTAATTGCAAGAGCAAAGGTAGGATGCTAATTTTTTCCTACAGATTCGCACAACTTTTAAGTTCTAATCCTTCCAGGTGTACTACAGAACACACTGCATTATTAACAGTAACTTTTTCAGTTAACAGTCAATATTTAGAGGGAGTAGTAAAAAAATTTTAAAAGGCTCCTTTCTGCTTAATTTTCCCATGCGCTGCTTAAAAGGCACTTTTTTCCCTTTTAATGTTAATTGACTGATCACCCACTTGTCACTCAAATTTCAGCTGCATGCAGGACACTTCTCTAAGGGCTGCCATGTAGTTATACGGCCACACTCTAAACCCACATGTCTCTATTCTCACCTCTCGTCTCAATCACAGCAAGAAAAGCGTGATCGCTAAAGGACAGTGTCATTCTCCAGATGGTTAAAAACATCCCTCTCTAAAAGCTTCAACTTTCTATTTGAATTTCTGAAGTCTCCTATGGTTTCTCTCAGCACAGATGCACTTAAGATGAGAACAGACTTGTGCTTGCCAAGGGAGGGGGGAGGGAGAGGGATGCACAGGGAGTTTGGGGTTAGTAGATGCAAATTATTACATTTAGAATGGATAAACAGTAAGGTCCTACCGTATAGCACAGGGATCTATATCCAGTCTCCTGGGATAAACCATACCAGAAAAGAATATAAAAAGTGAATGCATATATGTGTATAACTGAGTCACTTTGCTGTACAGCAGAAATTAGCACATCACTGTAAATCAACTATACTTCAGTAAAAGAAAATTGGGGGGAGGATTCTATGTTCCTTTTTCAAAAATTTTTTTAAAAATTTTTGTCTGCATTGGGTCTTTGTTGCTGTGCGCGGGCTTTCTCTAGTTGCGGCGAGCATGGGCTACTGTTCATTGTGGTGCATGGGCTTCTCATTGTGGTGGCTTCCTTTGTTGCGGAGCATGGGCTCTAGGCGTGAGGGCTGCAGTAGTTGTGGCTCGCGGGCTTAGTTGCTCTGCAGCATGTGGGATCTTCCCAGACCAGGGATCGAACCTGCGTCCCCTGCATTGGCAGCCGTATTCTTAACCACTGCGCCACCAGGGGAGTCCCTATATTCCTTAAAATATCCAGACTCCTTGGACATTCTACATTACACTTGCCTGTTTTTACTGCTTGTTTATTCTTCTCCGTCAAGGCTCAAGTCCTACTTCACCTTCTTTATGAGGCCTCCCTAAGCAGAGTGAAATTATTTAGCCTTTATCTTTCAAACAATAGTTAGTCCCTTAGCACGTTGCAGGCCTTATCTTGTTAAATAAACCTTAGGAGAAAGAGCTAATTCCCCAATAGCACTGAAAATCCTCACTTTGCCTGTATGTCATTGTATTTCTAATGCCTGCTACAACGAATCATTCATTCTGTCTTTCATTCATTTATTCAACACACATCTATAGAGGACCTCATGATATAATAGTGATCATATCTCAATTACTCATAGTCCAGTGGAGAAAATGAGGGGAGGTGGCAGTCATGTAAAAACAAATAATTCATAAAAGTGAAAAGGGTCTTAGAAAGAAAAAGGACTATCTCTGTCAAAGTGGGGGAACCCTGAAAGATTTCACTTAACCTCTCTCACTAGAGATAAGTAGGAATTTGCTAAAGAGTGAAGGGAAAGATTTTTCAGGTGAAAATGATCCAAGTATGAAAATTTAATGACTAAAGATAATTGTATGCTCAAGGAATGCCAAGAATTTTTGGTGTGGCTGGAATGTAGAGGATGGAGGAAGAACTAAGTGGTAGAAAGATGAGTCTGCAAAGTGCCAGACAGCTGAGAGCTCTGTGTACCATCCCAAGCAATGTGACCTTTACCCTGTGGGCCAGGAGGTCTTGAACTTTGGCGTGTACTTCAGAAACTCCTAAGGATTCTAATGGAGGAGGTCTACAGTGGAGTCGAGGAATATGTATCTGTAACATCTCTGGTGATCCTGATACAAGTTGTCCACAGATGACACCTTGAGAAAGGCCATGTGTGAGCAATAGGAAACCTAAGGGGGTTATAAAACAGGCAATGTGGAGGCCAGATTACACTGGGGAGTTTAATTCTCCATTACTTCGAGGCTTTGGCATTAGATCAGGCAAGAGGTGTCGATTTTAATGATATTGATTATAAACAGATTTATTTAGTTAACTCCTTGCTACTATTCTTGCATAAAACAAGACTGTACCTGAATGATCTACAAGTAAAGGCACTGAAATACCTTTTGTTTGATTCACAATATTCCAGCATCTATCACTCTTCTCTTGTTATACAATATGCTATCCCACTGAAGCCTCATAAAAACCCTACGAGGTAGTCATTGCCGTGTCTGACAGATGAGAAAACAAGGGCTCAGGGAGTTGAAATGACACACTCAGTGTTACACAATACATACATAATAGGAATGTGAATTAAAATCTAGGTCTATCTGACTCCTTTTCCTAGCCATGTTGCCTTCCCAAATAACTGCAAAGTATGCCATGAAATGCAACAGACATCAATTCTGTGCACGACAAAACTGCACAAGAATTTGATATGACTACAGGTTAAAAATGTAGGTGTCCAGGGAATTCCCAGGTGGTCCAGTAGTTAGGACTCAGCAATTTCACTGCCGGGGACTGCGTGGGATCCCTGGCCAGGGAACTAAGATCCCACAAGCTGCGCAGCATGGCCGGAAAAAAAAAAAAAAAGAACAGAAAAGAAAGAAAAAATATAGGTATCCAATTAGCTTGTAACAGGACTGTCCTTACTGCAAACGGCAAAAACTTAAGCCCAAAGAGTTTAAGCAAAATGGGAATGCATTGATCCTTAGGGCTGAAAAGCCCATGGTAGACTCTAGGTATTACTTGATTCAGGAAACCAAAAAAGTGACTCTAGAAAGCAGTTTCTCCCTCCGCACCTCTTGACTGCTTTTTCTGTTATCTCCGTGTCCGGTTCCACTGATCCTGGCAAGACGGCTTCCTCCAGCGCTCCAGCCTCAAATCCTCCAAAGTTCAAGTCTAATGGAATACAGTGCATTTTTTCCCCAGCAATCTCTGACAAAGGTCAATCACAGTTCTTATTGGGTCCCATGTCCACTCCTCAGTCAACCCCACACCCAGGGCCACTCAGTGCTCCGATTCTCCATGTGGGAGTCTCCGTTTACCTGTGGATCCAGCACAGAGTCAGTTCCACCCAAACATCACAGACTACATGTGGGGGAAAATGGTTCTTCAAAGCAAAGTTGGGGTTTCAACCTGGGGACGGCAACACTAGCAAATATCCACCACGTTCAGCTAAAGAGAAGAGCAAGATAACTGACCACGGTTTTATAGTTTTATGACAGAATCAATTAAACTCATTGATGAATTAGATAATACTTCCCTAGGTTGTCCTATTTCCTTAGGATAACACACCACCAAAATAAATAAAACTTTATTTTAACGAAGAATATGTTTATTTTCTTATTTTTTCACACACACTGTATTTTATTTTTACAAGAGATGAATCAACTGACACCAAGCATTGTAAATGGATGACCACAACAGAAGCAACAATGATTGCAATTACCAAACACACTCACACTATGTCATAATATTGACATTCAGCCCAGGAATCCTCCACTGTGACAGCTCCTTTATATCAAAGAATATGTTTTAGATGGTCTCTACACACACACACACACACACACACACACACACACACACACACACACACACAGAGATTTCTACAAGACTGCACTGTTGATATGAATTGAAACCATAAATAAGATTACTCTGTAAACAACTGACTGAATTCTGTCATTTCGTTTTCAAAATAACCCACTGATCGATCTAATTCAAGCACTTAAAAAAAAACACTTTAATCTGTGTGCACACAGAGCTAACATCATTCCTCAGTCAAAATACATTGGTTCTTTTAAGCCTTTAGTCAACACTTCCTTCCAGCAATTCGTATTTCTTTACTCCCTTTCCAAAACCATTCATTTCTCTAAAGAAAGTAGAAGGTTTTTACTGATCTGTCTCTTTGGCGGTTTGTTTCAGATTGGAGAAGCAGTACAAAATTCCTGGCCGTTTTCCTGTTTGGTGATATTTTATGTACCTTTGAGTGTATGTGTTCATTTTCAACCTGCTAATTCTTCAAACCACAGTTCAAGCCTCTAAGACACCACTCCTCTATACTGATACCCCCTTATTTCAAACATTTAGCGCCGTGGGTCACAATTAAGTATTCATACCATCATAATAAAATTAATTACGCAAAAGTAATTGAATTGAACTAAAAAAAATCAGTTTATTCCTGCATCAACTGAAAGCTCATTGAGGTCACAGCCCTGATTTTTCAGCCTCCAGTGTGGTGTCTTGTAAATAATAATGGTTGGCTGAATGAACGAGGGTATTATACGCAGTTATATGGTAACTGAGTATTTTGTATTTTCAAAAAGCTGACTTTGCTCCATCCTCCTGGATGAAAAGGTTAGAAATGGAATATACCCAGGAGCCAGGAATGCTATTCTTGCAAGGCAGAGGCTGGTAGGGGACATAGGTCTATCCCTCCCTCTCCCTAGGCAGTAAGTGTACTGACACTGGGGAAAGGAGAGAGAAGTGAGTCAGAGAAAACAGGTCAAATAGCTGTCAGATTGGGAGGAATCGGCTCCGTGCAAATATCTGGAGCTGAAATGTCAGACGGAGCTGGCAAGCAAAGACCCAGGGGCAAGAGAGGAGATACTTACAGACTAAGGAGGAAAGGGGCTGGCTGGCACCCCAACTGTGACAGTCTGGGTGAAGCTGGCTCTTATGTGAGCCCTAAATCGGGATGTATGACTATATTATGAGCTAGAAACAGAGGGAGTCATTTGGTTACAGACACTTATCCAGCCCCCTCTGACTCATTAGATACTTATAAATGTGTGAACTCACCAGCAGCGCTTTACTCTTCAGCTTTGCTTGCCATTAGTTGCTCCTTTCCGACTGTAAGATTTCCATTTGTAAGCAGGGCGCATCATGAGATATTGGTATTAATGATATTTAAACAAGTTAAACTGCACTATTATTTTTGCCAAGTGTGGCCCACATCGATCAACACAACAAATTACAAATGTGAAATGCTACTTAGGCTGCATAATGACAGCATATTTTAAAATCTGTCCCTGAGTGGCAGAGAGGAGTTTCACGAGAAGAGAGAAGAATTGTAACATGGCTGGGAAATGGATAAATAAGTAACCTGTTCTTGCAAAAGGGTTTGCCTCATGCAATGTGTGCTCCAAAGGCATGCCAGTAAGCTGCCTGCAAAGTGAGGAGGATTTGCTGCTATCAAAGAAGTGAAAGTTCCCGCCCCAGCCATCATCTGGGGCGGTGGTTCTCTTTTTCGATGTTAAGAATTAGAACAAACTGAGATGTCTGGGGTCAGTCAGAGAGAGTGCTAGAAATTGTGCACGGTATGTATTTTATTGTCTCTTTAGCAGTTCACGCTCTGGAACTATCGACTGGAGAAAAACGCACAACCTAAAAATTGCCAGTTAGGGGACCGTACAGAGGACTAGAGCCTGGGAGACAGCCTCTCAGATGCTCTGAGGAACTGATGCAAAGAGGTATGGGAGGAGCCAGGACACACAGGAGTTTTTGGCTGGAAAAAAACAAAACAAAACATGTAGTCGAACATCAAAAGATGACTGCTAATCGCGAAAACAGACATCTCAAGTTAATGATTTTAGCACTTTTCTATGTATGGTAAAATGCAAGAATCTGAGCTCAATGAAATTATTCTTTAGATATGCAACTTAACTTTCTAGGGCCAGTATCCAAAGCGCATAATAGGTCCAGTTTTCCTCTATCCTGAATTCCCCTAGGGCACACTGTGAAGGGGGGGTAGCTGATGGCTCGATCCTTTACTGGAATGGCAGGCAACATTGCTTGTCCACAAAGCCATCCGTTTTAATCGTATTGCTCGAGTGAACAGAACAGGCATGAATGATCCCACTGCTCTTGGTACTGTGAGCCTCCTAACCAAAAAATAAATATTTATTTCATACTAAGTACCAAGGATGTGCCAAGCATATGGGAAATATAAATCAAACTCAAGCCAAGGAACAAACAAAGTCACACCAACAACAACCCCACAAAACTCCTCTCTGTCTTCAATCCTGGTTGTTGTCACTCATGAAAAAGAGGAAGCAGCAAAATACCAAAAACTATTATCAATAATTCAAGTGAATAAAAGTTCTAGAGCAGTGATGATATTCAAAATACTTCAACCTGTTTGGCTGTGTGACATAAGAAGAAATATATATTTAGTCTGTCCCCTGTCCCTGACCCAGAGCTCCTAAATCCTAAATCCCTTGGAGTTTCCTGGGTGATAAGAGCATCCTTTGTTCTAATGAGGCAACTCTTGATGGTCTCCCAGATAGCTTCAAGATGTGGACTGGTCACCAGGGAGACCAAGCCATGATTAGGAGCCTGGATCTTTCAGCCCCAACCTTTGACTTTCAAGGTGGAGAGAGGGGCTAGAGATTGAGTTAATCACCAATGACTCATGATTCAATCAACCATGCCTATGTAATGGAACGTCCATAAACTCTAAACAAAGGGGATTCAGAGAGCTTCTGGGTTGGGGAACACATCCATGTGCCAGAGGATGACACATCCCACCTCCGAGAAGAAGAAGCTCCTTCACACGGGACCCTTCAGGACCACACGCTAAGTACCTCTTCAACTGGCTGTTCATCTGTATCCTTTATAGTAATACCCTTCATAATAAATCAGTGAATGTAATAAACAAATAACTGTTTCCCTGAGTTCTGTGAGGTGTCCTAGCAAATTATGAAACCTGAGTTGGGGAGGACTGTGGGAACCCTTGACTTTATAGTCAAGTCAGACAGAGATGTGTGGTACCTTGGGGGCCCAATACTTGTGACTGGCATCTGAAGTGAGGACAGTGAACCTTGAAGCCTGTGGGATCTGAAACTAACTCTGAGTAGTTAGTATCAGAACTGAATTTAGTTATAGGATATCCAGTTGGTGTCCAGAGAACATGTCTGTCCTAAGAGGATGGGCTGCCCCACTTAGGAACGACCTAAGATTGGAAGTTCACCTCAAACCACTGCACATGGACTTCGTGACCTTATGAACTCATATTCTTTTTCTGCACACTCAATGCCTAAAGAGCAGAATCTAAGCTCTTTGTGAATTGGCACTGTTTCTTATTCAACATTTAATGCATGGCGGGTGACTCTCTAACATTGGTTTGGCAAACAGAAACAAGGAAACTGGAGGCACCTATTAAAACTGGAGATACTTCTGTTCTTGATTGTGTGGGAAGCTGAGGAGGCACACTGTGCTCCAGAATACCCTGGACCCAAAAATGGTAGTGAGCAGGAAAGAAAGCAAAATCTACCGTGAGCTCTAACAAGCATGGGCCCCGTTGTGCTGCCCACCAAGCAGCAAATTCCAGTAGCCAATGGCAGGGATGGGGAGGAGGGGGTTCCACACAACAAACTCCTTCATGAGTTGGAAAATGTCTCTTAGGCGAACTGCACAGCCTCCTCAAGCTGGGCTGGGATTTTCCAGTGGCTTACCAAACCTCAAGGCATTCTTTTAAAAATGAGCTTTTGATGTCAAATCTTTTGACATTTTGACAGGCTACAAAACTCAAAGCAGCAGGAATTTCTGTTTGTTGCTGTTGTCTGGGTTTCAAGGCAGTAACATACATGCAGTTTCACTCAGTAGACTGTAAACAGAGCTGGATGAAATCCAGACATTGATTAGTAGGCTATTTTAATGGGGGAAGAAATCCATAAAGAAACTACCTTGATATAAATTAAATCCCCTCAATGTGTTTTTTAACTAAGAGGCATGTGTTGAGAATGTATTTGTTCAAATGTGCTACAGCAGTGGTTTTCCACCATGGCTTCACATTTAGAACATAAAATAATCTTTAAAAAATGATGGTACCCTATGCCAAACAAATAGCAAGACAGGAGCACAACCTACCCATTAGCAGAAAGGCTGCCTAAAAGCATAATAAGTTCACAGACACCCCAAAACACACCACTGAACATGGTCCTGCCCACCAGAAAGACAAGAACCAGCTTCATCCACCAGAACACAGGCACCAGTCCCCTCCACCAGGAAGCCTACACAACCCACTGAACCAACATTACCCACTGGGGCAGACACCAAAACCAACAGGAACTATGAACCTGCAGCATGTGAAAAGGAGACCCCAAACACAGTAAGTTAGGCAAAATGAGAAGACAGAGAAATACACAGCAGATGAAGGAGGAAGGTAAAAACCCACCAGAACAAACAAATGAAGAGGAAACAGGAAGTCCACCTGAAAAAGGATTCAGAGTAATGGCAGTAAAGATGATCCAAAATCCTGGAAATAGAATGGAGAAAATACAAGAAACATTTAACAAGGACCTAGAAGAACAAAAGAGCAAACCAACAATGATGAACAACACAATAAATGGAATTAAAAATTCTCTAGAAGGAATCAATAGCAGAATAACTGAAGCAGAAGAATGGGTAAGTGACCTGGAAGATAAAATAGTGGCAATAACTACCACAGGGCAAAATAAAGAAAAAAGAATGAAAAGAATTGAGGACAGTCTCAGACCTCTGGGATAACATTAAATGCACCAACATTCGAATTATAGAAGAAGAACAGAAAGAGAAAGGGACTGAGAAAATATTTGAAGAGATTATAGTTGAAAATTTCCCTAACATGGGAAAGGAAAGAGTCAATCAAGTCCAGGAAGCACAGAGAGAACCGTACAGGATAAAACCAGGGAGAAACATGCCAAGACACATATTAAGCAAAGTATCAAAAATTAAATAAAAAGAAAAAATATTAAAAGCAACAAATAACATACAAGGGATTCCCCATACAGTTAACAGCTGATCTTTCAGCAGAAACTCTGAAATCCAGAAGGGAGTGGCAGGGCATATTTAAGTGATAAAAGGGAAAAACCTACAACCAATATTACTCTACCCAACAAGGATCTCATTTAGATTCAAAGGAGAAATTAAGACCTTTACAGACAAGCAAAAGCTAAGAGAATTCAGCACCACCAAACCAGATTTAAAACAAATTCTAAAGGAACTTCTCTAGGCAGGGAACAAAAGAGAAGGATAATGGGCTTCCCTGGTGGCGCAGTGGTTGAGAGTCCATCTGCCGATGCAAGGGACATGGGTTCGTGCCCTGGTCCGGGAAGATCCCACATGCTGTGGAGTGGCTAGGCCCGTGAGCCATGGCTGCTGAGCCTGCGTGTCTGGAGCCTGTGCTCCACAACAGGAGAGGCCACAACAGTGAGAGGCCTGCGTACCGCAAAAAAAATAAAGCAAGAAAGAAGACCTACAATAGCAAACCCAAAACAATTAAGAAAATGATAATAGGAACATATATATCTATAATTACCTTAAATATAAATGGATTAAATGCTCCCACCAAAAGACACAGACTGGCTGAATGTGTACAAAAACAACACCCGTATATATGCTGTCTACAAGAGACCCACTTCAGACCTAGGGACATACACAGACTGCAAGTGAGGGGATGGAAAAAGATATTCCATGCAAATGGAAATCAAAAGAAAGCTGGAGTACCAATTCTCATATCAGACAAAATAGACTTTAAAATAAAGACTATTATGAGAGACAAAGAAGCACATTAAAATAATGATCAAGGGATCAATCCAAGACTAAGATATAACAACTGTAAATGTTTATGCACCCAATAGGAGCACTTCAATACATAAGGCAAATGCTAACAGCCATAAAAGGGGAAATCGACACTCACACAATCATAGTAGGGGACATTAACTCCCCACTTTCACCAATGGACAGATCATCCAAAATAAAAATAAATAAGGAAACACAACCTTTAAATGATACATTGAAAAAAGTGGACTTAATTGATATTTATAGGACATTCCATCCAAAAACAACAGAATATACTTTCTCTTCAAGTGCTCATGGAACATTCTCCAGGATACATCATACCTTGGGTAACAAATGAAGCCTTGGTAAATTTAAGAAAATTGAAATCATATCAAGTATCCTTTCCGACCACAGCACTATGGGACTAGATTTCAATTACAGGAAAAAAATCTGTAAAAAATACAAACACATGGAGGCTAAATAATACACTACTAAATAACCAAGAGATCACTGAAGAACTCAAAGAGGGATCAAAAAATACCTAGAAGCAAATGACACTGAAAACACGATGACCCAAAACCTATGGGATGCAGCAAAAGCAGTTCTAAGAGGGAAGTTTATACCAATACAATCCTACCTCAAGAAACAAGAAAAATCTCAAATAAACAACCTAACCGTACACCTAAAGCAATTAGAGAAAGAAGAACAAAAAAACGCCCAAAGTTAGCAGAAAGAAAGAACTCATAAAGATCAGATCAGAAATAAATGAAAAAGAAATGAAGGAAACGATAGCAAAGATCAATAAAACTAAAAGCTGGTTCTTTGAGAAGATAAAGGAAATTGATAAACCATTAGCCAGACTCATCAAGAAAAAAAGGGAGACGACTCAAATCAACACAATTAGCAATGAAAAAGGAGAAGTAATAACTGACACTGCAGAAATACAAAGGATCATGAGAGATTACTGCAAGCAACTCTATGCCAATAAAATGGACAACCTGGAAGAAATGGACAAATTCTTAGAAAAGCACAACATTCTGAGACTGAACCAGGAAGAAATCGAAAATATAAACAGACCAATCACAAGCACTGAAATTCAAACTGTGATTAAAAATCTTCCAATAAACAAAAGTCCAGGACCAGATGGCTGCACAGGCGAATTCTATCAAACATTTAGAGAAGAGCTAACCTATCCTTCTTAAACGCTTTCAAAATATAGCAGAGGGAGGAACACTCCCAAACTCATTCTACGAGGCCACCACCACCCTGATACCAAAACCAGATAAAGATGTCACAAAAAAAAGAAAACTACAGGTCAAAATCACTGATGAACATAGATGCAAAAATCCTCAACAAAATACTAGCAAATAGAATCCAACAGCACATTAAAAGGATCATACACCATGACGGCGTGGGGTTTATCTCAGGAATGCAAGGATTCTTCAATATACTCAAATCAATCAACGTGATAAACCATACTAATAAACTGAAGAAGAGAAACCATATGATCAACTCAATAGATGCAGAAAAAGCTTTCGAAAAAATTCAACACCCATTTATGATAAAAACCCTCCACAAAGGGCTTCCCTGGTGGCACAGTGGTTGAGAGTCCGCCTGCTGATGCAGGGGACACGGGTTCGTGCCCCGGTCCGGGAAGATCCCACATGCCGTGAAGCGGCTGGGCCCGTGAGCCATGGCCGCTGAGCCTGCACATCCGGAGCCTGTGCTGCGCAACGGGAGAGGCCACAACAGTGAGAGGCCCGTGTACCGCAAAAACAAACAAACAAAAAACCTCCACAAAGTAGGCATTGAGGGAACTTTCCTCAACATAATAAAGGCCATATATGACAAATCCATAGCCAACATTGTCCTCAATGGTGAAAAACTGAAAGCATTTCCACTGAGATCAGGAACAAGACAAGGTTGCTCACTCTCACCACTCTTATTCAACATAGTTTTGGAAGTTTTAGCCACAGCAATCAGAGAAGAAAAAGAAATAAAAGGAATCCAAATTGGAAAAGAAGAAGTAAAACTGTCACTGTTTGCAGATGACGTGATACTCTACATAGAGAATCCTAAAGATGCTACCTGAGAACTACTAGAGCTAATCAATGAATCTGGTAAAGTAGTAGGATACAATATTAATACACAGAAATCATTTGCATTCCTATACACTAATGATGAAAAATCTGAAAGTGAAATTAAGGAAACACTCCCATTTACCATTGCAACAAAAACAATAAAATACCTAGGAATAAACCTACCTAGGGAGACAAAATACCTGTATGCAGACAACTATAAGACACTGATGAAAGAAATTAACGATGATACAAGGAGATGGAGAGATATACCATGTTCTTGGATTGGAAGAATCAACATTGTGAAAATGACTCTACTACCCAAAGCAATCTACAGATTCAATGCAATCCCTATCAAACTACCTATGGCATTCTTTACAGAACTAGAACAAAAAAGTTTACAATTTGTATGGAAACACAAATGACCCTGAATAGCCAAAGCAATCTTGAGAAAGAAAAATGCAGTTGGAGGAATCAGGCTTCCTGAGCTCAGACTATACTACCAAGTTACAGTAATCAAGACAGTACAGCACTGGCACAAAAACAGAAATATAGATCAATGGAAAAGGATAGAACACCCAGAGATAAACCCACAAACATATGGTCATCTTACCTTTGATAAAGGAGGCAAGAAGATACAATGGAGAAAAGACAGCCTCTTCAGTAAGTGGTGCTGGGAAAACTAGACCGCTACATATACAAGAATGAAATTAGAACACTCCCTAACACCATACACAAAAATAAACTCAAAATGGATTAAAGACCTAAATGTAAGGCCAGACACTATAAAACTCTTAGAGGAAAACATAGGCAGAACATTCTATGACATAAATCACAGCAAGATCTTTTTTGACCCACCTCCTTAGCAAAATGGAAATAAAAACACAACTAAACAAATGGAACCTAATGGAACTTAAAAGCTTTTGCACAACAAGGGAAACTATAAAGAAGATGAAAAGACAACCCTCAGAATGGGAGAAAGTATTTGCAAATGAAGCAATTGACAAATGATTAATCTCCAAAATATACAACCAGCTCATGCAGCTCAATATCTAAAAAACTAACAACCCAATCCAAAAATGGGCAGAAGACCTAAATAGACATTTCTCCAAAGAAGATATACAGATTGCCAACAAACACATGAAAGGATGCTCAACATCACTAATCATTAGAGAAATGCAAATCAAAACTACAATGAGATATCATCTCACACCGGTCAGAATGGCCATCATCAAAAAATCTACAAACAATAAATGCTGGAGAGGGTGTGGAGAAAAGGGAACCCTCTTGCTCTGTTGGTGAATGTATACTGATACAGCCACTATGGAGAACAGTATGGAGGTTCCTTAAAAAACTATAAATAGAACTACCATATGACCCAGCAATCCCACTACTGGGCATATACCCTGAGAAAACCATAATTCAAAAAGAGTCATGTACCAAAATGTTCATTGCAGCTCTATTTACAATAGCCAGGACATGGAAGCAAGCTAAGTGCCCATCAACTGATGAATGGATAAAGAAGATGTGGCTCATATATACAATGGAATATTACTCAGCCATAAAAAGAAATGAAATTGAGTTATTTGTAGTGAGGTGGATGGACACAGAGACTGTCTTACAGAGTGAAGTTAGTCAGAAAGAGAAAAACAGTACTGTACGCTAACACATATATATATGGAATCTAAAAAAAATATATATCATGAAGAACCTAGGGGCAAGACAGGAGTAAGGACACAGACGTAGAGAATGGACTTGAGGACACGGGGTGGGGGAAGGGTAAGCTGGGACGAAGTGAGAGAGTGGCATGGACATATACACACTACGAAATGTAATATAGATAGCTAGTTGGAAGCAGCCGCATAGCACAGGGAGATCCGCTCAGTGCTTTGTGACCATCTAGAGGGGTGGGATAGGGAGGGTGGGAGGGAGACGCAAGAGAGAGGATATATGGGGATATATGTATATGTACAGCTGATTCACTTTGTTATACAGCAGAAACTAGCCCACCTTTGTAAAGCAATTATACTCCAATAGAGATGTTAATTAAAAAAAAAGAAAAAATGATGGTGCCTGAGTCCCACCCTTGAGCTTACAAAGAGATCTATAAGTAGAGATTGTAAGAACTGGGTCATGGGCTGACTAAAGCAGCATCATGGAATAACCATGGCTCGCTTAGACCATCTTGATAAACTCATTGGAGCTGAATGTATAATTGACTGAACACATTTGGGTTCAATGAGCATGAAGAAAGGAATGGAAAGAAGAACTGCTATTGGCAGTTAATCGTTGGGTGGGCAACCGACTGTGTCTGTCATATAATCTAAGTATCTCAAATGGTTCTTAGAAATTGTCAGAGTGAGATGAGAAACTTACCAGAGCACAGTTTGAAAATAAAGTAGTTATCATATCAACTCTTCTAGTACCCTTCCTGTTCTGTGTGAGGGCACAAAGTAATTGACAGTGGCTCAGGAATCTATGGATTGGATTCAGTAATTTCTAAGCTTCTTCTTACCTCTAAAAGCCCATGATTCAAGACACTATGGGAAATTCCAAATGTGAGAAGAACCAGGGCTTTCTGGCATTGAAAATATGATGATCTCTTATGGAGACGTAACATGGACACATGGAAAACATTTGAAGACTATACTGACAAATGAAATTAATGTAGCAAAACTTGAACTTTGAATTAATGAAAGCAAAAGCGATTAAGATAACAAACACAACCTATAATCAGAGCACTGACTATCCTCACAGTCCATTTCTGTATCCGTGAATCTGAAATGATATTTATAGCATTACATTGGCCTAAAGAAAGTACATCACTCCTTGCAGATTTGTAGATTGTGGCATTTACAATGTCAAACACTAATCCTCCAGCATATTCACTCAACACACATGTCTGTTTAGTAACTGCGATGTGGAACATTCTCCACCATGTGTTAGGGATATTTAAAGATGAGTAGGATGTGATCCTTGCCATCAGACAGATACACAACTAGTTTGAATGCAATCACCCAGCACAAATGGTAGTACCTGGCAGAGTCTTAAATGCAGAAATGATCTATCTGGAGTAAATATATATTGTATCACAACGAATAATTCTAAGTGCTCCATTCTGCTCTGCTCAGAGATTTCTAATCAAAATCTGCTTTGTTTTCATTCAAGCAGCAGGTGGGTTTACTGCAAAACTTTGCCGTCATGAAGCTGGGTTTATAATGTCAATGAAATAACACAAAGGAAAAGAAAGTGCAGAGCCAAAGGAGTTGCAACTAAGGTTTCTAACTGCTAAGGAATTTCATTGTTACCCCATCCTTATTCTTTCCTCATTTATTAAAAAAAAGCCACTTGGAATTGCTTCCTTTCCCTCTCCTGAAATTCATTCAACAAACATTCATCAAGTCATTCCTACGTGGCCGGAAAAATGCTAACCACAGAGAAGAAAAGTAAGCATGAAAGGCAGTCACAACACTGTGGGATTTCTGGGTTGTTATCATTCTGCTTTCGAGGTGAAGAAACTGAGACACAAACTGACCTACGTTACAAAAGAAACATGCACAAACTTAGGAATTAAGTGTAGGTTTTTTACACCTAGATGCTATTTATCCAGAGCATCCATGGGGATGCTGTGGTTACTGCACCAAGAGAAGGTTATCTGAGCTGGTCCAAACCTCAGAAAAAGATGGCCCAGCCTATACAGTCCTCAGGCTGAGTTCAGGAGAAAGGGACATTTATCTCCTTGTAGGAGGCTGTACAGGTTTACGGAGGGCAGGGCCAAGGAGGACTGGGACTGTGCTTTATAACCTCCCCAGGGTGGGGGGGTGAGGTGGGATTCAAGCACTGGGTATCTCATGATCAAAAGTAACACAGGAGGACATGGGCTGAGGTTACTTAACAGACCAGGGATACCCGCCAGGGACACATGCCTGCTCGGCTGTGTGGATGCCCTATAACTGCCCTCCAATGCTCTGCCGTTCGACACGGTGGCCACATGCTAAGGAGCACTCCTGCTGTACGGGAAGCCAAATTGTCAGAGAAGTCTCAACAGCCAGGCCGATGCCAGCATCCCTCTACTGTCCCTGATCTTCCAACAACAGCCTTGCCAGCTGTCATCTCCGCCCCCTCCAACCATGCTCTGATCACAGACAACAAACAGGGCTGAGACACTAACAGCGCGATTCCCCCGTATCAGGACAGCCCTGCCGGTGAGGGATGAATGCATGGGCCAGGGAAGGGGTCCAAAGAGAGGGCAGAGAGGCAAGGGGTGAGTCTGACTGTGCCTTCCTCTGGGCTTCTTTTCCTTAGACAAGCCTGCATTGCACTTTGCATGACCCATTCTAATTTATCTCTTGAGTAGTTACCCCTACCCATCAGAGTTCCAGCTTCTTGGTGACAGGGATGGTCTCACGGTCCTCAGTGGTCACAGCTCCTACCTCGCACGATGGCTGGGACAGAGTGAAAGTTCAATATGTTTTGGGGTTTTTTGGTCAAGAATGATGCTGTGGTGATGAACTGAGATAGATTTCCTTCCAAACAAGGACTGTGCCATTGCCGTAAGGTGGGACCCTGAGAGCCCAGGAACAGCTCCTTCTCACCCAGAGATCCATACAAATTACATGTCGCTCCACACACTATCCCCAAATGGCTAATTGCCTCTAGAGCAATTCCACCCCTGTGCCAGCTATACTGCCAGGCGGCAGAAACAACCACCACCACCACAACCCCACTCCAGGTCAGAGAAATGACTGGAAATCAGGAGTGCTAATATTAACTTCTGTCTGACCACTGAGTTCACCCACAACAGTTCACTAGACATAGCTTTCAAACAATTTGGAGATGTGTTCAAAGCCCAAGTGCTGATGCCTTCTAAGCACTAATCATGACTCATCGAGGATATTAAATTATCAAATGTAATTCTGTAGAAATTACATCACCCTCAAGCATTATGAAAGCAATAATATATACTTGCAATTCAATGTGAAGCATTGCCCTATTTATTGGTTTCCTAACATCAATACGTATAGTGTGCTGAAGTATAAAGACATAAAGATGCTGAAGATAAAGTACCTTATACCAAAGAACAGCACATGACTGGACTGGTAAAAAGGAATCAAGCAGTAAATGACCTTACCATTCTCCCAGGTGTTCCTGCTGTAACAGTGCCTACCTAGGAGCCTTTGGACGTAAAACACATCTAGTTATTTACAGGCATCTTTCTCCTACACATTCAATGCTTTTATCGGAGAGTCGAAAATTAGTTTCAGTTCTGGATTCAGCTGTCTTCACATAAGCAGGGTAACTAGTTCACTTCCTTACACCTAATTTGCTCCTCTGTTAAATAGGGGTGCTTCAAATATATTAATTAGGATGATTATTTTATGTACAGTGTAGAGTCTAGTGTCTGGCATATGGTTAGCTAGAATTCATAACAATTAGATTCTATTAGTTATAGAGTTTGTCCTCATCATCATCTTTGATGAAACAGAACAAAAAAGCTGGACGAGACCTTAAGAGACCTAATTAATCCAAGCTCTCTTTTTTCTCCAGAGAAGAGAAAGCACACTGTGTTAACCAATATCGTACACCAAAATCATCCAACAAGGCAGGGAGAAAAATGAAAACAGGAATGCA
This sequence comes from Phocoena sinus, assembly GCF_008692025.1. NCBI lineage: Eukaryota > Metazoa > Chordata > Mammalia > Artiodactyla > Phocoenidae > Phocoena > Phocoena sinus. Next base: position 93,189,336 of record NC_045769.1, read on the forward strand.
TCCTAACTCCAGGTCTAGAGCTTTTTCATACAACTGTTAAATGACATGTTTTTAGGTTACTAAGGGCGTTGGAACAGGAGGTCTCTATCTGTTAGCATATCTTTTGCCAAGTTCCTGTGACAATGCTTCCCATACCTCAGGGCTCTCTGTCAGAAAGGAAATGACAACAGGTATTGAAAACTTTTTATAGTTTTTTGCTAACATTCATTCATTCTTTGACGTGTATGTTTCCTTTTAAACGTCTCAGTGACCAAGTAAAGTTATTGTTTCTACATTTTAAGTATTATAAACTGTTTCTAAGAAACCATTTTTAAAGAAGACTTGAAAGACATTATAAAAAGGTCTAAATGTATAAAAATAGGACCACTAAAACTCCTACCTTACGACAGATGCTTTAGCTTTTGTTTCCTTTTAATCTGTGAGACGTTTACCTATTACTTTTCAGCCCCAAACTTGTCCTTCTAGGTTGCCCTTAAACCTGCTAGGGCAATTTGCAGGCTTCCTTGCTAGCAAGTTTCTGGTTATATTCTGTCACTTAGAATTACTCCTGCCAAAATGGAAATCAGTAAGAAGTCAGACATTCTGTTTCTGGCGGACACTCTCAGAAGTGGTAGCAACAGCAGCAGGACCAGCAGCTCAAGTTCCACTAATGAAGCATTTGAGAAGCAGGAGCTCCATCAAATGAAGAGACAACGGCACCCGCTCACAGCTACCTGCTGCGGTTTCAGCAGCACCGAACGTGGCAGTTCTAACAATTTTGGGGGCAAGAATGCTCTTATGGGTATGGGCCTGCAGCTGGTAGTGTCTACCTGACATCTGGGTAAGGTCTTCTCCTTTTACTTCTCCAGCTCTTCGGACTCTTTCATAAGCTTTTCTATTAAAAAAAAGTCCTGCTCTGACTTCAGTATCAGATTGGTGTTGATTTCCTGACTGGACAATGATCCTGGATTAAGATACACTTAATGTTTACAATGACTTTTACAAATTTAGAATGACTCTTCAAGTCCGTATTTTTATCTCCACTTTACAGATGAAAAAAATAATTCTTAGAAAATTTAAGTGATGTGCCCAGGGTAAGCTGGCTAACAAGTAAAAGAATTAGAATTGGAACTATAGTTTTACAGGGCTCAGATACCCTCATTATTCAATGTTAAGTACTACCTATTTAAGCAGGTTATGAACACTTTAAGTGGGTTTTATTCTAATTTTCAAACAGTCCACGGTAAATTTTTAAAACTTGGAGTAAAGAAGAAATAAACATTGCTTTTAAGTCTCCAAATGAACTGAGCAGCTCTCTGATCATTTCCCACGGGCCTTTAATTGATGTGATATACAGTATAGTATATTTCACATACCTGTCATATATATCAGCAGTAAGGGAGGGTACAAGGTCAATTTTAAGGCATTCATCAATTTTCAGTTGCTGTCCAGTGAGAAAACACTATCAATAATGAAAAGAGACCATCATCAGAGAAAGGGGGAGAAAAAGAGAAATACAGTGAGGTATAGAGGTTGAAAACAACTGAATTACTACTTTGAGACACATAGAAACTATATTTAACAAAGGTAAATGGAATGGTATAGTCAAGCTCTGCGTCTGACACAATTCATGTGCCCTCTCAGAGCCTCTGGATATGACGTGTCTCCTAGTACTCGGGCTTTGTCCATAAAGACTCCCACCTTCCACCACTGCCCCATCTGCGAACTCTACTTGTCGCCTGGACAACCCCTGATTAAGCATTTGGTTCCAGAACACCCCTCCACCATGCTTCCTCTAGATTTGTGCCAGTCTCTGTTTCCTAGGGTACCTTGAACAAGACAGAAGGCAAAGAAAATCATTCTTAACGAAAAATTTACCTATTTGAGCTAAATTACAGTATTTTTGGTCAAATTCATACTACAAGATGCTTATTGGGTTTAGTATGTGACTATATACACTGTAAGTTACTAAAAGTTTGAAGTTATCAATGCACACAATGTATTTATGCCTACCTGCGATATCTGGATCATAGTTTTCCGACTATAAATTAAAGGATGTTTTTTTTCGCTTTTCTGCTCTATTGATCAAGTCTAGGTTTTTAAGTGAACCTGAATCCTATACTCTCCATTTCCTCCCTCTCCAATTAAAACATCAGTGCTATAGACATGTCATGAATTTTTCAACAATTCACTTTATTATGTCCTTTCAGATACATGTTGCAGCAAAAACCTCCTATCTTCCCCAAATCCTTGACCTCAAAAAAGTCATGCAGAATGGCAATGCAACCTACTGCATATTATTATTTCACTGGTTGACAGTACTAAGTATGGGGTGCTAGAGAAATAAACACCATTGTTAAAAATATGATGAATATGTCCCAATGGCTTAAAGAACCTTGAATTTTTCTATGTGGGAAAGCTTTAGGGAAATATCAGAAATCTATACTTTCACCCTTCTGAGGTTTTCAGTGGTGTTGCTTGGACATTTTCCGCTTTTTTTTTTTTGGTTAATTCAGCCAACGTCAGAAGGTGAATAACAGTCTTTGAGAACTTCTGATATGATGTCAGGTTTGTTTCTCTAATATTATGAAAGAAGAGATTGCGTATGATGGTGATTGTCCCAGAATGCCTGAATTTGAACTCTGTCTCTGTCATTTAGTAGCTGGGTGGTCTTAGGCAAGTCATTTATCCTGTTTCTGCTGAGTTTACTCATTGGAAATAAGGATAATAATAATACTCCCTCCTTGGAGTGCTGTGAGGATAAAATGAATTATTATAGGTAATGAATTTAGAATTGTGCCTGAATTAAGTTAATCTTTAGGAAGACTGGGATTGACATATATACACTAATATGTATAAAATAGATAATTAATAACAACCTGCTGTATAGCACAGGGAAATCCACTTCGCTGTACAGTAGAAACTAATCCAACATTGTAAAACGACTATACCCCAATAAAAAATAAATAAATAAAAAAATAAAAGTTAACCTTTAAATACATGACATCTTTTATCATAGGCTTTTCAAGGACCTTTAAAAGTCTCTAATGCTGTTTGAAAAGAAAATAAAACTTATATACATACAGATTCTATGAATGATTTAAATAATCTATGGAAACATTTAAAATAAAGTTTAAAAATTTAAATTGGTCAAAAATATTAAAAATAATCATTTCAGGACATTGAAATATGACCAGAGGTAAGCAATTTGAAAATTGTTGATTTGTGAAACACTGCTAACTCATTCATAAGACTAGTGATTTTGTGGCCATAGTGCTGGACACATTTCCTTTCCCTCACCTCAGGTGGCACAGTCCTGTAGCCTTACCAATTGGTGTTTGCAGACTCAGTTCAGGGCAGCTGGCAAAGCAACTAGAAATTTCAGTGAGGAATTTTGGAAGTGAGGCAGATATAGAAAGCCTGGAAAAATAAACCCTCCACACATCGCTGGCTTATTCTTAAACTACACATGCAAGTAGGACACACCAGGGATCCAGGTACAAACTGAACATCTGGGGAGAATTGAGCATTTGTCATGCCTTTGAGACCATTTGTCATGCCCTTGAGACCATTTGTCAAGCAACACATAGTTCAGGTGACAGAGGATGGAAATCTCACAGGAGCATAACGTCTGCATATATCACTGGTTGACCATGAACTCTACAAGGGATCCAAGCTATCAAACACTGAGCAAACACATTAGAACTGTACACTGTAGGGCATACAGGTATTGCAGCTTAAATCCAGGAAACCTAACTGCCTGTTAAAACAGCACAACAACCCTCAGAATAAAAGGACACTGACATAAAAGGAATGAAAACATATCATCTACATGGTTCAGTTTCTCACAAAGTAAATTACTAGACATGTAAAGAAACAAGAAAGTTACCAATGCCCAGGGAAAAAAGACAGTCAATAGAAATTGACTTGAAGTGAACTTAGCAGACAAAGACTTCAAAGTAGGTATTCTAAATCTGCTCAAACTTAAGGAAAACATATACGAAGAACTAGAGGAAAATACACTCAAAGCACTTGAAAATATGGAAATAATAATCAAAGAAATAAATCTGAGGACAGATCAATATCTCATTAAAAGAACAGAGAGAAAAAGTGCTTAAGAGAAATGAACTAGAGTCTCAGAAATCTGTAATACAGTATCAAGCATTCCAACACTCATATAATTGGAGCCCCAGAAGACAGTGAAAACAGGAAAGGGGAAGAAAAATATTTTAACACTGATGGCCAAAAAATTCCCAAATTGGTAAAAAATATTAACTTATGAACCCAGGAAACTCAGCAAAACTCCAAGAGATTGCACCGATATACATGATAGTCTACTGCTGATATAGACTATCTTAAAAGTAGCAAGAGAAAAATGACAAATCACATACAAAGGAAAAACTATACAATTGATGGCAGAATTTTCTTCAGAAACAGTGGAAGCTAGAGACATTGGGATGCCGTTCAAAGAGCTAAAAAAATTCAGAAAAAAAAAAATCAATGAAGAATTCTATATCCAGCAAAATCATTCTTAACTTCTTTAAGACTTAGAATTGTATAAAGCAGAATTTATATTATATTTGGGGGCTTATAATAATACAGATGTAGCATACTTAACAGTGCAAGGATGGGGGAAATGGAGCTACACCTGTGCAAAGTTCCTATAATTTATCAGAAGTCAGTGTTATTTTATGTTAGATTATAATAAGCTAAAGATGGTATTATAATCCCTAGAGCAATCACTTTAAAAAAGTAAAGGAATACAGCTAAAAAGTCAATAGAGGGTGAAATTATTAACGTATATAAATGAGGATAGAAAGGAAAAAATAGAGGAATGAAAAATAAAGAAATAGAAAACTAGCCAAATACCATATGTAAATCCAACCATATCAATTATTATATTAAATGTGAATTTACTAAACATATAAAATGGTAGAGATTTTCAGACTGGACAAAAACCAAACTCCAACTATATAATGTCTCTAGGAAACATGCTTTAAATTCTAAGACATAAATAGGATAAAGGGTTAGAAAAAGTTAAACTAAATAAATAATAAATAGGAAAGAGATGGGATTGCTATACTAATACCAGACAAAACAGACTTCAAGAGAAGAAATATTAGAGAAAGTATTAGAGAAATACTAGAGAAAGGAATTTCATATTTAATGATAAAAAGAATAATAAATCATAAGCCTATAACAGTTACAAAAGTAGAAGTATCTAACCAGAGGAGTAATTGCAAAAGGGCAAGAGGGAAATTTAAGGGATAATAGAAATGTTCTAAAACTCGATTCTGGTAGTGGCCAGAACTCTTCTCACAGTATAGTTAGAATGGCTGGATTTTATTGTACATAAAGAAAGCTAAAGAAAAAATGGAACACACACACACACACACACACACACACACACACACAGAGGAAGGTGACCTTAGACTACATAGGGCTGTCATACGGGCTGCAAGTCTCTGGGCAATTATTTTTGATGGCCCTCCTGTCTCCATAAATGAGTCCTCCAAAATGAATGTCAGCACTCTTCTGGAAGCCTGATCTCATATGATGCTGAAAAAGAAATATTGCTCTGGTTGGCAAGAATAATTCCCTTGCCAGGTTTTCCTTTAAAAACCAGAACTTGGCCATCATACACTAAGACACTGGTGAGTCTTGGGAATTCTTGGTTAACCCTGCATTTCTCTGAGGCAGAAAACAAAACAAAATCCCAACTAGGTCAGGTCTAGTTCTGGCTCAGGACCCGACCCAGACAGCACTGCTGATCCTGGATGATTCTAGGCTCAGGATATTTTCTATCAAGGAGGGCATTCCAAAAACTCAAAGTCCTTGAGAAGGTACAGAGGCCCTACTTTCCCAGGTATAAGGGCAGTACTGAGACTACACTTATGCACATAAATTCACTGAAACTAATTCACTTTCAAAATTATTTCTTTCAAACCACTGAAATCTAAACTCAGGTCAACTCAGCTTGTCACTTTTCAAATAATACTTTAGGCATCTTTTTATTTAACAAATACAGTGATTATCATATGCCAGTCAATATTTTCACTGTTTTGCAAATATTAAGGTATTATAACAATCTCATGAAGTAGATACTATTTTTTTCCCCCACTGTAAAGATGACAAAACTGATGCACAGAGAAGTTGAGTAACCTGTCCATATTTACACAGCCAGTTAGTGGGAACAGGATTTAATCCCAAGGAGCCTGGTTCCATAATACCTGCTCTTAATTACTATGGTACGTTAATTAAAGCCTATATATGCAGAAAACCTATTGTTTGGGGTAATGTTTTCAGCCCAAAACATCTTTCAAAAAACATCTATTTCATGCAACATAATTTTTTTTTTTAAAGGAGGGAAAGAAGGAAGGGAGGAGAAAAGAAAAGAAAATGGATCTGAACGTAGCAAGAAGGATTCAGGTTTGATATTAATCTACTATTTGGAGAGAAATTACAACTTTTCAAGGAGCTTGGTTTCCATTTATTACCTATTTCAGGCCTTTATTAAAGTCAAGAGGGAGGAAGTGGGGATTTATGACTTCATGGAGGTTAAGCCACCTACCCAAAGTGGCAAAATAGCTAGTAACAGAGCAGATCTGATTCTGACCCTACCGAGTTTATTCCATCAAATGGCACTCCAGAATTTTTAAATCACAAAACTCCAAAGTCAGGGGAATTTGTTGCTGAGGACTTTCTCGCATGATTTATATTCTGAAAATCCCAAATTTACAACGTGTGATTGCTGTTTGACCTCCCCTGGGGCTGGCCATTCTTGGACTTCCTGTTGAGGTGGCCCTATTTCAGCGGTTTGAAGAGACACCTGAAGGTAGAGCGCTACCCACTTGTAACTTCCCTCCTAGTGCTGTCACTGTAAGGTGATGGTTGAGAGGCCAGATTTTGGATGAATGAGAATACTCCATTCCTGGAGGGATTATCTACTTTCTTTACAAGGATATAATTATGCACTGTGCTGCACTCCCAAATATCTTCAAGCACCTCAAGTCTGCCAGCCGAGCTTCTACTGTTATTCTAAAGTAAACGCTACTTTCTTCAGAGAACACCGATTACGATCACGTGATTGTTATGTTTTGCAAACCTCTGGGAATGAGTGTGTTTGCTTAGTTGAAGGTTGCCAACCCACCTTTCTTTAAATGTGCTGTGCAGGACTCCTTTCTGATGCAGAGATTTTTACTATTTGCTGCCTCCTGAGCCCAAGAGACCAGGCAAGTCGCCACAGCTTCCAGGACATTCCCAGACAACAAAGGCTTCAAGTGCATTACCACTGAATTGGGTTTTCCTCAGGAGGTCATCACAAAACTTGAAAGGACATTGTAAAAGAGATAGTTCTGGAGAGAAAGATGCCACTCTGAAGCTTTATTTTGTGGTAAATGATAATGTATGAGTCTCCTTGTGGGCCTTCCTGACCCTCCCTCCTGAGTGTTTACTTTCCACTTCCCCTTTGTTCTCCACAAAGCAATGTTTGAAACTCAGAACTACCGGAAGTCAAAGGAAGGTGGATTCAGCCTTCTTCGAGAAATAAAAGGGTTATTTTAATTGACATTAACTGATATTTGTACAGAAGGAAGGATTCGCTTAAGTTTTCATCCAGGAGTATTAAAGAAATCAAGAGGAGGGGTAGAAAATGCTTATTCTGACTAGAAAGTAGTTCTCCCAAGGGCATAACAAACCTCTAGAGCAAATCCCCCCTTGGGTATAAGTGAAAATGCTTAGGATGAAGAGGCATCTAAGGGCTTTTTCTGCCCACAAGTCACTTCTGAAACAAAGCCCCTGGCTGTATTAACCACAGTTCTAGCTTCTGTAAATTTGATACTTCAACATCTAACCTACATGCATATGCCGGACATCCCTAGTTCTGGACAATCTGACAATATGCCAGAGCCACCTTGCCATGGCCTCTTGACTCCCTCATCCAGCCCCACCACTCCTCAGGAGGAATCCTTTTTCCTGGGGATGCCCTTTTCAAACACAAACCAATCAATCCAGAGCCCACATTCAACCATCTCCGTTATTGGGCTCTCACACTCTGGGCTACTATACACCTGCCTTCATCACCCTAGGGCCAGATATCAGAGAGCTAGAGACAGTGCCTATGTCCAAGAGCCTGCTGGAATCATTCAAGCCAGTCCATCCTAAGCATGCTTACCCTGCCTTGCCTGTTGCTCCCTGTAGAAACCACAATAAAGACCCTTACCCACCATCCCCCCCACCCCTTCCCTCTACCTCCTGCCAACCCTCGTGCTATCTAGTGTGGTTTCCCATGGCGTGATATGCCCCGTCCTTTTGGGATCAGTGAAACCATCTTTTCCACAGCAGTCATTTTCCTGATCTATAGGCCTTCTAGACATCCAATTTTCTAATCATTCACTGAATGCTCTCTACCACTGCAACCCAATGGTGGGCCTTGAACCAGCGGGTTAAGCAGTTCCTGGGGGCTAGTAAGAGCGGCAGAATCTCAGTTCCCTCCAAAGACCTCCTGAAACAGAACCTGCACTATAATGGAAATCCCTAAGTGGTTTGTATGCTCATTAAAGTTTGAAAAGGACCACGTGTGGTAGTCATGGGAATGAGTCGCTCAGTACCCCAAGCTGCTGAACTCCGAAATCCTTCACTGTGTTTGCACGGAGGCCAAGCTTCCCATGGGCTGCTCCCAATCTATGACTGATTGTAACAGGAATACTCTGCAGGCCCGTTCTTGGGAAATGTGGGCCTCCCCCGACAGGTAAATTTGGCTCAAGGACTCTGATGGCCTTGGTAAATTTTCCTTAGAACGGCATTCTAAGATGTTTGCCCCATCCTTCCTTCCTTCCCTCTATCCTTCACCCAGGGTCAGACCTGCATGGTGGTCCAATGGCTCTCTCAACACACTGCCATTCCTTCTCACTGCCATTGCCCCCAATAAATTGCTCAAGACTTTAATTCTGCCTTGGAGTCTGCCTTTAGGATTAACACACAGGTCTATACCATTTCAAGTGGCAGCTTTCCAGATCTTCAGAGGTTACAAACCTGACATAAAGAAAGAAACTGGTTGGAGTTGCAGTTACATGATTAAGGCAATATATATATATATATATATATATATATATATATATATATATATCCCTAATGATGCCTCACTAACTATGCAACCATCTTATATATCCCTTCCTGAGTTTATGATCCAAGATTGAATATCGGATAGATGTTGGACCCAAGATGACTATGCAGAAATGAGCAAAAAATGAGCAAGATGACTATGCAGAAATGAGCAAAATATGTAGTAAGACTCCTACATATCAAAGAGTTCCATTCCAAAAGTGTGTTCACAAGTCCAATTTGTTTGTAAGTCCAACAAAGTTAGCCCAGGTACCCAACTAACTCAGTCGGCTATACAGTACTGTACTGTAATAGGTTTATAATACTTTTCACACAAATTATACAAAACAAAATAAAATACAAAATAAAAAACAAACACACAAAAAAAATTTTTAATTTTACAGTACTGTACCTTGAAAAGAACAGTAGTACAACAGCTGGCATACAGGGGCTGGCATCGAGTGAACAGGTAAGAAGAGTTACTAACTGGAGGAAGGAGAGGAGGTGGGAGATGGTAGAGAGGAAGGATCATTAGTAATAGGAGACAGAGGGCAAGCTACAATTTCACTCAAGCCTGATGTTGATGGAACGCATGTTTGCGTCTTTGAAAATTTGCAACTTGAAGGTTCGTGGGTAGGGGACTTACTGTACCAAATCTGCAATGAGGATCTAAGTTTTGTTTGACTCAATTGTATTTGTATTACATCAACAGCCTTTTTTTTTTTTTTTTTTTTTTTTCTGGTACGCAGGCCTCTCACTGTTGTGGCCTCTCCCGTTGCGGAGCACAGGCTCCAGACGCGCAGGCTCAACAGCCATGGCTCACGGGCCCAGCCACTCCACGGCATGTGGGATCTTCCCGGACCGGGGCACGAACCCGCATCCCCTGCATCGGCAGGCGGACTCTCAACCACTGCGCCACCAGGGAAGCCCACATCAATAGCCATTTTAAGTAAAGAGAGTAATAAGTATCCTTGTTTAAAGAATAGGTGTACCATGGAGAACAGTATAGAGGTTTTTTAAAAAGTAAAAATAGAGCTACCATATGATCTGGCAATCCCAGGCCTAGACATATATCTGGAGAAAACCATAATTCAAAAAGATACATGCATTTCAATATTCATTGCAGCACTATTTACAATAGCCAAGACATAGAGGCTACCTAAGTGTCCATCAACAGACGAATAATAACGAAAATGTGGTATATTTATACAATGAAATATTATTCAGCCATAAAAAAGAAGGAAATAATGGCATTTGCAGTAATATGGATGGACCTAGAGATTATCATACTAAGTGAAGTAAGTCAGACAGAGAAAGACAAATATCATATGATATCATTTATATGTAGAATCTAAAAAAATGATACAAAGGAACTTATATACAAAACATAGATAGACTCACAGACATAGAAAACAAACTTATGGCTACCAAAGGGGAAAGGGGTGTTAAATTAGGAGTTTGGGATTAATATATGCACACTACTATATATAAAATAGATAACCAAAAAAAAAAAAAATAGATAACCAACAAGGACCTACTGTATAGCACAGTGAACTATACTCAAGAGTTTATAATAACCTATAATGGAAAAGGATCTGAAGAATAGATATATGTATATGCATAACTGAATCACTTTGCTATACACCTGAAACTAACACAACATGGTAAATCAACTATACTTCAATAAAATAAATAAATAATTAATTAAAGGACAGGTGTTGGAGTTGCTGCTGTTATTTTGGGTTAGCTCATAAAGAAAAAAAAAAAAGTCTATGTGGATTAGATGAGAGGGAAATAATCCAACACCACCCTTAGACCCTGATCTCTCAGCAGCACAATAGGAGATAAGGCAGAATGGCTAGGACATACTTAGATTAGACAGATGTAAGAAAGACTATCTTCTTAAAAACACACAGGGAAAGGCTTTTTCCTATTACACTGTATTCCATGTATGAACGTATATACTTCCCATGAATTTCTGAAGTATTCTAAGAATGCTATAAATTCAATTCATCATCCTGAACATAACAACCCATGGAGTTAGAGATATTGACCAGGGTTAAGACAGACCAGAAGTGGTCTTCAGAGTAAAAGTAATTTGAGGGTGAGGTATGGCTTAGCACCTTAAAGGTGACAATCCCTGCACTGAGTGAATCATCCATGGGATCTCATTTACTCTTTTGTATTCTCTATAAGTAGATGTCATCTCCATTTAACAGGAGAGGAAACCAGGCTTCACAGAGGTTATGTAACTTGAATAAGAATGTTGCATCAAGCAAGTAAGTAATCTGGAATTTGAAAGCACTGAAGCCCAGTACTGTTTTTATTACTCTCCATCTGCTTTGGTTAATGTTCTCCCCATGAGAAAGGTATAAACATCAAATTTTAAAAACTGTAGTGTCTACATGTACAATTTTGAAAATATTTTCATGTGTCTCTGTCCCCTAACACATAGCATGTTTATTAGTACTGAATATGAAGACAAGCTTCAAATGGGGAATATCTCTGATTTTCAACCATACCATAGAAACTGAAGCAAGAGTGATGGTGACTGAAAAAAGGGCATGAGGAAACCTTTTTGGGGAGGAATGTTCTATATATTGATTGGGGTGGTAGAAGTATTTTGCATTTCAACTGGGTGGCAGTTACACAAGTGTATACGTTGGTCACAACTCATTGAGCTGTACCGTACACTTAGGAATGAATTTCATTATATACAAATTAAATCTCTAAAGTTGATAATATGAGTTAAAAAAAAAAAAGTCCCAGGGTTACAATAATGGTATGCTTACAGATTATATGCTCTTTTTGGATACATGTTTCTCTGCAAATAGCAATGACAGAATGAAAGTTTTACTTAAAAATATGCATTTTCCCCTGCTACTACTTTGAAAAGGTTTCTTACTGTTTATAGCCTGCTATTATAGAAAATATATAATACATAATAATGACTATCATCTTCTAAAAATGACACAGGGAAAAATTTTTTTCCAATTGCCTTGTATTCTATGAACATATACACTTTGCATGATTTTCTTCAGTACTCTAAGAAGATAAATTCTTCAGCCTGAAAATAAACATTCCAAATCACGACCAACGTAGTCAGAGACATCATACAGGGCTGAGATTCACTAGAAGTAGTCTTCAAAGTAAGGGTAATTTGAGGACAAGGTGTGTCAGTGAAACCGAGCAGGACCCTGTGGGGCTCCTGGTACAAATCTTTTCCGTCCCCCATTTCCTGTTTGTAGGAAATGGGCTTCAGTCAGCCTCTGTGACCTTCCCGGAGTTCCAAAGGGCAGGTTCAAACAGCTGCTAATCAGGGAAGGGAGGGGATGCAGAAACAAGGGAGGCGCAGTCAAGAAACCATAGTGCAGCCTTGGGGCAGCGTCCTGTTTCCTCCTCAAGGGACATATAGAACAGTATCTTTGAGTTCTTCTGCAGAACTCAGGCCCCAACCCAGGTGGAGGACGGCAACTTCAGGCTGAGCACAAGATTCCTGGAGCACCACCTTGCTACCTCACCACCAGCCAATGAGAAGAAAGTCACACACCCTGCAGCCCTCACCCCAGATATTGCCTATGAAAACTTTTCCCCATAAACCACTGGGGAGTTCAGGGTTTTTGAGCATAACCCACCCGTTCTCCTTGCTTGGCCCTTGGAATAACCCTTTCTCTGCTCCAGACACCAACGTTTCGGTTTGTTCGGCCTCACGGTGCACAGGGTACACCAATTTCATTTGGCAGCATCAGCTCTGGATTAAATACAGTGGGGTTGTCCCAAGGTGTAAAAATCCCAATTCATTTACATTTATCCAGCTAATATTTATTGCAGCCATGATGAAAATTTTAGCTTGACAGTCAGCTGGTCTCACCACATTTTAGTCTTAATCCTCAAGAAAGGTAGTGCTTTGGAAGTGTTTACTTAGTGCCAAGGGTCAAGTTTGGCAAGAAGCTAGATTGTATTATTTTGCTCTTGAAGGTTTATTAACAGAATCAGTGCACTCCCTTTCAAATGTCAGAGTTGTTTCCTCTCTTTCTCTGGGTCTCTGTCTCTCTTTCTCTAGATGTATGTACGTATGTACACTAATACATATACACAAATACATGTATGTATGTATGTATCTAGTTCCCTATCGTTAGGATTTATGTTGCATAGGGAACTGCTAATCTGATTTATTCTCTGACTTAGTAAAAGAACTACTAAAGTGCAAAATCATTATGATGAAAGAACATTAATGTTGGAAGAATAATAAATACAAGGACCCTATCCTTAAGGCACAGAACCTGACTTCATCATTCTTGGTTTTATTAGCTAACATATTTTCAGATTACGCTAAAACGTTTCACTATTCATCATTCATTGGTTTATGAGTTTCTTGTATTTAGGATTAGGATAAGCACTGAGAGCTGACAAATCAACACTTTTAGCTTATGCATTGATCATCAGTGCCCATTTAATCCTTTCCTGTTTAAAACTGCACAATTCATTAGCCAAACCACAGTCACCAAGACACTTGCACTTGCATTCAGGGGAAACTCAATGTTCTTCATTGAGGGAGAGCCCAGTTTAGATTTCTATAACAATTTCCCTTACAATTAGCTGCTGATTTTAACTTACCTCTGCTCTTCTGTGGTTTCAGAGATGTTAATTTCCTTACTAACTCACAATTAGAGGAGTAAAGCATGGGCAATTTTCTTGAAGAAATCTTGAGTGAAATGCAAATTACTTGAGTGATTCCTATAAGTAAAATCAAATTGCTCATGCACTGATGACCCTTTGTGTGCGTTTAGAGGGGGCGGTTAGGGTGCAGAGGATAGGGATCGTATGTCTCTTTTATTCTACTTTAAGGATTCCCATCTCTGAAGCAATCTAAAGAGGCATCAACCAATATGAGAAACGCAAAATAAACGGAGGAATGGATTAATTTTCACAATGTCATAGGGTAAAACCCAATCAAAATCTTTTTTTTGAGATTACGTATTTTGACCTCTGATAAAATACCTTTATCAAATATATTATCTTCTTTTAAAAGATAGAAGCGGAACACCTCCACGTAACACTGACGTGATCCTAACATTAGGAATGAATTCATTTAGCATTCCACACATATTGGGCATTTTTTTTGGGGGGGGGGGCTAGCATATTATTAGATACTTTGTGGGGAGAGACATACCCACGTATTCTACTGTAGGTGAACAAAATTCTGCCACTTCTAAGTGTCTCTTTGGCATGCTGATTATTTTAGGCGAAAAACAGTCAAGGACAAAAAGACTCAGGAAGAAACTTTGACCTTCTCTCTAGCTGCCTGAAGAATGTAGATAGAGGACCTGTTCCAGGAAGGGAGCTATCACCACAGATAAAATAGTATGAACTAGGTGTATAGACAAGGAGGAACCTAAGAAAGTCCGTCAAAATTCCTCTCTGTGTCCCACTATCTCTTCATGCCCCAGCAAACATTTGTTTATGAAACATTTGCTTTTCCATCTCCATGTGAATTGCCCTCTTCCCCTTTGAAGTCCCAAATCACTACCCCCAACATCCTCTTTTGTCTTTAGCTGAAGATGGTATTTAAGGTGAAGGCTTCAGCCATTTTGGCAAGTTACTCAGTTTTCCTGGGTCTCTCCCATGTATATATGTCACTAAACTTTTGCTTGATTTTCTCCTGTTAATCTGTCTCATGTCAACATATTTCTTAGACCAGCCAGAAGAACCTAGAAGGGTAAAGGAAATTTCTTCCTTTCCCTGACGCTATTCTATCAAGAGAGGTATTTCTATTAGGAGAGGTAATCTGTCCCCCACCCTTTTGCTAGATTGTGGAATCTCTTCTTTTCAGTATATGAATACCCTTCAATGTTGATTCCTGCTGCTGACTAAAAACTGTCACTTGCCATCTGGTTCTACAAGAATGAAGTCACTAGCCACTGCAGTTACTGACCTTCAAGACCCCCTGAAAGGAGTTCAGGGAGGAGATCAGGATTGAGGTACTCTGTGCTCTGGGAAAAACTGGCAGAACAGGCCCTCAGATAGTTAGACATTTTCAGGAGAAGATTTTATGAGCCCAATTCTTGCATCTCCTCGTATCTAGAAAGGCACTGAAATCATTAATGGTGACATGTGCTCCTCGTGACTGGCAGCAACCTTCTTGAGACTAGCAGCCAGCCTCTGCCAAAATGTGTACTTGACTGCACGTACCCCCTTCACCCAAATCACGTATATACTGACCTCCTCCCTTGCTTCTTTGGATCAGTTCCTCAGAGCTCTCTGAGATGCCATTATCTGGGCTATAGTCCTAATTTTGCCCCAAATAAAACTTAACTCACAACTCTCATGACGTGCATTTTTTTTCAGTTGACACTGTTTCCCTATATCAATGGTATCTAATTCCAAAAGGAAGGAGGTCCTAGTTCTATGACTTTAGAAAAGGGTGCTAGGTAAAGCCCTACAAGAACTGCCCTTTTAAAGTAAATGTCACAATTCAGGCAGTTGATTTTACTCTTGTGTGAGGCACTAGAATGTTTAATCTTACAAATCTAACAAAATTGGAAGATGTTCCTGTTTTTCTTTACTTTTTTTTTTTTCCTTCATAAGATAAGAAGCCACAAAATCTATAAGGTCTGAAGGTCAAAGTCACAATGTTCATTTTCAGTAATTCTTTCTTGTGCAACTGCCATGATCTAGGCCGTAGGTGAGGCTGCAACAAGGCACCAAGTGATAGACTTAGTGGATATACAGCATCCACTTCTCACGTGTACTGTAGTACTTAGAAATGCCCCAAATACGTTTTATGAATGTGTGTATAAACAAAATGATACACATTACTGAATGCTTGCTGAATGGCAGATTCCATGTTAGAAAATGTACACACATCATTTTGCTTAATCCTCGTGGAAAACCTCGGAAACACAGGACATGTGTGCCTGTTTTACAGATTTAAAGAATAGCTTCAGAGCTAAGTGACTCTCAGGGTTGCACTGTTAGTAAGTGATTGAGCTGTAAAGCAAACAAAAGTGAGCCGGACTTACAACTTAGATCTTTTTCTCATTTGCTTCCTTTGCTTTGTTGGTGAGTCAACTCTATAGGCCCTGGAAACTTGACAGAACTGTGGCACATACTGAGCTGAAATGAGGACTGAGCCATCAGCCTAAATATGCACACCTACACTATCTAGATCTTTGCTACTGAGTCAGAAAGCCGTGTCTCTCAATTATCCACATAATTGCTTTAATGTACAATTCCTGTGGGAGATCTAAACATAGAGTCAAAGTTTATACTTCTGTTAGGTTGTTATGATATTATCTTATGCTCACCTAAGTTTTGTTATTCAACATTCAATTCTTTATTCTGAGATTTCAAAATGGATATCTTAATTAGGTCAGGATTTCGCTAGTGAGTGATGAAAGAATGGGTTTTTCAAAGAATAGGGAGACTTTAATTGGAATTGAGAGTTTTTGTCTCAACTCTGTGCTGAAACAGTGGGTGTCTTCAAATCTACATGCTTTTGTTAACTTTTCTCTATATTAACAGGGATTAGACACCACTACAATTTTTTATTATCCTAATTTTCTTCATAATCTTTTTTTCTTCTTAGAAGATTTTACCCTCATCTTTTCCCCTAGGATTTGTATAGTTTCAGTATCCTCCTCATTGATTCTGGATCATACTGTATTGCCTGATCTCTTGCAATGTACTCCTTCTCCGAGAATATCTGACAGTCTTCAAGGTGTGGAGCTACATCTAGCCACTTTCTTGTCATTCAGCTACAATCACTGCATGGTATTTCTCAGTCAGTCAGTCTTCTCCTGGCCCAGCTCATGTTCCCCATTGCCGCTGTGCTCTGTTCGTGAGGCCACTTGAAGGAGCTTCAATTGTCATGGCTCATGGTGCAGCTGGAGAGAACACTATTATCCATTGATGGACATTGGTAAGAACTTAAGCAATTTAATACTTTTCATATGTAAATAACATTTGGAACATATGAAAACCCTTTGGTGCCGCTGGCTGGTAATCTTTGCTACAAAATGTTGAAAGAACATAAGAAGATGAGATGGATCCTCCAGTGCAAAATTGGGAATGAGTGTAAAACTAGAGAATTTGTGAGAAGATGATGAATGTTGCAATGAGGAAATTTTGTTGTTGCTTATGCAAGCACTCATTAGGATATACTTGTGCCTTTGCCAGGCTGAAAATATCCATATGCTTGTTTCCCCCAAGGTATATTCAAAATTTCTCAAAATTCTGCAGGTTGGACAGGTCCCTGCAATCTCTATTTTACCTTATGTTTACAATAAACAATTGAGTCTAAAAGAGAAACTGGATCCTGGAATAGTTTGAAGTAGTAAATACTCTCTGTATCCTACTATTACATACATATAATTGGTCCCATTACACTAATTATTGAGATTTCCTGATCTTGCCTCATTTGCTCCCAACATACCTCCACATTTACCCCTCTCCTAGAAGAGGTTCCCCAACTACCCCAAGTTTCCTACAGTTCTAAACAGGTGTCTACAGATGCTTGTGAGTCAGACGCTCAATCACGATGATACGCAAGAGCTTCAGAACCTCTTTGCCCATATTCTGTGCCCAGGAAGCCACCAGAGGAAGGCTCAGTACTGCCCCTACTGGTGGTCACGGTCATGCTCACATCCATGTCAAATGTTCACTCTGTCTTGATCCCTCAGAGGTAGAACACCACTGTATTCTCAGCAGAAGTGGGGAGTATATCCCTTTCTCCAACATAGCACAGCTCACTCTCATTTGGGTCCTGGGATAGTTTTGCTCTCTCCTAGAGTTTCACAAAGGCTACCATGAAGATCATTTTCTTCAGGTTATAATACTCATCTCTCTACCTTCTTACTCACATCTAATCCAGGTGGCCAATTCCTACCTTTTCCCTTTGTGTATCCCTTTGTCTCTGAATGATTTCTATAGGTGACTACAAAATATCCAACAAACCATTAAAAGCCTCCTTCTTCCACCTTTGACTTCTCTCCTCAAAAATAAAATACCCCCTTAGAATATATCCAATGAAGGTCACTGGCCAGTAAACTTTATAAACTCTGAGCTTAGTTTGAGATTGGGAGGACATCTGTTCTAGATTATTCAACTTGAGAAGATACATACGATCACCTGGTCAGATGCTTTCATTTAAGGATAAGAGACTGAGACCTCAGAGGCATACCCGGTGTCTTAGAGCTACTTGGTGATGAACTCAATTAAAATAATCCAAATCATGATAATAAACTCTGCACGTAAACCAAGACTTCACTCTCCCTTTACAGAGATGTGATATACTAAACTCAATAGTCTTAATTTTTTTTTTTTTGATGCGCACCACTTTTAAAGTCTTTATTGAATTTCTTACAATATTGCTTCTATTTTACGTTTTGGTTTTTTGGCCACAAGGCATGTGGGATCTTAGCTCCCTGACCAGGGATCAAACCTGCACCCCCTGCATTGGAAGGTGAAGCCTTAACCATTGGACCACCAGGGAAGTCCCTTAAATTATCTTTTTATTCCCTGTGCCTAACAAAATACCTTGGCATACAGGGAGTGGGGTGGCTCAAAAAATACCAGTGATGGGGGGGGCAATATAGGGGTGGCGGAGTGAGAGGCTCAAACTATTGGGTTTAAGATAGGATACAAGGATGTATTGTACAACATGGGGAATACAGCCAATATTTTGTAATAACTGTAAATGGAGTGTAACCTTTAAAAATTGTATTAAAATACATTAAAAAATCATGAAATCACAATAAAAACTATGTTCTCAATGAAGTCAGAGAAGGTAGTATAATGTCTAAATTAATTTCATTTCATATTTACCTGAAAATATTTAACAAATCACAAGAAACATTAGTTACCATACTACCATTTTATATCTGGCTAAGTTCTTTATGCCTTAGATATTCAAATTGCAGTGGTAGTGAAGCCAGTATTCTATGGTACAGCGAGTTCTCCTATGGTGCTCAGCATCCAGGATTACAAGAAAAATAAATGACCATCGAATCTATACTCTCGACAGGAAGGTTACATTTTGTCTCATCTTGGTAGAAAATATTCCCTTGAGATTTCTGATCCTTAAAATGAAACCAGCTTTCCATGCAAACTAATATTAGTTTACTCTCTTAAAGTTGAACATGTGTGACTTTAAAAATGGGAGCCATTGAAGGAGTCATGAAACCTTCCTGCTATTTTAATAATGCCTTTATTTCATAAGGGCGATTTTAGTCAGTAGCCTGTAGCAGTCGGAATTAAGTTATACTGCTGTTAGAGATTTTTTAAAGTAGTCAATAATTTTTCCTCATATTTCCAAGGGAAATTCTTCGTTCAGGTAATTTATTTTTTTTTTTTTTTTTGCTATATTCTATCACAGAAAGATTATATGCAATTGGCACATTTGGAAATGAATCTAGTCTCAAAACAAGGCTAAAATAACCATGGTTAATAATATGTTGATCATGGATATTGATATAGTTTACCAAAAAGTTGAAAAAACTTTTAGGATCTCAGATTCTTTTGCCAGGAAGTTGAAAGAGAAGCTAATTATATTAAAAGTAATTGTATCATCAATGTTAATAAACAGGCCTTTAGGCAAGGGTTGGCTTGAATTAGTATTTCTTAACCTTTTTTTTTTTTTTAATGAACCTTTGAAGAACCAAATGAAAATTATGGCTATTTTCTGCAGGAAAAAAAAAAGAATAAACAATCACATAGAATTTTTCCTACAATTTCAAGTGGTTCACTGATCCCAGAAGAACAGATAATTGGAACCTCTCAAGGGCAACCACTGAGTGTATTAATTTTTAAATCCTTAAGGTCAGGTACATTGTAGACACTCAAAAACTGTGACTAGATTAAAAAATTATCTTTATGAAAAAAATTAATGAGAAGTCACAACTCTATGTCTATAAATTATATCCATTTTTTTAAACTGTCCCTACTCAGAGTATTTACAACATAATAATAAGTAATTCTAATCACTTTAGAATTCTTCCAATTATAAGAGTTTATCTTATAAATAAGTGGATCAGAGATTTATGCTGCCAGAAAGATCAAATACTGCCCATGGTTGTTTAAAAGTACAGTTGAAAGAGGGAAGTTATTGATGTAACGGTAATTATAACTAGTAATAACTTAAAAGAGCTGGCTACATGAAAGAAATCTGTATATAATAAAAGCTGGCCATATTTTTGGGAGTGAAAAAAAATTGTAAAACAGAGGACTCAAAGAGGTAAGAAATGGGCCTATGGGTGGGAGGGGACAAAATTTTGACAGGGAGCCTGATTAATACACCTAGACTTAAGACTATATTTAAAATGTAAAAGGAGACAGACCTAGATTAGCTAGGGTGGTAAGTGTACTGATTTGGTTGTCAGGAGACCAACAAATCAGTCACTCTTTGGCTACAGAACGAGACCTCAAGAAAGTCACCTAAGAGCGTTGGGTCTGGAATCTATCCATTGTAAAATGAGGGGGCTCATTACCCGAGCTTGAAAGTCTTTGGTAGCTTTAAAAATTAACTTTCCTTTTTTTGTTGTTTTTTTTTTGGCCATGCTGTGCAGCTTGAGGGATCTTATGGATCTTAGTTCCCCAAGCAGGGATGGAACCTGGGTCCCCTGCAGTGGGAGCGCAGAATCCAAACCACTGGACTGCCAGGGAATTCCCCCAAATTAACTTTCTTTGACACCTCTTTACTTACAGAATTTCAAAGGATGGCTTAAACTACAACTCACCAATTTCTTTTGCACAAAAATTATTTAGGAAGCAAAATATATCTTAAGACAAAAGTAGATACAAGGTAGGAAAAATATGCAGGAAGAGTAAAAAGCGTAGTGAGGAGGGATGGTCAAGTGCTGTTTAATAAATGCATATGCTTCCTAAGGAAGATGAGATTTCTATTTTGCTTTTATCTGCTAAACTAGATCCTTAAAAAGGGCAGGAGAATAAACAGACAGATCGTATTCCCTGTCCATATATCACATGATCATTTCTGGTTAGGGTACAGAATGAAACCAGAATGTATAGGATCTCAACTAAATACTATCCTCATTTTTTTTTTCTGTACTTAACTTCCAGAAATAAAGACATATGAAGAAAAACTAGCAATAAGTACCAATTGATTTTTTTTAACAGAGTAAATTACAAGGAATATATTTGATACAAGATACAACTTACTTGCCTATATCTTATGAATTATCATCTACTGTACTCTTAGGTACAAAATGATGATGTTAAGGAAATATAGGGATACAATCATCAGAGAATATTCTATTCATTATATACAGCATACATCAGAGAATATTTTATTCATTACATCCAGAATACTACTTAATAAGGCTATGAAGTAGAAAAATAATTTTTAAGCTATTCAACAGTAAAGATTAAATTAGTAACTTTCTGTTAACCACAGCTTTAAAATATAATAATAAATGTCCTCTCCTCATGCATCTTGGTTAATCAAGAGGCAGGAAGATTGACTTCTCTTGGGAAAATGATATGCTATTCTTCAATTTACTAGTAAAAATGTATAGTCAAAAACAGCATGCATCAAATTTAATTACTAAGCAGATCATTCCATATAAAAAAGCATAAAGTAATATGAAGTGTGAAGATTTAAGTTGAACTTTTAACACTATCATTTTCCAAAATGATGCAGAGAATATAACATCCAATGGTAGGTAGATTTTTATGAGTATTCATATGACTCTTCTTAAAATACAGCTTGATCAAAATGAAAAATTAAAAAACTAAAGTAGGAGCAGGGGATAACACTTCCATCATGTTACTATTCTTTGCCTTTTAGAAAATTTCAGATTTTAAAGGTTGTCAGCATCTTGCCTTACATTTGTGTGGCTTTGTTTCTCTATGATCCAGAAACCAAAGGTAAAATTGGACTCATGAGCTGACCTTTACCACCAGCCATTCTATTATTTGAAGATGATAATGGATCTTCCTTATGGTGGAAGTTGTGAGCCAAGAGTGCCCTCACTTAACTTACTGTTCAGGCGTGTGAAGTGGTGATAGCAGTGGGGAGCAAGAGGAAGCAGCTCTTAGGACAACAGAAGCCAGGCATAGCTGCATCATGGTTTATTAGCCTCAGAATGTTCTCTGATTACATATAATAAAGTTAATCTCTTGCTGACATTTAACCTGCATCTTTGTGGCCAAGATAATAAGACCCATTCTACAAGCTGTTAGAGAAAGCAATTGTTAAAACTATAAAGGAAAGGCCTCTGTGAATTTCGTTCCTAGCTTCCTATAAATCTCTATCCAGAAAAACAAGAAAGATTCAAAGAATACTATGGATATAACATTAAGGAAAAAAAAAAAAGAACTGCTGTCCAAAAATATCTTCCTTAGTTTATTGCCACGGTACTTAAAACTGCACCATTTCTAAGTGCTAATTTTTTGTATTATTTATTAACTGCAAATTTATATCAGACGCTATGCTTGGTACTTCAGATACATCATCTAATTTAATCATAGCAAGATTCCTGAAAAGTAGCCATTGTTAAACCTTTTTACAAAAGAAACTGAGGAATAAATTGTGGCTGGAATGACTACTCAAGTGTTCTGGACTCCAAATCTCAAACTCTTTCCGTTAAGCCCTTCTACCACCTCTTTACTTAGCTTGAACTGGGAATTTTTCTTTTGCAAGGCAAATTATATTGGGAAGGTGACAATACTAGGCCTATCAGCCACTTACTCAGTTATACTATAAGGTGACTTGTTTCATGTTAGATGATTTCCCCCCTAGAGTTGGTTTAGTTGATGTAAGAGTGGGAGCAGGGAGGCACCTAAATAGAGAGAGATGATAAGAGGCTCCTAGCAGGCACAGGGACAAAATGGATATTTGGTAGATAGGAACACTGAATCCTGGAAAATAGGTGTAAGATGGAATGAAAAGGAAGTTTTAAAAATTAATCATTTTGGTGTTAGCCAGCCCTACTTAACTAGGGTTAAAATCTGTTCTGAAAGTTGGAAGATAAAGTCTTGTAGATAAGAAGAACAAAGAGTGTCACTCATCATCCTGTTATATAAAGGGTTGTTACAACCCACTGAAGTTGTCCAATGACAGTGCACCCTGAGGGGAATCTGGGAGGGGAAAAACAGGATGATGGCTGTATGGGCCCCTACATAATGAAGATACATATCTAAGGAAGAATTTCAATGATCCCGGATTCTTACATCTTCCCAAACACAGAAAAGCAGTAAAATCATTAACTTGAGTTATTTTTTCCTTTAGCAGTAATCTTTCACCAAGGTGTACCCTTGACAACATGTATTTCCCAGGGAAAAAATTCATATATATATGTACTGGCTCCTCCCCTACCTCTTTGGAGCTACTGAGAGGCTGTTTCCAGTGCTATAGTCCTTAGTAAGGTCCCTGAATAAAACTTAACTCATAACTTTTCTGTGGTGCATTTTGCTTTCATTCAACAGTTTTGGCAACCATGAAGGGACCCAAAGCAGACTTTTCTCTCTCACTTGAACTTCACAAGGATCTGGAGCTTTGTTACCAGCAAGGGCCCCTTGAGACCGTTCAGCATCTTGGTGAATATGTCGTAGGCTGGCCTGACATTTTTCCTTGAATTGACTACTCTAACAGAGTTTGTTGGAATAAAAGTGAAAATACCATATGAAAGCTCTCAAAGCTCCAAAAGTAAGGGATACAGCTCCTCCTGGCTGGTTATGGCTTTCTCAGGCAACTGTGAAAATTACAGGAGTGGTAGAGGCAAGCCTTCACACTATGCAACAGTCCCATAGAGAAATCCACTCATTAATTTAAAGAAACTTGCTCATCCAGAAGCACACACATAAGGATTGGCCATCCAGTGTTCCAAGTGCCCGTGGTGGTTTTAGACTGCTAGAGGGAGAAACCAAGACACGTCAAAGAGCTGAAATGACTCTAGGGTGCCACCTAGAGGAGTGAAGCTCACAAACAGCACATCAGCCCACCAGTCTTCAACAGTAATTTTATCCTGACAAACTGACCCTGAAATGGAAAACAAAGCTTTCAAAACAGAAGAAAGAGGGATGCTAGAAAACTAACCTCCAACTAACAGCCTGGCCTGGTTTATGTACATCTAGAATTTATACTTAAAAGTACTTATTTAACTGGGGACTAAGAAAATCTTGCCCTTGAAATGGCCAAATGGGGCACTTTTGACATTCCCAAACTGGAGAGAACAAAAGTCCTTCTAGAAGGATCTTGCATTTCTCTCCCTGTGCCTTTGAGATGTAAATATTCTACCAGGTCAGGGAACACTTATCTAGATCATCTTCAATTCCAGAGATTAAGGGAAAAAAGGGAAAAGAGCCCTGTTTAAACTCAAGCAAAGAAACTTAACTTATTCCAACTGTTACTTATAAACTAGTGAGTTTTATATTGTAATACCTGATTTCTAATAACTTTTAACATAAAGCTATGAGGTCTGTGGTTATGACTGCTCTGCTTTTATGTCTGTGTGTACATTATAGATATGTTATATCTCTACCTTCAGATGGTATTATCTACACTGATTTGTAAAAGAGCTCTATTTAATTAACTTAAAAGTTCTTATAGGGCTTCCCTGGTGGCGCAGTGGTTGAGAGTCCGCCTGCCGATGCAGGGGACACGGGTTCGTGCCCCGGTCCGGGAAGATCCCACATGCCGCGGAGCGGCTGGGACCCCTGAGCCATGGCCGCTGAGCCTGCGTGTCTGGAGCCTGGGCTCTGCAACAGGAGAGGCCACAACAGTGAGAGGTACGCGTACCGTGCAAAAAAAAAAAAAAAAAAAGTTCTTATAAATTATTTCTAAATATAGTAGAAACTAACCCAAATGAACTTCAAGTTCACATGATCTGGGAAATGTTCAGTATTAAATTAACATGTGATATTAAAGTTTGTTGGTTTAATTAGTATAGACATGTTTTACTTCTATTGCACATAGGTTTACTAAAAGTCAAATAAGATCATATTACCTCTGTTACAAAATATATCAGCAAGAAAAATAGCTTGGGGTGATAGCTGACTTGGTCTAATGTCTCATGAAGTTTTCGTGGGTAATCTAAACATAATTGTTGGGAACAAGTGAAGTAAATAAATACAAATGGGGTAAGAGCTTGGAAGTGAAGTTTTTTTTTTTTTTTTTTTTTTTTTTTTTTGTGGTACGCGGGCCTCTCACTGTTGTGGCCTCTCCTGTTGCGGAGCACAGGCTCCGGACACGCAGGCTCAGCGGCCATGGCTCACGGGCCCAGCCGCTCCGCGGCAAGTGGGATCTTCCCGGACCGGGGCACGAACCCGCGTCCCCTGCATCGGCAGGCGGACTCTCAACCACTGCGCCACCAGGGAAAGCCCTGAAGTGAAGTTTTTAAGAATAATCATGCTTTATGATATCCTACTTCAAAATAGTTTCTTCAGATTTTTGGTAACTTGAAACTTTAGAGTTTTGCTAAATTAAGTTAAATGATAAAAAATTTTTGACTATGTCATTTCCAAATAAGATAAAATACTGAACCACTAATTATGAAACAGACTTCCTTTTACAGAGAAACTAAAGATATTAGTATTACGTATGTTTGGTGCCACACTAAGAGATTTTCTATAAGAAAGCACATGTTTTTAGAAACTATAAACAGTATTTATAAGTTTGCCAATATATTGGGCTGGCCAAAAAGTTTGTTCAGGTTTTTCCGTAACATCTCCTGAACGAACTCCAAACCCAATACAAATGTTAATGTAAAAGAGAGTTCATAATTGCATACTTAATAGTTTTCACTAGAAAATAAGGTTTTTAAAGGTTAAGGCGTCTAATTAAAACCACTAAAATTAATAAGGAAAACATCTTTGTATGCACGGGAAAAGAAGGTATAAGGAATTGAAATGCATTTTGTTAAGGGAAAAAAAGGTACTTTTGTCCAAGAGAGAGGTTAAGAGAGAGGGAGGGAGGGAGGGAAGGAAGGAGGAGGGAGAGGGAGAGGGGGAGAGGGGGAGAGAGAGAGAGAAAAGAAAGTCATAGGACAAAATCTGAAGTTAAGGAATTTATAGAAGGTTATGAAAAAGGAATCCTGGGGAAAGAGTTTAATGGGTGGTCAGGACTGGCTAAAAGTAGAATAAATTTAATTGAGTAGATAAATTTTTAATATTAAAGGTAAGGTAATACAAAATAGAATTAGGTTTTCTTTCTCTGTTAAGAGGACAAACTTTTCTTGATGTATTGATCTGCTTCTGATAACAGATTGTAAAGTTTCTTTACCTTTTAAGCAATCTTGTTATAACTGTAAATATTTGCTTTTAGAGTCTTTTACTGTCACTTTGGTTAAGTGAATAAGTATTGTTTCACAGTGACCTATGATCCTTTTTGACAAAGTGTTTTAAAACCTTTTGACAGCTTTGAAAAACTTCCTCAAATCAAATTCTGAAGTTCTTTTGATCTCTAGCTAACTTTGGGATGCTTCAGAGGGCCCATGAAACATCTCAAAGAGAGATATTAAACTAATTAGGCTTATTTGGTATGTTAAATTACACGATAAACATTGTCAAATGAGTGATGATAAACCTTCTCAGGTTATACTGTACAGCTAAATGTTATTATAAAAATTACTAAAATTTGGATATTACTAACATATGTCCTGGTATGTTATCAGTCATATTTCTAGTTATTATCTTAAAATGTTGTATGTCACAGAAATAACCAAAATTCCTTGTCAATTATATTGTAATCAGATCTTTAACCATGCCATTTAAAGCCTTTTGTCATTTCTAGACAGGTATTATTTTACTCTAATACTTTTATAAAAATGGTTCATCTTCAAGAAGTTTCACAGAAAGGACTTTTTGACATGTATAGATTTCCAGAAACATTCAGATCACACCGCTGAACTGGGTAAGAAATTAGAGAATTCTAATGGAAAACCTGATGGCTTCATAAAACTGTTAACAGAAGATCAAGATTCACAAAAATTAGTTACATAGGGCTGAATGGTAATTTTTACGGCTTTTTGTCTGAAATATTCCTGGCTTTAGATCTTTGTTTTCAAGATATGAGAAAAACCTTTCTCCCTTGGGCTAAGTATAACTTACAGCAATTAGGTAGATTACACCTTTGTAAACAGAGTTGAAACATTTACCTTTGCTCGCTACCTGATCCCTCCAGAATTTGGAGACTTTTAGTGAATATTCTTATTTTCATGGCAATACAGTTATTTGCATAAATTCAATAAGAATCTGTTCTCCTTATAACAGGACACAGTTGTTATATTACCATGGCTTTGACTAGAATGTCATGTTTGAGACTATGCATAGAATAAGATATGACCAGACAGCTTCAAAGAACTAAGATAGACTTTATGAAGTAGTAAAGTCCCTTGGAAAAACAACCGAGTACTTTGCTGAAAGGTCTCCCAAGCAGCCTTATCAAGTAAATAAGGAAGGCTATTTCCTGGCAGGTGCAGAAATGTCAAGATATATTGGGGACCTCAAGAAGAGAGGAATCCACCCAAATCTGTATGTATTACAGGCAGAATGTGATGACAAGTCCTTGGCATGGCTTTCCTGGTCTTGAGAGGCCTTCTATAGTTCAATCTGAGATAGCTTATGAAAAGGTCCACCAAAGTTAATTTAAAAGAGCTTATCTGATCAATTACAGCTATGTAAATAATCAGGCCAAGTTTATTGAAGCCAGACTTATTTTGCAAACACATTAGTCTTAATTTGCCTATATTTGGTAAAAATGAGGGTAATTTTAGAGAGAAACATTATGTGTCAGTGGATATTAAGTTCTAGTATTGTTAACTGTATTTGCGGTTTGGTGTTTACTACCTAAGACTCACTTCCTAGATGGTTCCTTGTTACTATTTTGCATTATTGTAAGGTTTAATTGAATTATTAAAAGGACATCCTAAGCTTGTTTCTGGAGCTTATCACTGTAATCTATCTTTGGATGAAGATCAGGTGTCCTACAACCAGGAGATTATGTATACTGGAAAAGATACCGTTTAAAGGACTCTCTCCAGCCTGGATGGAAGGATGCTTATCAGGTCCTCAACCAGCTCAAGTGCAGCAAAACTGAAAGAATTGACTCTTGGACTCATATTTCACACTTAAAAACACGAGTCCCTTACAGAGAGGACTGCTGACCACAAACTCACCTTACAACAATGTTCTAACAGAGAAGAAATGACACCTGTGCCAAGACAAGAAGACAGCATCCCAAGTAGACAACTATCTTAAAAGGCTAGACCTTACCCGTACGATTATTCATAGTGTTTTCGTGAATTCTTGAACTTTTGCACAGGAATC
Source organism: Phocoena sinus (assembly GCF_008692025.1). Taxonomy (NCBI): domain Eukaryota; kingdom Metazoa; phylum Chordata; class Mammalia; order Artiodactyla; family Phocoenidae; genus Phocoena; species Phocoena sinus. The sequence continues at coordinate 93,217,701 of NC_045769.1, forward strand.
AAATGTTTTACTGTCATAAGCACAATCTTAACGCAGATTTTATAAATCAGTCCAATTGTTGGGTTTATGGTCAATTACGTACATCTAGTACTTCTGGTTTACCCCGGTGGATTTCTCTTCTCCAAGTCTCTGATGGGATGGCCCTTAGAAATTTCATTTTAGAAGAAAAAAGTGGTAGTTCTTTCCAGGCCACTACTGATATAACTCGATGGGATCCCCTCACTTTGCCAATCGATCATATTTGCTCTGACCCTGGCCCTAAATATGAATTTTCTTTCAAAGTTACTCAAGCTCAATGAGATCAGTGAGCTGAACTTCAGTCAAAGAATATAAATTCCTGATTATTAAGAGGGACTTTTCCTCAGCTACAGGGTAGATTTTTATGACTAACACCAGGCTATTGTCCTTTAAGTTTAAAGTCCCCCTCTATGTTGGGAACAATTAAATTATACTAAAGATAATCAGCCTAATAGCACTTGGAAATTAGGCTGGGTGCCTTATGAAAAATGTCAACGTCTCATCTCCCTTAAAGAGAGCAATTGGTATGAGACAGACAGGATTAGGCAATCAGGAATTCACTGGGTCCTAATGGAACTCAGTAGGTTTGCAGCACCTATCTGTGGCCCTGGCTTCTATCAGGATGGGTAAGAAGATGGTCCCTAGGATTATCTTGAGTCAAGATCACATGTACACCAGCAAATTTAACATCAGTACAAGCCCAGTGGATCAAGAGATCTGTATTTCACTGATATAATCATTTAGCAGCCATTTTTGTGCCCTTGGTAGGATTGGAAGATGCAATCGCCCACATGGAGGCCTTAACAAAATTCACCTAATGGGCCTTAAAAGATAGAATCAGGCTTTTAGCTTACTGATAAAAGAGGTATTACAAAATCACATGACCCTCAATATCCTTACAGCATCTCAAGGAAGTGCCTGCAACATAATTCAAGATGAATGCTGTCTTTTTATACCAGATGAATCCTCTAATATAAGACATTTTAAAATGAAAAATCAGATTTCTGCCTTAAGTGATCCACTTTCTAGTCTTGGTTATCTTTTAAAGAGCCAGTTTGATTCTGGAAACTCATGGTTTAAATCCATATTTATGATCTTATTACTGTTACTAGCTATATTACCTATATCCTGTCTATTTTATAAGATTGCTCTTTCTTGCATTACCCAATGTGTAATCAGATCTCCAACAAAATTAATGATTGTTAAACATCCTGAAGCAGTTTATCACATATATAGCTCTATATAAAGTTAAATGGAATAGTAGAACTCTAGATATGGAAGAAGCAACAAGGGAACACATTCCCCGGATCATAATAGACTAGTAAAACAGATAACCCAGAGAATTTTGAGTTTATTAACAGGGCCTAATCCAGATATAGCACATGAACGGACTATCATTGAAATCCTGACTTGACCTAGGCGTGAGCCTTCCTAGCACCGTGGGAAAACTGGTCATGTAATGCCTCCCAAACCTTTGTCAAATTTATGTCTAAAAGGGAGAAGCTCTAAACAAAACAAAGAATGTCACTCATCATCCCGTTATACAAAGGGTTAAGTCACAATCCACTGCAGTGGCCCACAAAAAGTGCACCCTGAGGGGAATTCAGGAGGAGCAAAACAGGATGAAGCATTCTGTGCTTGGACATATGGGCCCCTAGAGAGTTAAGATGCATATCTAAGGACAAATTTCAATGACCCTAATTCCTGCAGCTTCCCATAAATAGAAAAGCATTAAAATCATTAACTTGAGATATCTGTTCTTTGTGATTATCAGTAATCTTTTCCCATGATGTATGCTTGACAACATGTATTTCTCAGCCAATACATATATATGAATATATAAAAATATATTAAAAAAATATGTGTGTATATGTGTGTGTGTGTGTGTATGGCTCCTCCCCTGCCTCTTTGGGCAGTCTCCTTAGAGCTACTGAGAGGCTGTTTCCTGGGCGATAGTCCTCAGAAAGCCCTCAACAACACAACTCACAACTTTTATGTCGTACATTTTTATTTCAGTTGATAGTCTCATTTCCCTTCCATTGCAATCCTGGGTATGTACTTGTATCCCAAAGTAGCAGAAAAGGAATTCAGGGTTAAATGTAAAACTATGAAGGATGGATACATTTGAAAATAGAGCTAATCAAGAAATTGAAATGCAAAGATTAGCTCAGACCAAGACCAGATTAGAAGTAGTACTCTTAAAAAAAAAGAAAAATAACAGCTTTAGATTTTGAAAAGATCAAACAGCACTGATTGCTTAATAAAATCAGGTAATAATCACAGCACATAGAATACCGGAAACAATCTGGAAATTAATAGAGTTGTACACTAATCTTCTAGGAATAACGTAATTCATTTCCTTCAAAGAATTTTCCCCCAACTTGTAACTTTTAAATAGTTTAGCTTTCTTCCAGTTGACACTGAAATTAGAAAAGGCAAAATCTTTCAAAAAGGAACTGGAATATAATTTCAACCAGAGTAGCGTGAAACACGTTTCAGCTCAAAGTTGTGCTGGCTTCCAGCAGGCTGGGGTGAATGAAGCTTGTCAACAGCTAAACCTATTGGCAGTCCTGCATCCAAACTTGTACTCATCTGACAGTAAAGAAATAGTCCATCTAGATAAAAATATTGAGGATAGGGGAATAAAAGTCAGCAATCAATAGATTGCTTGGTATTATGTAAATAGAACTGAGCAGTTCACTTGACTTTATACATTTCCTTTGGTTCCCAGCTGTTACATAAGCCCAGATTAATGGACAAAGTCAGAAATATTGATAGTGCAAATGAAAAAAGTTGGTCACACCTATAATTCCTGATAGTCCTTTTCAGTAGTTAATTCAGGGAAAAAAAAAGATGAATGTGTTTTCTCTCTCTCTTCACCCTTCTCTCTTCTCTTTTCACTTTAAATCTGGTTAAGGGTGGAAAAAAATCACTATTTCTGGTGTGTGTGTATGGGCTGCATGTGTATTTCCTTCAATGATCAACTGAAAAGTTCATCTTTGTTTTGAGAGTTCCTAGCTTTATTACACAGTGTTTATTTTTTTGCACATAGTAAGTACTCAAATTGAAAACAGCCTATCTGCTGGAGAATACATCCTTGTAATAATCTGGAACAATGTGTCTCTAACTTAAAAATACAGGGACACAAGAAAAACTCTGATCCTATGTTGACTGCAGCATTATTTACAATAGCCAAGATGTAGAAATAAGCTAAATGCCCATTGACAGATGAATGGATAAAGAAAATGCAGTATATATATACAATGGAATATTATTCAGCTTTAAAAAAGAAAGAAATCCTGCCATATGTGACAACATGGATGAACCTTAAGGACATTATGCTAAGTGAAATAATCCAGTCACAGAAAGACAAATATGGTATGATTCCACTTGTATGAGGTCTTTAAAATAGTAAAACTCATAGAAGCAGAGAGTAGAATGGTCATTGCCAGCAACTGGAGGGAGGGGGAAATGGAGAGTTGCTATTCAACAAGCATAAAGTTTCAGCTATACAAGATGAATAAGTTCTAGAGATCTGCTCTATTACATTTTACATTGTGCCTTTAGCTAACAATACTGTCTTGTACACTGAAAAATTTGCTAAGGGGGTAGATCTCATGTTAAGTGTTCTTACCACAATAAAACAAACAAAAAAAGAGAGTCAGCTGTCACTGTCACTAGTCTGTGGATCTCAAATTAAGATTTAAGGTAAACCATTTAATTAATTACTTGTTATTAGTGTGACTAGAAACAGAAATGTGAAAAAGGTTCAACTAATCATATCACTTGTTTGCCTATAAAGCATTTATTTGGATAATCCAGAATAAGTAATACATAAATTTCTTTTCACAAGAATTATCTTTGTAATTAAAACAATCATAAATACATGCATGCACAGTTCTCGCCAACAATTTATGGGCTGTCTAGACTATGTCCATTATCCTCTGGGGATACTTGGACCCCAAAGGGATAAACTTTCATATAGAAGATTAGCATATTCTTCACTTTCTCAACAACAGTGCTTCTGTTAGAATCTTGTGAGGGACCACAAAAATTATTTTTAATTTAAAAAGCTCTAGCATCCTATTAAAATCTTTAACTTACTTTAATTTCTAACATCATTAGGAATGAATTTTTTAAAATATGGTCTTGTGTATTTAAACTGTGAATTATCAACATGAAACAATTTACATTTTGAATTCTAGAACATCTAGCAAAAATAAATTTCTGAAAAGTCACCGCCCTATCAGTTACCAACTGCACTTAGTTGGTACTTAATGAGTATCTTTTGAATGTTCATAAACAAATGCTAATTAATGGTGAGGAAATATACACATTTTTGCTGTACTCACTTTACCACTCTTGATAACGTCATCATCCATGCTAGCTTGGTGATTACTCTGATTTTATGTTCTGTTCCGTGGTGAAACTCAAATTACCATGGTTTCTTTAATGGGTTTTTCTAATGAATATCTATTGTTCTTGAGTTGATCAACTGTTTTTTCTACATGATAAATACACAGAAAAAAAAAATGCCCTTCCATGGACTTCACAATCAGTGGTGTTTGTGTAGCAACTGGGGAAGGAGACAATGAAGGAAGGAGAGGTTTTCTCTTCAAACTCTGAGTGGTTTGAGATATGATCAGTGATTTTAGGATGGCAACACACAAAAACATTCTATATTGAGGATGTATTTAGGAGATGTGTGTGTGTGTGTGTGTGTGTGCGTGTACATGTGTATACATTAGGAATAATACTGGGTTCCAATTCAGGATTTCCTTTTTATTTTTTTTTTCATTAAAAAAAATTATTTATTGATTTAAGTATAGTTGATTTACAATATTTCAGATGTAAAGCAAAGTGATTCAGTTATATATACATTCCTTTTCAGATTCTTTTCCATTATATGTTATTACAAGATATTGAATATAATAGTTCCCTGTACTATACAGTAGGCTCTTGTTGTTTATCTATTTTACATACAGTAGTGTGTATTTGTTAATCCCATATTCCTAATTTATCCCTGCTCTCCCCTTTCCCCTTTGGTAATCATAAGTTTGTTTTCCACATCTGTGAGTCTATTTCTGTTTTGTAAATAAGTTCATTTATATCATTTTTTTTAGATTCCACATATAAGTGATATCATATGATATTTGTCTTTCTCTGTCTCACTTATTTCACTTGTATAAAAATCTCTAGGTCCATCCATATTACTGCAAATGGCATTACTTCATTCTTTTTTATGGCTGAGTAATATTCTATTGTGTGTGTGTGTGTGTGTGTGTGTGTGTGTGTGTGTGTGTGTGTGTGTGTGTATGCACCACATCTTCTTTACAGGATTTCCTTTTTTTTTTTTTAACAGTTTTATTGAGGTATAACTGATACAGAGTAAAAGTTGTACACGTTTGATATACACAGTTTGGTAAGTTTGGCATGTGCATGTTATGAGCTTGACATGTGCATCACCAACCCATGATATCATAAGCACAATCAAGGGAAGAAACATATATATCATCTCCAAAAGCTTCCTTGTGTCCCTTTCTTTTTAAGAACCCTTAAGATGAGATCTACTCTCTTAAATTCTTAAGCGCACAACATTGTATTGTTAACTATAGGCCCTATGTCAGGATTTCCTATTTTCAACCATTCAAATCATGATTAATCTGGATCATATCATCTACAGAGTGACTCAACCATGATTTTTAAAGCTATGGTAAAATTTTTCAAATATACACTTGATTTTAAATCAATGAATGCACTTCTTAAAACAAAAACAAAGCAACTTATGGTCGCTAAGACTAAATTGGTAAACACTATTAAGAAAAAACCCTAATTATATCTATTCTAGCTGTTATGGGATTGAATGGGTTAATATTTTCTTGAGAAGAGGCGATATATAAGACCAAATCATCAGTTGCTATGTCTTTTCTCTTTGTTAGCATTATAATTATACCCATTGTAAATTATGAGTAAGTCCAGTCCAAAACAGTCCCACCCCCAAATCTACTTCTTGATAAATGTTTTGAAACTCAAAGTGCTTTTTCTCATAGAATTTTATATATATAGTATATAATATATATAGGTACAAATGCATTATAATATGTATGTGTATACATACATAGATGAGAATACCTTACCTAGTTATTAAGTATTATTTATTTCATAACATTCTTTAAGTATAAGAAGTTACTTCTGATTTTATTACAAAAGTTACTCTCAGTTGAAATATTTCACGCTTTTAGTTACACCTCAGTGTGTCCCGTATTGAGCATTTTCCTACACTTCAGATCTAATATCCATCTATTGACTGGAAATCCACACCTAACTACCTTAAGGAACCTCAAGCTAAGCATGTCTGGAAGTAATCACATCACATCCAGCCCTCAAGGTGTTCTCTGTCTATTAATATTGTTAGCATCTCACCATCCATCCAAGCTTGAAAGATGATTCTTCCTTAGCCCTCTCTGCCTCAAGTTCCAATCCATCAACATGTCTTATAAATTCTGTCTCTGAAATGATGCCATGAGCTATAACCAGCTGTACCTGACATCTCACTGTTCCCCGCCTACAGCAGGGGCTGTGGGCATTTGTGTTTTCTCCTGCTCAGAAGGACTTCCTTCTGCTTTCTGTTTGTTAAAATCCTCCTACAGACTCAGCTCCATGTCACTTCTATGGAACCTTCCCTAACTTCATTAATTAGAATTAATTGCTCCTACCTCAGTGCTTCTGAAAATCCATCTATAAAACAATAAAAGCAAATACACAGTAACTAGAGAAGCAATGCCGTGGGTAAGTACCTTCAGGGAAAATGGTGGATCATATTCACTTCTGAGTGTCCTGCTTCTGACGCAGTGCCCAGCACATTCAGTGATCATTAAAAGGCTTCAGCTGGGATTAGGGGTGTCTGCTCCCTTACGCACTGGATCATTAGAGACAGGCATTAGCTAGGACTCTGGAGACAAGTTCCCCGGGGTTTCAGTCCTAGATCTACGACATACTAGCTATGCAACTTTGGGCAGTAACTTAAACCTTTTTCCTCATCTATAAAAACAGCGTGATAGTAGTACCTTCTCCTCAGGGGATTAATCCAGCAACTAAAACAGATGATAGAGGTAAAACATTCTGCTTATTAGTTGCAACTCTTACTTTTATAATTCCGTGGAGCAGGAGAGCCACTAAAACACCAGAAAAAAATGACAGCTGGTGGGCTTCCCTGGTGGCGCAGTGGTTGAGAGTCCGCCTGCCGATGCAGGGGACACGGGTTTGCGCCCCAGTGTGGGAAGATCCCACATGCCGCAGAGCGGCTGGGCCCGTGAGCCATGGCCGCTGAGCCTGTGCTCCGCGATGGGAGAGGCCACAACAGTGAGAGGCCCGCGTACCGCAAAAAAAAAAAAAAAGACAGCTGGTGCAGAAGAGGGTAATGGGATGAAGAGTGGTAGGTTCCAAGGCATCTTTGTGGGGACACTTCTCAGTTCCACGTAGGACAAAACATACTCTCATAGCTTTTACCCATGGCTTCTGTCACTTGAAAACTCCCTATTCTTTCCCCCTCATTAAACTGTTCGTTAGAACCAGAGCACTCTGCATGTTTGTATATCCAGAGGTCTTAAGTATATTTTATCTCTATTTCAGAGAACCTAGGTTGTTTCAGGCATAAGGATATACCCCAGCTTTACTTTTTTTTTTTTTTTTTGCGGTACGTGGGCCTCTCACTGTTGTGGCCTCTCCCGTTGCGGAGCACAGGCTCCGGACACGCAGGCTCTGCGGCCATGGCTCACGGGCCCAGCCGCTCTGAGGCACGTGGGATCTTCGTGGACCGGGGCACGAACCCGTGTCCCCTGCATCGGCAGGCGGACTCTCAACCACTGCGCCACCAGGGAAGCCCCGCCCCAACCTTCTTTTTCTTCTCCTCACCCTTGTCCGTTCTTCCTGTTCTGGAGCAAGGGGAGAGTTCGGAACACAAAGTGGAAAAGGTGGTCTGAGAGTACAAGCTGAGGAGAGACAGCCCTAAATGGAGGCTGACGAGATACCCAAGTCAGGACTACCTAGACTAGCATTTCTCAAACTATGTTCCATGAATCTCCCATGATTACTCCATGGGGGTTCTATGATTAAATAAGATTGGGAAACATATCACCTCCACACTGTCACCCGGAGATTTACAGTGTATCACAGTATATTAAAAGTTTTATAAATAAAAACTGTAAATAAACACATTTGATTTTGTTCAATTCCGTGTTTCTGAAAATTATTTGGACATGAGAATTCACATAACCATCTCTACCCTTATTATTAATTTCTTAGTGAACATGCAGATTATAGATGAAAAGCTGCCCTATACTAATAGCTAAAGTAGCCAACAATTTTGTATGCAAAAACGAACCTTTGGCTAAGCATTTATAGAATGCAGTTTCCACTAGCGCAAAGGAGCCACAGCATCTAATTTTAACAGGCACTGTGCCTGGATGTGTGAAGGGGCTCAGCTATTTATGTGATTTCTGATTTTTAATATCGTTGCTAACTCCAGATATTCTGAAAAACTCTTCATTTATAGGGGTGAGGGTTGGTAAACTATAGTCCACAGGCCCAATCCAGTCTACTGCCTGTTTGTGTAAAATTTTTGGTGGAATCCAGACATGTCCACTCGTCTACATATTGTTTATGGCTGCCTTTGCCATACATCAGCAGAGCTGAGTGGTCCTGGCAGAGAGAACATGGCCTGCAAAGCCTAAAATATTTACTAACTGGTCCTTTATAGAAGACAGCTGGTGACACTGATTTCTCAGATTATTTTTGATTTAGAATTAGACATCTTTCTAAAACTAATCTTACAGAATTTGTTGTCCACATTATTTCAATCTGCAAAATGTCTAGTTAATAATCTCCTCTAGTGCCAGGACAAAACCTTACAAGTGTCATAGAGGTAAAACTACAACATCAAAAACTGGTATTTCTATATGAGCTGCAAAAGTCATGGCATGAAGAAAGCCTCAGAGTTTTGAGAGGTAACTAACAGTTGGCCATACAGTACTTCTGGGAGACTTTTTTTTTTTGCAAAATTCGGACTTCATTTTTCAAAAAAATAAATCTATTTATTTTTGGCTGCATTGGGTCTTTATTGCTGCGTGCAGGCTTTCCTCTAGTTGCGGCGAGCAGGGGCTACTCTTCGTTGCAGTGCACGGGCTTCTCATTGCAGTGGCTTCTCTTGTTGTGGAGCACGGGCTGTAGGCGTGCGGGCTTCAGTATTTGTGGCATGTGGGCTCAGTAGTTGTGGATCGTGAGCTCTAGAGCACAGGCTCAGTAGTTGTGGTGCACGGGCTTAGTTGCTCCGCAGCATGTGGGGTCTTCCCGGACCAGGGCTCAAACCCATGTCCCCTGCACTGGCAGGCTCATTCTTAACCACTGGGCCACCAGGGAAGTCCTGACTTCTTTTTTAAAACTTTATAAAGTTGCCTTTTTAAAAATCTAGATGCTTCCCACAGTCCTTCACATGGTTAAAATTTTAATATTGTTAATTCATTACTGAATGCACTTAAATGTAGCCTCTTCTGAACACTAATGAACATCTCTATTTGAATTATAATTAATTAGAAAGTTCTTGAAACATGCAATTTAGGTTAATCAAAAGTGAAAATTTTCATCTTTTCTCAATAAAGAGAACTCCAGAGTAATTGCTCAGTATGTCGAACACTCTACATGTGAAGTTAATAAAATAATCCAATACCTAGAGCTAGTTTTTTGTTGAAATGCAGAATTTGATGAGAACTACGTGAGTACTATGATAAATATCTTGTGTTGGTATTTTAGATTAGTGTAATAGACTATAAATCAAAATGAGTTTCTGAAAACTCTATAAGATAGCATGGGCACAGACTTTTTGTAAACATGGAGATGATAACTATGATTTTAAACTGTAGATGAAAGAGTATACTGAGCATATTCTTTTTAGAATTGCAAATGGTAGTCTAATCTCTATTCTTATCCCAAATGTTAAAGAACATTCCAGAAGTACTTCATAAGTGATAAAGCCCAACGACTTTAACATTCGTTAAGGTTAAATACATAAGAACAGAGACTCCAACATGATGGATAGAAATACATATATAAAAATAAATGACATCACTCAAGCACATTGAGGACACTGGCCTTTCTGAAAAGAGCTTCTTTCTTTCTTAGAGTCCCTGAAAAAAGAATACCCAGTCCTGGTGAGCCTTACGCTTGGACAGAATGACATAGAGCTAAGAGGAAAAGTGAGTAGAAATGGGAGATGAGCTTTTAGAATGACTTATTAACATTAGCAATGACAGCTATCATTTATTGAGGATTAATACAGCCACAGACTGTGGCATCTTTATATTATTTTTATGTGCTAATAATGTAAAGACGATTATCACCATTTATAATCAGGACACTGGGATTCTGAGAATTTAACCTTGCTGGAGATCAAACAATAAAATAAATGACTACAAATTTTAAGACATGTTTACCAGACTCCAACGCCCAGGCCCTTCTAACTGTGTCCTAAGACACTAAAGAGAGGTTCTCTAATTAGAGCAGATCAAAAGATGGGCCAAGAAAATACAGGTAACACTTTAAAAAATCTTAATTGTCTAAGGTGTATGTCTTTTGATCAGAGTTTTGAACTAACGCCAAGCTTACAGGGGTATATAAAGGAATACTTCAAGACTTCCCTGGTGGTGCAGTGGTTAAGAATCCGCCCGCCAATGCAGGGGACACAGGTTCGATCCCTGGTCCAGGAAGATCCCACATGCTGCGGAGCAACTAAGCCTGTGCACCACAACTACTGAGCCTGCACTCTAGAGCCTGCGAGCTACAACTACTGAGCCCACACGCCACAACTACTGAAGCCTGTGTACTCTAGGGTCCGTGTGCTGCAACTACTGAAGCCCATGTGCCTAGAGTCCATGCTCCACAACAAGAGAAGCCACCACAATGAGAAGCCCGCACACCACAACAAAGAGTAGCCCCTGCTCGCCACAACTAGAGAAAGCCCATGTGCAGCAATGAAGACCCAATGCAGCCAAAAAAAAAAAAAGTGTACTTCTTGAGAAATATCTGGCAGTCCCATACATCTTTGTCAAGTTCAGTTGACTTTGTAGTCTATATCTTGGGAGGCTGGAGAAAGAAAGTGCCACCAGTAAAGCTAGGAAAAAAAGAGAGAAAAGCCTCAGACTTTGACAAGTAAACCTGAAGCCATTCCATTTCTTCCTTCCAGGTCTGATGACTTAAATGAGACCTGGAATAAGAAGAAAAGAATCCAAGGGGAAAGACTGATCGATGACTTACAAAAGTTTTTAAAGAGCTGAAAGTTACCAAAAACAAAAATACAGAAGATCGAGGAGCAACTTAAGAGCAGTATTTACAGAGAGGAATTATAAGTGACGTGGGAAGACTCTGTACTAACACAATGAAAACTTCAGTAGGAAGGATTTTGGTCATCAGTGAAAATAGCTTTCTGAAAGTGAGCAGCATAAGAATTGCAATGTCTTGGAAGAAGAGGTTAGGCGGCATTCTTAAAAAAAAAAAACACCTCAAGTTGTTTTATAATGGATTTAATATGACTAAGTGGGAAATCTAAGAGGAAAATGCAGTTTTCTCCTCCTCTATCTTTCAGAAGGTTCTACACTCATCCTTCTACTTTTAAGGTAGTGGTTTTCAAAGTGTGGTTTGTGGATACCTAGGGAGTGCTTGAGACACTTCCAGAGAGTCTATAGGTCAAAATTATTTTCATAATAATACAGGTGTCATGTTTTAAAGCTCTTAAGACATTTGTAACAATTCAAAAGCAATGGTGGGTAAAAGTGCTGGTCCCTAAAATGAACCGAGGAGTGGCACAAAACTGTACTAGTTGTCATTGTATGCCTCACCACTACACACTGATTACACATCTTTATAATATTCTGCCTAGTTTTAAATGCATGAAGCACTTCTACCGCGTACTGAAGTCTGCTGGTTCTGTCGAGAAAACACACTGTGAGACTGAGGCACAGGCTGAACTAGCTCCTTTGACCATAGAATAACACTTTTACTTAAAAGAATGTTTTGCAGACAAACTCTGGTTATATAGAGAGACTTAAATATTTAGCAGACAATTTCTCAATAAATGGGGTCTGTCATTTTCAGTAAAACAGCTAAGTGTATTTGCGTGCAATGATTAAAATTCAAGCTGTTAAGTGAGATTAAAATTTTGGAAAACTTGATCTGTCACCATAAACTTGGGAGCTTCCCAATACTTAGAGACTTTTCTGATAAGTGGCGATATTAATAAATATGAATTTTTGATACTATGTAGTGAAATAGGTCAACATTTCAGAATAACTCAATAGACAAATAAATTCCAAATGACCCATGCACGATGTTACAAAATCGTGCATGGATTAAAGATTTCTTCAAAGTGCTGGGTAGCCCAATGGATTTTAATGTAACAGAGTAGAAAAAGTGGATTGTTATGATTTCAGATTTCACACTGCAACTAAACTTCGAAAAAAACTACCACCTGTCAAGTTTGTGTATATTACCAAACACTATCCAAAGTTACCTCAAAAAGGTCTACTAAAATACTTTTCCTTTTTCTATCTGCATATCTGCGTAAGTCTGGAATTTCTTCATGTACTTCACTAAAGCAACCTATTACAAAAGGCTGAATGCAGAAGCAGATTGAGAATTCAGCTGAATTCTGTGATGCCAGATACCAAAGAAATTTGCAAAAATCTAAAACAGTGCCTCTTTTTACAGCTATTTGCTTTGAAATATATAGTTATTTTTAATAAATGTTAGCATGTAAGGGATTTCATTTTAATTACTTCTAAATAAAGTAATACTTTTTCAGTATCTTATTTTCAATTTAGAGAACAGTAAACATAAGAAGACACAACCCATATAAACAAAAGCTCTGTGAGATCCTCATTCCTTCTTGAGAGTCTAAAGGTTACTAAAACCAGAAAAGCTGAGCATCACTGGTTTAAGGGTACTTTCCTAGAAGGCATTTTAGATGAACCTCTCCTAACTTCTTTCTTACTTCGACTGAAATAATTTAATAAGTGTTCCACAAATCTCACACTCTGGCATTGTAACAAGCCATGAATAATCGTTAGCAGCCACTATGTATCATAAGCAAGACACTACAATCTAGGCAGGAGGATGACTAAACCAAGGGCCTCAAACTCAAACACCTGCAGGCAAATACAAGGCATATGATACGAGTAATCTCCATCTGAAAACGAAGCCTTTTCCATTTTCTTGAAACTCTCTAAGTTATTTTTCTATCATTTATGTTGTTTTACGATAGAGACTTGAATTCCAAAATTAACGTTGTCATCTTAAAGGTACCCTAAGAAAGCAGTAGTGCAAGTCTCATCATAAATGGTCACTGACGGTACTGCCTTTTGGCTTTCCCCTCAGCACAGAGAAAGCTTCTCTGCCCTCCTCCAGCTGTACCCCTTCCGGATGGGTGAAGAGCCTGCAGAGACAGGCCCCTGGCAGCCTTCTCTCTGCCTCCCTCTAGAGTCTGTTAGATCACATTCCACAAACCATGGACCCCAGAATTCTCTGCCAAATGAGTCTGAGCCGCCTTCATGCCCCAGATCTGTCCTCCTGAGGAGTGGGGCTGCATCCCCACGTGAGTATCCCTAGGCCTGGGCATGGGGGTGTCTATCTGCAGCTTGTCCGAGGAACTAGGGTGTCTGGACAGAGTCGAGGCTGCCAGACCAGAAGCACAAACCACAGGCTGAAAATTGGATCTCCCAATGGCATCACATTCCACCTCAGAATTTTGAGAATCTCAAATCTGAACTTAGCCTTCTGGGCTGTGATGAAGGTATATTTGGTAAGGTCGGATGATAAAACAAACGTGTTTCATAGAACAGTTCTCTGCCTTGGTTTGTAGCTTAATTATGGAAACAGAGGAAATGTGGGTGTCTTTTTGTCTTCTCTCCCCAGCTCACAGATATTCAGAGATGAACCTGGCTACTGATGCTTGGCCTAGGTGTAGGGGAGCACTGTGGGGAGAGAGAAGGAAGGTGGTCATTATACTGATAGAGTCTGTTTAAAGAGGACAGGCATTCACAGATTCACCTGAAACTGGCTAGATATTCTGATTTTAAAAAAGATTTTAGAAATCCAAATTTTCATGCAAACTTTTCTATTTTAAAAGTCTTGACAACTAATCAAAAGTATTAACACCTGGTAGCAAACACTGAACAGTCCAAATAACACTCTGGCATCTAGAGCTTGCCAACAGACCACCAGATTAGGAACTCTGGGCTTGAAGAAAGTTTGTAATATGGTGGGGTTTCCATAAATAATGATGTGACTAATAATAGCTACTACTTAGAGAATGCCCAGTACAAAGCCAGGCATTATATTAGGACCACTGAACACATTCTCTCAACAGCATTCATACTTTCGAATGTTTTTTCATCTATGAAAAAATGTTTTGGAGTTCAGCCATCAATTTTCACCTAGCCAGTCTCCTTTATAGTAAGTCTTATCAGGAAATCTGTTTATGCTTTCGCATGGTGCCTTTACTGTAGCAAGGATAAAGTATGTGCATATAAGTTAGAACAATTTACTTGGTCTGTGGAGGGATTAAACTTTGGCACAAATTGTAATTAAGCGGATTAACCTCCTTCCCATATCGATTCCAAGCCTGTTATTCAGTAACAGATTCTGGGCAAGTGAAACCTGAACCCCTCTGAGCAAAAACTCTTCTGCTTCTATGCCAATAAAGTGTCATCTCCTGATTATGACTTCGTTTACAGCCTTTCCAAAACTCCTTCAAATGTTATTCTGGATGGGCTATAAAGTAGTTAGTCAGAATAAATTAAAATTTGTACTTAGCACTAAAATGTAAATTAATTGTATGTTTTCTCCCAAATCTAACCATTTTAAACATCTGGTATATATATTTTAGTGATTCATTCACTCTAATGGTGATAATTTTAGCAAGTTGTTAAAACTGCTTTTCACTTCCCCATCATAGCAGTCCAAGGGATGCAGCTAATGTGTCAGCACTGAAGCATCTCTTACAAACTCATTAGAAAAACAACTGGTCCACTTTGGTTCATCATAAAGTAAAATAGAGCAGAACGTTATCATCTGCCCACCACCAACCACACAATGAAACCACTGGCCTTACTGTGAAGAAAGCTTAACGTTTTCACGAATCAAGGGCATTGAGTCCAGAAAATTAATTTTTCCACTGTCATGTTTTATACTTTTGAATATCAATTTTCACCAGCTGTGAGACCTTCTTTTGTAGCATCTGCTAGAAAGTAGAAAAAAATGTACAGCGATTGTACGTAAGCACAGCAATAGTTTTTTTGATGATTAAGGCCAACGGAATTATGGGAAATTCATGACTTGTAAAATATACAAATTATATAAGATTGAAAATGCTCATAACTTACTTTTAATTAAGTAATAAGCCAGAACAGATTTTTCTATAGTTCTGATTAATGTGCATTTCAAATGACAGGCAATAATTCATGCAAAGACTATCCTATATAGAGTTCAAGATGTCCATATTTCACTTTTACATTCCAAAGCTGTTTCAGTTCCTCTCTCTTAGTTCTTTGCTATTCTTATTTAGCATTAAATAGCTAACTTGACCAATTGTTCCCCCAGAATTATTCAGCATTCTAACTCAATTATCCTTCTGGTTTGATTTCCTAGACATAGAGGGCTTTAATTCCAATGCTTAAAATTCCAAGGAGAAAAAAAACCAGAATGCAGACAGGTCTATATTCAGGTCACCAAATGTTCCATTTTCATGGATTCTTTTCCCTTGACTTTACTGAATTTGTCATTTGTTTCAGCTTCATATAGACATGGCTTCAGGGATTACACATAGAAAAATCACCATTTTTTAAAAAGTGGACACAGTTAGCGATTCAGATGTTAACAAAAAGCTGCAATCTCTTTTAACCAAAGAGAGGAGAATGAACCATTCTGATATAGCAAAATGACTAAATTAAACTTTGCTTCTTACTCTAGATCCCAGGGCTTGATTCTGCTTGTCTAATTGCTAGTTCTGAGTGATAAATTCAAACACCATAATGAAACCATAAGGGCAGTAAATAATAAGGCTAAAAACGGAATCTGAACATAAAGTACCTAAACAGTTTAGTTAGGGCTTCTATAACAGAAATACCATAGACTGGGTGGCTTATAAACAACAGAGACTTATGTCTCACAGTTTTGGGGGCTGGGAAGTCCAAGATCAAGGTGGTGGCAGGTTCAGTGTCTGGTGAGGGCCTACTTCCTGGTCCACAGACAGCCATCTCTTCTGTTTCCTCACTTGGAGAAAGGGTTTAGGGAGCTCTCTGGGGTGTCTTTTATAAGGGCACTAATTCCATTCATGAGAGTTCCACCCTCATGATCTAATCACCTTCCAAAGGCCGCATCTCCAAATGCTATCACATTGGGAATTAGATGTCAAAATATGTATGCTGGGTAGAAACAAACATTAAGCCTACAGCACTCGGCCTATTCTCCAATGACTCATAATTTACTCAGAGCAAAGAATATTACAGTTTCACCATGTCAGAAATTCTATACACATATAAAAAATCCATTTGCCTCTAAAATATTTTTCTTTCCTTCTTTTTTTAATTGTTAGGGGAGCACACGGAATTTACTGACATGGTTGTGAGAGCTCAGTCCTTGGAAGAATTATGATGGCAGTAGAAAACAAGATGTTTACCTTCTAGCAGCCTAAAAGTCTCAGGATGAACTAGGACAGACACACAAATAAGAAGAACATTACAGATAACTACATGGGTATGTACATATGAAACCACGCTCTAAGTGTCTGATGTCTCATTGTTTTCATTTTCTAAGATTCCACCTGTACCTATTCTGAACGTATCATCCCTCAGGGTCTGTTAAAATGTTTTCTAGCAGCTATATATCTAAATCTAAATATATAAATCTCTTTAAATGAACAATTTCAGAGATTTCTTTTCCATAAATATGAGCTCTTATTTCACCTTCATACAAAATGATATTCAGCTCTACTTATTCCTGCCATCTGCTATTGTCACCCACAAAACCAAATGGCGCTGCAACACTGAATAGTCTATAGAAGGTTTACTTGGATCGAAACACTCTGGAGAAATCCAAAGGAGATATTAGACTTGGCTTCCTTCATTAGTGTTGTTGAGCCCTCCCCAGTACATGCATAATTCCAATATGACTTAAATTATTGATAAATAACCCAAGAAAATGTTGCATGGGCTACACAGAGTAGAGAAAACAGGAGAGACACATGGTGTATGAATGTATTACTTATCTGATATTTAAGTCTGCTTGTTTATCATTTAGAGTGAGGCACTGGTAGGTTGGTTATGCCAAATAACTTGCAAAATGGAGCGATGTCCTTATCAAAAAAAAAAAAAAGTGTCATGGAAGAGCCCTAGTCGAGGCAATTCATATCCTCATAGGGAAAGTATTAGGTCATATTTCTTAACACAATAGACTTTCAGATATTCAATTAAAAACACTACTTAATTTTTCCACCTTGACATAAGGCTGAAAATGTTACTTAAAACTAATTACACTCATCAAATTGAATGCCAAAAAGAGTTAAAATTAAGAGTATATAGTGGACATTTAGGTTGCTTCCATTAGGAAAATGTGTATGTATGTGCATAGATTATAAAGAAGTAATTAGAAAGAAATAAGAATCGAGACTCCTGATATTCATTTCCATATATTTACTGTAATTATTTGAAGAGCATGAGGTTATCAATGCATTTCTTTTTCACATACATACAATTAATAAATTTTCCAAAATTAAAAAAAAAGAGTATATAATAGATATTTTCATTCACTCTCCAACAAGCATTCCACCCCAGGTAATGTCTAGGAGAGAGCTGCCAGCTGGTGCACGTTAGCATCTCAAGGAATAATGTGTATACCAGCAATTTTGCCACCACCTGGAAGCTTGTTAAAATTACAGTCTCTTTGTCTGTCCCCGCAGACCTACTGAATCAGAGTCTGCATTTTAGCAAGCTCTGTTATGTAATTCATATGCACATGAAAGTTCGAGAAGCAGGGTCCTACCATACCAGGGTCTCCTATGTGGATTTCAGGGGAGCCTGAGACATTGCTAGCACCATCCCATGGAGACTAGGGTCGCAGACCATTCACTCCTGACATAAGTAGCTTTGAATACATTTTCCACTTTGCCAGATGAATATTATAGTTTTATATGTGTCATGAAGTTTAGAAAAGTTTTGGTTGGAAAACACTTGCTTGAGCTAACAAGTTTATCCCATGACTCCTTCCAGAGATTAGTTTAGGAATGGACACAAAATCCAACTTCAGTCATTGAGGTGTGAGGTGAAGTCCTTGCCGGGAGTGGGGGATATTCTGGGAAAACCGTACTGTTCCTAGGATTCCCCAAAGAGAGACACTCTCTTACTCTTTTGGTCATTGCTGCACCAGGAGGCTACGCCTGGCACTGCTGATTGTGCTAACATCCTGAGTTTCATCCTTCATTCTTCAGTTGGCTTCATGCCAACACTGATGACGGCAAAGCAGAGACTGAAAAAAACTATGTCCCTGATGACGTTGCTGAGCCACAGAACCAACCAGTCCTGGAGTCCACATGATCACTGTGTTTCTTGTTACATGAGGTACCATTAATACTTTCAACCTACCCAATCCCTCACTCAAGTTTCTGGGAATGCAAGTTCCCAATGGAAACTCTCGGAGGAGTGGCGTTGAAATGAGCTTCGGTAACTCCTCCTGGCACATCATTCATTCTTAGAAGTGTTGGCTGAATGAATGAATAATGGCACAGATGCAGAGAATTATAGTTGTCTTCCAAAACATTTACGATTACCCTAAATTCGATTTTGTTTTTACCTCTTCTCTTTTTGAAAGCTACCAAAGCTCATTAATAAATTACTGTTGCTTAGAAGTCCCTGTCCATGTCATACACTCACATAATTTACCTGCCACATTAAATTTTTATATGTCTGTCCCAATGTCCCTAATTATACAGCATGAGGACATACATGTGAGATTTGTTGAATAACACGAAGAAAAATACATCCACTACCGTATCATACCACTCCAAACCACGGATCCATGCAGTATATTTTTCCACCTTTTCAGGGGTATTTGCACAGCCACCAGGTAAGTTCCCTCATACAGGAAAAGGAAGTTGTTGGAGGCCTTATGATCAGTTAAATCATCTCCCAAAAGAGGTCACCTGCTCATGGTAAAGGCCATTTGCCTTTAGTGGGCAGAGAGGTGAGGGGGGAGGATGTTGCAGGATGAGGTCAGAGGGCCCCCTACTTGTTTTCCTAAGTGAATAACACAGGGATAGAGCACATTCACATCACTGACATTTCTTATTGCACTTGTGTTCATTCAGATGGAAGAGGTGTTCAGATAGGAAAGGAACGACAGACAGGCAGGGTCCCTGTTCTGGGCGGTAATTAGGTGTCATGTCACCTCCCTGAGCTCCAGTTAGCTCATTTGCAAGATGCTGCATTCAACAGTTCTCAACCCTAGCTGCACATCAGAATCACCTGAGGATTTTAAGAAAGATTGTTGGATACCATCAGCACAAATTCTGATTTAGTTGGTCTGGGTGGGGAGGTAGGGAATGTAACACTTCTCTCTAGTAAATCAAATGGGCAGCCATGACTGAGAACTGGCAGACTAGATACTTATAGGTTTCTTCCTAACCCGAACTATGATTGTCCTGGAACTCCTTAGTTGTGTTCAGACAGATACCCTTTTCTCATGCATGGAGAATGCTGCCTAAGAGTCTCACATGCCAGTCCCAGCCTGCTCTGCCTCCTCTTATATCTATTTTCAGGCCAACAAAACAGTATGTGGTAGTAGCCATAGAGAAAGGGATATAATATGCTGTACAACACCTAAAGGAAAAAATGAGGATATATGTAGGGTGGTTCTGAAGCCCCGTTGAATTATCTTATTTCCAGCTCATGAATCGGGACGTGGTTTGGTCTCCGTACCCAGATTTCCTCTTTCCCATCACCTTGGTCCAGCATCCACAAAGGGCATGGGACC
Source organism: Phocoena sinus (assembly GCF_008692025.1). Classification (NCBI taxonomy): domain Eukaryota; kingdom Metazoa; phylum Chordata; class Mammalia; order Artiodactyla; family Phocoenidae; genus Phocoena; species Phocoena sinus. The sequence continues at coordinate 93,237,789 of NC_045769.1, forward strand.
AGTTTCAAGGGAGAACAGATGAGACTACACAGCCAGATAAAGATAAATCTAGTTTTACCCCGAATGCAAACTACTCAAAATACACATTCCACCGGCCGCTGGGCTGTAGTAACGTATGCTTTTATTGGAAAAAAGTGGACTTCTGGTTATGACATGGATTATACAGACTACATATAACCCCAGTTAAAAAAAACAAAAAATACCAACCAAGCAACTTCAATGCATCTTGGTACTGTAAATCACAGAGGGATGACACCAGTAGCAACCTTTCGCTGTGCCCTGGTTAAATTACAGCTGCCAGTATCTGGATCCCTGTGCCTATGAGCTTTTTCCAAAATAGAAGACTGCCTATGCTTAGCCCAAAGTGCATAGACTGAACATTCTCCTCTACGAGGGACTCTCAGAAATTTCCATACAAATAATCCAGTTTCCTGGCTCTTCGGGTCTGATCAAACCATGTGTTTTGCACAGTCTCCCAGAGTTTAGGCTTCCACAAGCTTAGGCTTCAGTGGCCACTATGGTACCTGGCTTCGTAACACAGGTACCATATTGTTTCTTCCCTTCCCTGTGACACTTCTTATTCTACCCTAATGGTGTGCCCTGCACTTGATAAACACAATTCTTGCTCTTGAATCCTATCTCAGGCTCTGCTTCTGGGAGAATTCAACCTAAGACAACACTATTGTCAGCTTTCAAGGTGCTCAACGAGAACTGGGCAGTATATCTGTTTTGGGGGGTGGTGTGGAGAGACAGCCAAAAAATAAAAGCAAGAGTAAATGAGGAAATCATATAGTAGGAAAAGTAGAGCTAAGTAAGTGTGAATGGAAGGAGTGGGGGTGGTCAGGCAGACAGAATACAGTACAGATGGTCCCTGACTGTAAACATAAAATAAAAATAAACATTTAATGCATCCGTATGGCTTTCACACCTCTTTTCATGGTGTCAGACAGGTCACATTTCAAGCCATTATCTAGAATTATGTACTAGCTATGTTTAGAAAGATCTGTGATAGTTTACAAGTGAAAATGAAATGCCAATTATCTACTGAAGTTGAAAATATGCATAGCCTATGACCTAGGAATTCAACTCTTAGGTCTGTATGCAACAGAAATGCACACATGTGAGCACCAAAGACACATACAAGAATGGTTGCAGCAGGGTTATCTGTAATAACCCCAAATTGGAAACAACCCAAATGTCCATCCATTAATGAGAACAGACAAGATGTTGTATATATAATCTAATAATGTGATATATACAAGGACACAACATAAAGCAATGGAAATGAGCAAAACATTGCTATACATCGCAACACGGATAAATCTCACCAACATCATGCAGAGGAGAAAAAGGCAGACACAAAAGATTATAGTGCAGAATCCATTTATGTAAAGGTTTTTTTAAAATGATGAAACGAATTTATCCTGTTAGAAGTCTGAAGAGTAGCACTATTTGGTGAGAGGAAGGTGGTAGAGGAGGAGCTGGAGCTCAAAAGGAGGCACGCGAGATACCGATAAAGTATTATTTCTTGATGTGGGTAGTAATCGAATGGGAAGATTCGATTTGTGAGAAGTCATAGAGCTCTACCCATAATGATCTGTGTATCTTTCTGTTACACACCTTAATAAAAACATTTATATCCAAAGAATCACAAGTTGATAGAAAATTAGTTATAAACATGTAAACAGTTACATCCCTTTTTGCCACCAGGAAAAAAAACGCAATGCCAAATGAGATATTGAGAAATAAAATAAAGCAGACTTCCCATACAGGAAGCAGTGACAGTAGGTTTTCCTATATATATAAGCTGAGTGATTACATCTAAAATATTTGACTTCAAATATTCCAGTAGCTAAATATGAAAAGAAAAGCAATCTGTATAACTTAGGTCTAAAAGGTAATATAGATGAAAACAAACTGAACTGGAAACAGAAATTATGTGTTAGAGACCACGGAAACATAATCCTAACATTTATCAAGTACTTAACTATTTGCGAGAAACATTATTTTCATTTTATATTAATTAATACAATAATCTTATAAGGTAGTTGTTATCGTTATACCCATTTGACGGAACATGAAACTGAGACTCAATTTGACAGAACATGAAACTGAGACTCAATAAGGTTAAATAATTTTCTCATGTTCTCACAGCTAGAAGATGGCAGGGTAGCATTTGACCTCAGACCTGAATGACTCTTAACCCATTATACACGTCAGTGGGTAAAGTTGGTCAAGTAATTACACCCCTCTAAGCCTTAGTCTCCTCCTCTACAAAATGGGAGGTTCCTCCCAGACTTGCTTTGAGTAGCAAAGAACTAGTGGTTGTATTCATCGTTGATATTAGAAAGGGCAGGTTAAGTCAACTGCAGATAAATTCTTTTCCAGAGCTGACTTCAGCAAAAATGGTAGGCTCAGTGACAAGACTCTCAAATCAGCAGTGCTCCTCAATTTGCCTGATCAGAAAAAGGAGCAAAGACAAAGCTTTGTTAACAAATACACTTTCCTGAACTTACTCAGAGCAGGAGCCTGGGAAACTGTTTTTATACCAATTTTTCCCCCACCCATATGGTGATTTTTCTACTCTTATGATCAGTAAAGGTTATGAAGCAATACTCTATATTCCAAAAGATTTAGATAAGCTTCTCAGGGAGACTCTTTTTATATGGACTCTTAAGTCATACAGAAGAATTAAATCATGATTCAACAAGTGCTTTTCTGCAGGGATCTATCACAGGACCTAGTCAGGACCTAGGTAACTTGCTTTCTGGTAATTTAATAGTGGGATAAAGCTTGAAAAATCTAAAGGGTATAAACTGGCAATTAGTAGATAAATAAGTCCCGGAGATCTAATGCACAGCATAGTGATTATAGTCAACAATACTGTACTATAAATTTCCAAGCGGCTAAGAGACTAGGCCTTAATTATTATCACCACAAAAAGGAAATGATGATTATGTGATGTGAGAGGTGTTTTAACTAATGCTATGGTGGTACTCATATTACAATATATAAATGTATAAAAATCCACACAGTGTACATCTTAAACGTACACAGTGTTATATGTCAATTATATCTCGATAAAAAAGATCTAGAGAATGAACATGCCATTTAGAATCTTTCTTTTAAAGGAGTCTTAAGCAAGTTATTTTTAGAAGGTGCTACGCTCCCATCAGTACATGGTTTAACATTCTAAATGCTTGTGGTTAAAGTCAGAGCCCTATCTCTTTAATGCATGAGAGGAGGAAGGAAGTTTCCATTTTGCATTTAAAGGTTAAAAGACAGGATTATTCAGGAAAGATCTGAAAAGTAGGTTCTGTCAATATTTTTTTCTAGAAAAGTACATAAACACTTCTACTTGAAGTCCCTGGTTAAGAAGATAGTTTTGCAAAATTTCCAATACAGATGATGTGATTTCCTGCTGAGGCTGATGTTATCTATTATAATATTTCAGAACTTCAGGAGTTCAGAGGCTAGGGATAATATGAGGTATGACAGCACATTGAAAGGGTTCCAAAGACAAAATCTGACAAAATTTGCCTGTTTCACAATTTTATAGCTGTCTCCTGCCAATCCTGGAAACCCTGCCTAGGGACAGCATTAGGGACATTTGCCAAGCCAGCTTAGTAGAGAACGTTCTAGAGGTACCTCTTGCATAACAACTAAAAATGAGTTTGAATATGTGCAGAGTAGCAATACCCAGTATAAAAAAAAAAACACAGTAAAAGACAAGAGAGAGTGGACAACAGGTAGGGGAAAATTGGTTCTCATGAGTGACTCTGGTAGTTCTCAAGAAAAATGATCAAAGTTGCAAAAGATTTCAACAAGCATGAGGGGTAGTCCTATGATCAAGAATAGGGTATGTGTAGACACAAGTGTGGCGGAGAGGAATCTCTTGAGAAGAAAACATAATTTGTTTGCTTGGAAATGGTGACAGGGCAGGAACAAAATAGAAAAACTGCCTCTCCTGCAGGCTCCACGCAGCTCAGTTAGTGAAATGTCACAACTTGAGAGCACGGTGTTTGCGTTGGCAGACAGGCATAAAGGGTATGAATGGATGAACACCAGCCTTTAGAAGTCATTTCACTCTGCCTCTGAGACGGGGTGTGGTGTATAATAATCAGTATAATAATTTGCTATCATAATTAGTATGTTGGCGAGAAGTAAAACGTTTTAGGAGTATCTGCCTTTATTAAATCCTCCCAAGTAACCCTGAAGAATAAATCATTCTGCATCTCTTAATTTTATGACATATGATATTTCATAATTAAAACAAGTTCTTCTCAAAGGTGTAGTCACCAACCCCTACTTCCCGACACAAGAACGGTACACCTGAACGTGCTTCAACATGGATAACTGTGGGCTTTCCGTATTAACGCCCAAGATGATGACCTCCAGCTCCATTACAGTCTGGAGCTCCTGCCAAAGTGCTAAGTCCAAGGTGAGCAGGACTCTGCCAGGAATGATTTGGACTAGGTTAGGACGAGTGGAAGTCGGGCAGGTCCAAAAGAAGCAAGAGGCCAAAACTGGTTATATCAAATTAAACTTTTTTTTTTTTTTTTTTTTTTTTTTTTGCGGTACGCGGGCCTCTCACCGTTGCGGCCTCTCCCGCTGCGGAGCACAGGCTCCGGACGTGCAGGCTCAGCGGCCATGGCTCACGGGCCCAGCCGCTCTGCAGCACGTGGGATCTTCCCGCACCGGGGCACGAACCCGTGTCCCCTGCATCGGCAGGCGGACTCTCAACCACTGCGCCACCAGGGAAGCCCCAAATTAAACTTTAAGTGAGCCATATTGTTCCGGGTAAACAAACATTCAGTTTGAATGACAGTAATCCTCTTTCCATATCCTAAAATGCTATTCATAATTAATGAAGCAGTATCAAAATGAGCATAAGATACTTCCCTATAGAAAATTTTCTCATCCAAAGCCACCTTATAAGGGAGAAATGATCTCGCGAAAATATACCTGTTTATCTTTGGAAAGAAAGTATTCTTTAAAATAGTATTACCCTGCTATGGGAAAGAAAAAGCACTATACTCAGTATTTCCAAATTCAGGCCACTTCTCTTCGTAGAGAAGACACACCTTTAAAATAGCAGGTGTTTCTAGAAAACCCATATATTTAATTTATATCCACTTGTTCAGTTGCAAGCACAATCAAAACTCTTTCAAAATTGTGTTTAAATAGATGCATTTTAAAAAGCACAGAGAATGAAGCTCACTGCCAGATTTTTATTCCAGCACATGGGACACACAAATGTGCAACATATAAACGACATAGAATTTCCTGGCACTCCCTTGCCTTCAATTGTGTAAAGAACTCATAAAGGGAAATGTAAGTCCAATGGAGCTTTAATGTCCCTATATCTAATCTTCTAGTCAGCAGAACTCCACAAGGAAAAAGATAGCAAAAAGATCCAGTACAAGTGCACTTAGATCCACTCACCACATCATAGACTATAAAAAATTAAAATACATTATGTATTAGATAAAGATCCAGTACAAGTGCACTTAGAGCCACTCACCACATCATAGACTATAAAAAATTAAAATACATTATGTATTAGATGAGGCACAGCGTAGTCAAGGGTATCAGTCAACTGAGCTGATAATTCAATAAACTATTTAGCGGTTTTCCAACTAAATAAACGCTTTGGGTCAGCTGCATGCTCGAGCTATTTATCATCACAAATCTACTTAGCAGAAAGCCACCAAAGTACTGCTGTCACTTTGACACTTCTGGAGAAAGAGCTATCGTGTTGATAGGTTTTAGTTTAAAAGGGAGGTTTTTTTATGAGAGATTATAAATATTGATTTCACAAACAGATTCAGAGCAGTTTATGAGCTTGTGTAAGTAATACCAACCTTTTCATTTATATCACTGAGTTAGATTTCAGTGGGGATGCAGACACCCAGGATTTTTCAGGCAAATCATGAAAAACTCTTTGGGCAGTAATAATGTGGAGGTTCTCTTTTCTTTCTCCTAGAAGAGCTCATGTGTTTTGACAATTCGAATGACAAATCGCAGCTTAAGAGACCAGAGTTCTAAGATATTTTTTTTTTTCCTATGGAGCTAGCCACACACTCATCCAGAGAGGTTTCTTTTCAGCTAAAGCATCCAATGAATATAATTTGACAATCCACAGGATGGTGTACCAGGAGCTAGAATGAGTTACAAAAGTAGAAAGACACACTTTGCCCTCAGAAAGACCTCATGTTCTAAAGAGAAGCAAAGGAGAAGAAAGATTAAGTACATGCAGGTATACTAACATTTACATAGTATATGCATAATATATATATACACATAAGAAAGTTCTTTCTTTTCTTTTTTTTTTTTTACAAACAGTATGTTAGACTCAATATACCATATACTGAATTTTCCTCATTCACAGGTATTAAAGATATGTACCTCTCTTACTGCTATAATTTGGTTACATTTTTTGTAAGCTCTTACTTATGGGTGAATGGATGAGAGAGGATTAATCCGGTTCCAAAAACAGAAAAATAAATCTAGACCCAAAAACCAGTTGGAAAGGAGACCAATAACCTAAGGCCAGTAGTAAAATTGAACTTTAAAAAACAGCCTCAGTGGGTGTACCTCTCACTAGATCATATTTCCAGCTTAGGGAAACAAATAGTGAGCTCTTCTAAAGAAGAATTGCCATAAGTAATAGAAGCTGAGAAATATTTCCTAAATCACGAAGATTCCTGACAACCCAATTTATATTCAGATGAATTAAGAAAATGGGGATATCTTCAATAATTTCAATATATAACACACACACACAAAGGGGATTCTACCATGTATAAGAGCAAATACATAATGAAGTCCACAGATAGCTTTCCACAAATACACTTACAGGTAAAAGTGTGCTTTCTTTAGAAAAGGAAGAGCTCTGGGGACAATCTCCTTTAAATTTAGGATTTTTTACAATAGCATTTTTCCTTGACATTCACAGACTTACAAGTGAGACGGAGGGCTTATGATTTACTGTCTTGATCAATTAACTTATGTTAAAACGTAAAGTATGGATTGGGGTGAAGTTTTCCAATTCAAGTTTAAGCCACATACATTCTAGATACCTGAAACCTCTTTACATCAGAATATATGCTACACTAAATTTGATTTCTGATAATTAAATTAAATTCAATTCTGATAATTAAATCCCAGGATTCACAACAAATGTCTTTGGAATGCTACAATTTCCTTCCTGAACTCAAAAGCTAGAAACAGCTCCTGCAGACAAACCCACCCCTGCTTAGTTTTCACATATGGGATTTATCTAAATTAGTCTTGAACTTGGGCTTAATTTCCAGCATGTACTACTTCTTAAGGTTACAAGTTTTATATGTCGATTAAGTGTTTAGAACAAGTTTTCTTTAAGTCATAACAGGCTTACAAGTACCCTTACCTTACGCATACTCTCAAATTTGATAGACACATTTCCATGCATTTGCCTATACACACTGAGAATACAGTTTTAGTGTCTGTGCTCCAATGAAGTCCTTTTACTCACTTGATAATTTCCTAGTTCATAAAATTAGCATATTAAAATTAGTGTTTAACGCTAGTGCTATAAAGGCTCAGGTTTCATTTGTGTTGAGGAGAGAGAAGAATTTTCATACATTATTTATAACTATAAAAGCTTAGTAGTCATTTCCCTTTTTAAATGCCTGGAAAATCCCCTAGGGAAGGTCAAATAGCCTTCGTACCTTCATACGAGTATTTGAAAGTTCTTCTCTTGACCATCAACCTGTATTATTCCTTTCTTCCTAATGAAGAGGCTTCTCTCCTCAGACTCTCTCTGCTCTGATTATTTCTCTCCTGTTTTCATTAATCATATCCCACTTTTCCCTTCCCCAAACTACTGTACTTGTGAAGGTTTTTTTGGCAACCTTTATGTTGATTTTACAATCCTCTGCATCATTTTTTTCCCAATATGCTTTACATCTGCTTTGAAGGAAGAAACCAGGGTCATCACTTTATCCCACGTAACCTTAAAAAACAAGACTCGCCTAATACTATGCCCTGTCTTGGAACATAAATATTTTTTGCCAGTATGATAATTTTTCATTTTCAGTGAGTTATGTGTCTTTTATCAAAATTTAGGAAAAAAAACAGCTAGAGATGTCAGTCTTGAAATGACAAATGGTATCTACATACAAGCAGTACTAGATACGCTATTCAAATTAATTAACAACAGATGCGTGGATTTCCCTTCCATTAAACAACCTGTATAGAAAGTCTAATCAAAATGGAGTTAAGAGGGCAGAAATGAACACAATAGAATTAGGAATAGAAGCCTGTGTAGCTATTTTCTTAAAAGTTCCGGAGTCACAAAGAATCTACAGACCCATATAAGACACAATTCACCTCTCTAAGAATAAAGAACTTTTCACAATCATCATCTTGTACTCCACCTATTGAACTGATTAAAATGTATATATCAGTCCTAATATAATAACAGTATGCAATCATGGGAGAAATTTCAGTTCTTTATTATAATTCTTAATTAAATCTTAGACTCCATTATGGAGGTAAGGCCAACTGAAATACTCTAATCAACTTTGATTGCTCAAGATGGCAATTTTATTAGATATCTACATGGAAGAGTATCCTTTAGGGTTCCATTTATGAAAACAGCTTTGATCTTGGGGGAAAAGGTAGAGAAATAGCTCAGAAGAGACATGAAGAGCTGTGGAAACATTGATAAGATTAGGAACAAAGAAAATTAGTATGAAGAGTTAGGTGTGGGAAAATTAGAACACCATTTTTGGAGTATGTGGATGAGACCACTAATTGTATCTATAGCCATAAAGTAATTGACATTCTCCCAACATTATGACACACACACACACCTTTCATAATATCATGATTAATCAAATGACATTTCAAGGTAATTTAAAAACCAACTGGATTTAATTTTTGTACACATTATTATTTCTAATATTACCAAGTCGTTCTCGGCATTGCCTAGAAGTGGGCAAGGCTTCTCTTCCTAATTCTATTATATTAATTTGTACCCTCTTATCCACTCTTCTGAACTTGTAATAACTTTTTGCGAGCTACTTATAACAAGATGATGACTTCAATTTCAACAGGAAATAATAAAGGAGATACTTTTTCAGCTTTGTATTTGTTGCTTCATGCACTTTACCTGATTCTTGAGATCCAGTTTGGGACATGGGCGACCTCCATTGTACGGTTTTTCTTTCAGCCATTTGGATCGAATTCTCACTCCAACACAAGATGAACTGCAAGACCCCCAACTAGACCAATCACTTAACTTGCAATCAAATGGACAGGGGATGACACATTCTTCTTGAATATAACCTGAAAGAAAAAGATTTAAAAGAATGGAGGAAAGTCTGATCAAAATATACTAATCAAGCTTACTTTCTGTTTCTATTATCACAGATCAGACTGCCTAACAATAATGCTGCAGAGGTTTCAATAAACAGACACAAGATTTCAGAGACAGATACGTATGATTATTTCTGCATTCCAAATTTGTGCCATCTTTCTCCTTCATAGACAATTCTGGGATTGAGGAAGCAGGGAAAAGTGCACAGTAAGTCTTGCTATCTGATAAAAAGAAAATGAAGAAAG